>NC_137841.1:32895355-33460355 GCF_948465745.1 Chenopodium album | reverse complement strand
TTAAATGGTAGAGAGTGTTCAAAATCTTAATTCTTGTTGCTGAAATGTATTCAACCCCTTGGAACTGGTAAAATTTTTACCTTTTTAATTTGCAGGACGTATTGGAATCACGTTTCTTCTATTATATTAGTAATCGAGTGACTCAAACAATATCGGAACCTTAAAGGTGTTAATGCAGTCGATGCAGGGGACTATATCAAAGGGGACATTCACCTAAGGAATTGAGGCTCATATAGTCATATGTTGATTTTATTGGAGGGAATTTATATTACTCATAACTTATTATCTAGTTCAGAGAGAAAAGTATATACTGGAATGATGTTAAAAATATTTGAGGGTTGGATGAAATTGAGCTTAAAGGCCTTAAACTTTGCTTGAACACATAGTGTAATTCTCCATCCATCCTAAATAGTTCAAGCATTTTTCCGATTAGTTTAAAAACTTTATAACTGAGAAAAACCCCACTTTTATGTGATGCATCTCTCTTTCTACTATAAAAAAATTAAGAACCTTGCTATCACTATCATTCACAATTAAAAAAATAAATAAAAAATCACTTCAATATCTTCTATCATATCTACATTTTCAATGAAATGCTTCCGCCATTCTACAAATATTACAACAATTACCATTTTAGGAAGTTTCACAAATATTGCAACATTTTCCTATTTGCACATGTCACTCTTCCTCTCTCCTCATCATATATGTCCTAATATTTATTCCTCTCTATCTCTCTTATCTTCTTAAAATCCGTGTCCCACCTGCATGTTGTAATATATGGGGAACATAGGAAGTAATACTTTTGTCATCTTCTAGCACATCCACATTCTTCTTCTGCTTGAATGACTTAATACCATAAGTAGGGTTGGCCAAATGAACGAACATGAGGACTTTCCAAGAGGTCATCCATCCTAGTACTACTCTCAATCATTGTGGTTCATGTCAAGCGATGTGACAAAATTTTACCTACCTTAACCCTCCTCCTCTATTCGGGCTTGGGAGAAACCCCACTATCGAAGTTTCTGTTAGAAAATAATTGATTCAACTTAACAACTCATCACAAAGATTTTTTGAAACTATTTAGGATGGATGAAGATTTTAACTTAAGTCATCTTAAGTAGATATGTTCCCCGATTGGCTTTTCAAGAATTCCATGTCCATTAAGTTACATATTAAACTGATGTGTTCGTTGAAAGGCAACAACAACATCTATAATACCCTTGTACCTCATAATTGTCACTTAAAGAAGGTTAAGGTTACTTGGGTGTATGTAAAGGTCACAAGTTAACCCCCCTCCCCTCCACCACCACCCCACTATGGGCGTGGAGTTATCCCTGCCTACTCTTGCTGGTATTCTGGAATATGATAGAAACTCCTTTCATGTTTTCAAGTGAACACTGACATTTTGCACTTTTAACGTATTGACTTTGATTTTTTTCTTTTTTTTTTTTTTAAAAAAAAACTATATATAATAACTTAATGTTGTTGTATAATAATATATTATTTGATTAGTCAAAATGATATTTTTGTTATGAAAATATTGTGTGGATATCCATTATCCTCTTTGTATGTTTTTAGAATATTCTAGATCTAGGGTTTATTCTTATCTAAGCAAACCCTACTTATGATATTCTATGTATATATATACCCCTATCATATGGAATAATATGAACATATCTATTCTCCCTAATTTCTCCTCTTTCTCTTTAATTTTATAACACGTTATTAGCACCAAAGCTCTAATCAATATGTAAATTTTATTGTTGATTTCTAAGGTTAATGATTAATTCGTTGTATACTGAATGTGCTAAATTATACGCATTATTATCTTGTTGTGTCGCATCTTGGGAAGAAATTAGAAGATGATTAATCTTGATCATGGGTTTTGATATTCTAATAATGAAATCACACGTTTTAAGAATGTCATATCATTCTCAATCCTCATTAATTAATTTGGGACTAGTACAAGGAGTCTCACGGTATTAATAATTTGGTTACAAAGAACTACTTTATAATAGATTAGCCTTAATCAAGGGCTATACTCTATTTTCTTTCATTGTCGTTTTCATGAGTTACAGGCTAGCAGATGACGTAGACAACATGAAGTTGACGATAAGGCTAGTTTTTATATTGGGAAAGGTTTTTATATCAGGAACGTTCATTCTCAACTATCCTGTTATTGTTAATTTTAAACCTTTACATAATATGTTTACATTGTTTCCCAAATTTTCTTATTTTTATTATTCCTGGATCGGAGTTCAATGAGCAATTTGGGAATAGTTGGATTTGGTGCAGAATAACTAATTAGTAGTTTTGTTTAGTTTGAATCTAAAAGGGTATTTAAAATTATTATTGGGGTTAATTTTATGAACGTATGGTTGTCATGAACTTGTAGTACATATATTTGCTACATTTTGGTATTACTTTTCCTATCCGTAAATGAGTTTGGTTATTTCTCTATGCTTGATAGAAAATATGAATGGTTTAATTTAGCAATTATTTACCCATGTCTAATGCCTTGAATGTTTGTAAATTGTACGAAGTAAGCCTAAGGCACATGTGAAACTATTTATAATTTATGTATTGAATTATGTTTTTATATTTCAAGTATGATATGAACCATGTGGTTTTCCACTAACGTGAACGTGTTAATGTTGGTTGCTTATGTGCTTGTTTCTATCTTCTAAATAAGCTATATCATGCAATATATTGATATAATTGATCGAAACGACAGTATAGTTGATTCAATCGATTCAGGTATGTTTTTATTAAAGCGTGAAGTAGTAGGTTCTCATATTATTTTTACCTTAGCTTCTCATTCAATTATGTACCTATTATTATTATCCTTATAAGTTGATAAAATTATGAAGCATACTATATACATTATATTGATTGATGTGTGATTAAATTCAATTATAATATTATGTACCTACTTGAAGTTAGATTATTGGAATGAATGTAAATTGAATATGATGTGCGGACCTGAAGTTCCTTATATTTATAAAGAGTATTCATGTCTTATTTTTACCTTCTCTTTCTGAAAAATGTAGATGGATTGGTATATATTCTCGTACATATGGACTTGAAGTTACTTAACTAATTAAATATATAGCAAAAGTAATTAAACATGACATTATGAGAAACTATACATAATCAACGTTTTATTATGCCCATAAATATAAGAGGTTTTGTTTTTTTTAAGATGAATGTAATTGGGCATGAGGAACATGATAAGTGCTCTATAAGTATAATTTTATATAAGCATGTTTTTGCTAAAAGGAACACGTTACTTGATACATGACATTGCCAAAAGAATTTATGGCTTATAAGTTGCAAGGATTTTAAAGGTTGTTGGATTGATTCATTCCATACCCCCAAATGCAAGGAATAGAGGGACATTGTATGTAATTCTTGCATATAAATAATAAAATATATTGATGGTCAGTTTGATACATACAATAACTTAAATATCAACGATTTATTTAATAAAAGTGAGCACATGTTCATTAAATATTTTGAAATGATACTATCCTGAAGATGGATATAAACAAATGACATTTATCATATAATAGTTGTAAATGCTCTAATTTAAATTGATGTCCTAAGAGTACAACATCAATTGTTGATGAACCTATAGCATGCCTGAAGCGTGATAAATCAATATGTTCTAAAGATAATTAAGTATCTTTGAAAAGGAAAGGAGTCACTATTGACAATGACAAATTTGAGAAAGTGGTAAATATCATTACATTTCTAGAAGAAATATCTTTTAGTAAAGTTCATATGTTTCATGATTATATAAAAGACTCCAAAAGAGTATGAAATATCCAACAAGATTAACATGTATCAAGTTTATAGTTGAAACTCCAGTAGAGAATGAGTAATTATTGGATAAAATATTAATTGATTGTCTTGCCAATTGTATAAAGAAACACATGTTGGTGTTCTAAAATCACATCACATTCATGGTCATGCATATAGTAAGTTTAATAAAGTGATCACTAGTGTTGAAAACTGACCAGAGTTCAAATTTAGAGAAGTGATTGGATGTGATAATTAAATTAGGCCATCCGGGTTTAATAATAATTACTCGTAATGGAAACCCGAAGTTTCATTTGATAATGAGCTGACGCTTTCTCAATGTTAAATATATAAAATGAATTGAATGGCAAGACGTAATATTGAGATTGAGTTATATTTGAATTGTGAGTTATAATAATTTATATTGATGAAAATTTCAAGATTTAATATGTTTTGATTTTTTTTTTTTTTTTTTATATAAAGGAGTAATGGCTTATAAAGGAGTAATGGCTGACCAGAAGTTCACCAAAATAACTTATATATTATTGTAAACTATCAAGTGATCAGAAGCTCACCAAATACACTATTTAAGTCTTTAACGATCCAGAAGATCATCATCTACTAGAATTACGAGCAAGTGATTTATGCTTGTATAACAATTCTTTTAATTGGGGCTATTATATGTCAGCACATATTTAATTGGAGAAGAAAGAAAAACGTACAACTGCACAACATATGTCTCCCCATTGACATTGATCTCAAGAAGAGAAAATATTATTGAAAATTTAATAATAAATACACATGAAATATAAAGTTAATGAATAAATGTTCATCGAAATTGTTCTCTAGAAAAGATAAATTTTGATTGTGATCCTCCCAATGAAATGAATTTTAATGCAAATTTATATACTAAGTTGGTATAGAATTAGACGCCCCTATAAAAGAGATATATTACCAACTTAGGGGGAGAAGAAATAGCAAAAGTTGGGAAAATTGAAATAAATAAATAAATAATAAATATGATCCCTATAATGGTAGTTTGAAAAGTTATATATATGCCAACTTTTGTATATACATTATCAAGATATGTTGTACATTTATGATTTTATTTGTATTCAGTTATGACTCATGTTGCATAGCGTTGAAGATACATTTTGATCATATTAATTATGTGTATACATTGAGGTAAAATCTTGCCAATTGTACTTGAATCACTACACCTGAAGTGTAGGTTGTATATGATCGGTTCCAAAATAAAGATATGTTTAATAGACATGATATTTGGCAAGATAGTGCAGTTGACACTAATAGTGTAATAGCATATAAATACCATAGTGTATGAAATACCCTAAAAGTGGTATAGATATCTGAATTAATGATAATGATCATAAGTTTATCATGGACCCGAAGTCCAAGAAATATGGATTTTTAAATCCACACTGTACAGTGTCTTGCATCATTTTGAGTCTTATATTCACGTGCATGTGAGTCATAGGTTAATGGTTTATTGCATATATAGGAAGTTGTTAGATGCATTACTTTATTGTATATTTGTTAATATGTTATCACATTTTCTATATCTCATATTGCATGCATTAATTTCATACAATAACTGTGGTGTATGTAAATGTTCATTCAAAGTATAGTAAGGTATGTTTACAACTTTGATTGAAAAATTAGAAAGAGATTAATATTCCAATGGGCTTATAATTGTAATGAAATTATCGATGACACTTATTTAATTGCACGTTATGAATCATGTAAAAAGAGTTCCTGAAGAACTTATATACGACGTATTTAAATATCCAGCCCTACAAAGTTTATCTCTTGAATAATGCAATTACTATCAAATTCTTGAAAAGTCTCTGTGACTAAATCATTGACATCTCAACCTGAAGTTTGAGCATATAAGTGTTAGTGATGAGAATTACTATTTGTATATGAAAGAGAACTATCGTGTTAATTATAAATATTCTAAAGAATCAACAAGATACTTATGCGTGAGACTGTTTTATCATGGTCTAGAAGAACCATGATCAATGTATATAATTACATGTGCTATATTATTATTTCATACAAGATTGAAAAATCAACATTAATAATATCATGGGTTGCCATATTATTATTAAGGAATGTTTAATCAAATTATAATGATCATCAATTTCGATTATTCATGACCTCCAGAAGAAGGCTTAAGTATAATAGTTAAGGCAACTTTGAACAGAGATTTTGAATGAAATGTGGACAAACACATGTTTTATTGTTATAGGTTTGGTGATATGAAGACTCACTTGTTTGAGTAAAAATTTGAAGATTTGAAAGACTCGAAATTAAAATCAAGGAATGATATTATTCTGCGTCATATGTGAAGACACTCAACTATATTGGATTCATTGCATTAGAAGACCTCAAGCTATACATTCATCGGGGGGAGAAATTACGCGCTGCACTCTTTTTCCCTTAACCATGGTTTTTGTCCTATATTGGGTTTTCCTGGTAAGGTTTTTAACGAGACACCATTTCGAGCGTATTACGAAGAATGTTGTACTCTTTTTCCTTCATTAGGTTTTTATCCCACGGGGTTTTTCCTAATAAGGTTTTAACGAGGCACAATCTTCGATAATGGACATCCAAGGGGGAGTGTTATGAAAATATTGTGTGGATATCCATTATCCTCTTTGTATGTTTCTAGAATATTCTAGATCTAGGGTTTATTCTTATCTAAGCAAACCCTACTTATGATATTCTATGTATATATATACCCCTATCATATGGAATAATATGAACATATCTATTCTCCCTAATTTCTCCTCTTTCTCTTTAATTTTATAACAATTTTCAAAATATCAATTGTTTAAATCTACTACCAATACACAATGGGTGGTATTAATTGTTAAACATATGCCTCATCATACGTGAAAAGTGCTATTGTGTCACTGAAAAAATTAGAGGGAGTATGATAAAATGATTTGGAAAATTGGTTTCTAAGGATCAAATGTTAGAGGAAACTACAAATGAGTTTTAGGAAATTGCATAGGACTAATAAAAAAGGAAAGTTAAAACAAACACATAATTTCAGCTTTTTCCTCAAGAGTACCAAGGGAATAAGTTGGATAACACCATAAATAATAGGTTTGAGGCATTGAGGGCAAAGGTGCAATTAGTACAATTATGAGAAGTCTACCATAGTTTTTTTGCAAGCATATGGTAGTTTATATAAACTGTTTCGGGTGAAAACAATGGGACCTTGCCGAAGGTTCAAGGAAGTGGATGAAGACTCGTCCGGTCCAAATGATGCTGGGCCGAAGGTTTCCTGCACAGCAAATACACGTAAACTGGCCTCGGGGGTGGATCCGAGGAAGACCCCTCCGATGCCGAAGTCAAACAGTGTTTAGAGAGAGAAAGTTATGCAAGAGATTTAATGCTTGAGGCTTTTTTGTGAATATGAATGACAAATGATGTAATTGAAGGCTTTTATACCTTAGCATGACAAAGGGAGGAGAATGATTGGGCCGGATTAAGTCATGAGTTGATCATGACAATTTGGGCCACTTTGACCTTATGTTGACTTGATTGACTTGGCTTAATGGAGGCTTGGGCCCTGACCTTGGAATATTGGATTATTTACTGACTAGGCCCAGTTGGCTTAATTGGACCCAAACAACTTGCCCCCAAGACCCGATTTGGAAGGATGACGGGTCGGATTTGAATCCAATAAAAATGGAGGGAAGTAAATGATTTAATTAAATCAAAAGATTTAAATTTTAAACAGTCATTAACTAAATAACTGTAATTAGGACAATTAATGGGAATTTGAGTGGATAATGGGCGGTTAATCAAGAGAGAGAGTGTTTAACGGTTACTTAAGGAGGCTTTTAAGAGGAATTAAGTACTCTGACTTTCGAAATTCCTATTTTATGGAAATATAAAACCAGATTCGCCGTTTCTCTCCTCATTTCTTCACCAATTCACTCTCGAATTCTCTACGAAACCGTTTCTTCCACTTCGAAATTCCACTCCACACCCGAAATCAAAGTTGACGCTCAAACCCGTTGCTCCGACCCACTAAATCGGCGAGTTCCGATTCTCATAAAGGTAATTTTCTTCGAATTTCCCTTGATTTTCTTAGTTTTTCCAAAGAACTCCTCGTTTCCCGACTTCCTTTCTTGCGAATTCATAAATGACTCGTTTAAGAGGTCGCCGGACTGGTAGGCGAGGTCAAGTCAGGGACCCTAGGCATCGCGCTGACGTTTGGAATGGGGAACGAGTTCAGGAAGACCCGGAAAGGGGGATTCCGACCGTCCCTTTGAACGCCGCAGCTCCTCAGCAAGGTGCCGAGGCTGGGGTTGCTGAACAGGAGGATTTGCCTCCTGTGCTTTGGGATTTGCTACCTGGGCATGCTGAATGGCAAGACGCCGAAGCCCATAGAGCCATGAGTGACAACGCCCCTTACTACTGGTGGGTTAGGCACGCCGAAGCTTATCGGTTTGCCGAACAGATCGAGTTACACTATGGCATCCTTGAGGAAGATGGGTATTGGTGCCGAATGCCCTCGCCCACTGGCAGAATTCACCGCCCTCCTCCTAGGTATGTTGGGGTATATACTCGACAATTGCAGTACGGGCTTCGGTTCCCCTTAGATCCCTTCGTTAGGGACATTCTGATAAAATACAGGATCTCCCTGTGCCAGTTGACACCCATCAGTATTCGACGGGTGATGACCTATCTCTGGGTATGCAAGTTCTTTGCTGTTGAGGCGAACTTGCACTGCTTCTGAAGGATGCATCAGCTGGTGCAAAACACCCAAAGTACATATGGTCACCATGGGGCCGGCGGCTGGTGGCGAATTGAGAGCCATCCACAATATTTGACCATGTGGCCGAACGACTCTTCGGATAAGGACTGGAGAGGCCAGTGGATCTGGGTGAGGGCTCCTGCTGATCCGGAGCATCCCTACTTTTTCGGGGCCCCTCGCTATCTCTCCAGGCCCGATCTGAACATGCAAGATTTGGGTCCAGAAGACCCTGACGCCGCCAGCCATCCAAGTTATGAACAGATGAACTTCTTCGGAAAGCAGAAAAATCCTGGGGGGACTGGCCGAATGAAGTCCATCCCATCCCGATGGCTTCTTGATAACCATTACGTCTTCCAAGAGAAGATGCTTGCAGTTGTCGGCCTCAGCCGAAAGCATAGAGACGGTAAGTACCTTCGGCTGGGGCCGAGGACTTTATTTTGTTATTGCTTTATTTGTTTTGTCTATATCTTAAGGCTAACCTTCAACTTCTCCTTTCAGAGTTGAGCGAGGCTACCTCTAAAATCGATTACGATCGGCTAGGAGTAAAAGCCGAAAGGGTCATCTTGGACCGAGCTCCAGCGATTACTGCTCCGAAGAATCGTCCGTTGCATCTACACTCAACGGGCCTTCAGATCAAGGCTGATGCAGATTATCTGAAGTAGAAGCCTTTGTGGGAGAAGCAGGATCCTTTGAGGCCCCTGCTAGCTGAAGAGGTACTCGCTGCTCAGGCCGCTGTAGAAGTGACCAGAGCCATCAACTCCCTAGAAAGGGGTGAAGGGACTTCTGGTGCTGCCGAAGCCTGACCGAAGACTTTGGTAAGTCTTCCAGCACTTGCCTTTTCTTTTTCTTCTTTCTTCTTTCTTTCTTTTTTTTTTTGGCTGATCCCTCCTTGCTCCCCCCGCTTCTGCAGTCTGAGGAAGAGGGCAGGAGAGAAGGGAAGGCTCCAGTATCGTCAGACGACCTCTCAGAACTTGAATCTTCAGATTCTGATGATATGGATGATCAGCCTCTGGAGAAGAGGAAGTGAAGGAGGACGGGCCCAGTTGTCATGGGTCCGGGAGAGTTCACGCTGAGGCCAATGCCTGGCGTAATAATAAGGGAACCTGATGCTGGCCGAGGCAGGATTCCAAGAAGTACAGGGGGTCCTCCGCCCCCGACTCAGCCACCACCGCTAATCCCATCACCGCCGAGGACTCCACCACCACCTCCAACTGCTGACATGGAGGTGGACCGGCGAACTCCTGATCCGAAGGAGGGGGTTCTTGAAGCGGTTTCCAACAAGGGGAGTGCTGCTGAGCTCCCTGAGGTTGAATTTGTTTAAGTAGCCGAGGAGGCGGCTACCGCTGATGACGGGGCCCCTAGGGGCTTCACTGCTGAGATTCAACGGGAGGTTGACGCCTTAACAAGTCAACCTCTCGGCGAGGTTGAAGGGGTCCAGGCTGGAGGGGACCGAATCGAAGGAGGGGCAACGACTGAGCCCGAGAAAGCGGACGAAGTTCCATCAACTTCGTTCCCCTCTTTCAAGTCCTTCCAATCTGGGGACATGGGGTTCTCAGCCAAGAAGTGCTCTATCCTTGTGGCGTTAGGGCCGAGATCTGGGGGAAGCACAAGGAAAGCGTTGAGGCTTATTTCGGCGGATGCTCCGACTTATCTGAAATGGAGCAGGTCCGAGAATGGTCTGTTCGGGCAATCGCTGGAATCGCCGAACCTGGTCCCTCAGTACCAGATCCTGCCCGAGACAACCAGAGGCTGCTGATGCAGGTATGCAATAAAATTCTGCACTTTCAGCGTTTCCAGTTTACTCCGTACACTTGTAATTTTATTTAACTTAAATTTAATTTTGGTTCTGCAGGTTGTCTACAACCACACCATGACCTGTGAGATGATTGATACACTCCAGGAAAGGGTGGACATTGTTGAAACGGAGGCAAAGCTTGCCCAGCTGAAGCAGGAGAAAGCCGAGCATAGGGTCCGAGTTGTGATTGACTCCTTCAATACCTTCTGCGCTGAAATGGAGAAGTTGCAGGGTAAATTCGTATCCCCTAATTGGTCGGGATTAATAGGTCGTTGGTTCTACTAACCCTAATCAAATTAACAATTTATAATGCCTAAACTTACACTAAACTAGTTAGTGGCAAGTAAAGGGTCGAACCACTAAGGAAGCTCACTCGTCCAACATCAATATCACTAATGCAAGAGTCAAGAGGGGAAATGTTTTTGTTGATATATTGGATAAAAAGCACTAAAACTACGAATAAGCAAAGATAAAGACGAATAAAATCAAGAGAGAACAACGCTAGGGATACGGGGGTGTCAAACATGATTAGAAAAAAGGGGAATAATCATAGTTATCATGAAGAACATGCCAAAGAACACAAGATCCTACCTAAACAATTCATTCTCATGCAATAGTCTAGGCAAATCAATGAAAGAGGTCTATGCTAATTAGGATCATTCTCATGCATCCCATTAGGCACAAGCTAACCAAGGAATAAAGGGGCACAATACATGGAACTCCATTTTTTAACAACTCATTCTCATGCAATCATTAAAATAGAGGTGATCTAAATCTAGTTCAAATCATTTTCATGCATTTAAACTAGAAGGCAATCAAATAAAGTGCTACAATAGTCTCAAGTCAATAAAAATCATATCTTTCATCAATTTAAGGCATGTAATCAATCCACTATCATCATTCATCCAACATTCAACACATATTTTCCACCCCCTTCCCCTAGCTAAAAGATTAGCCTAGAGAAAGGAGATTAAACATAATAGCAAAACCAAAAATATATTCAAGAAACACAAAACAAAACATGATTAAAAACAATGAAAACAATAATAACTAGATGAACTAAAAAGACTAACAAAAATAAGCAACAATAAAGCAAATAAATAAAGCTAAAGGAAAGGATTAGAGATTACTAGAGAGAGGATTAATGAAAGATGAAAACTTGAAGGAATTGCTTGATTGGAAATTAAACTTGACCAAAATTGATTACTTGGAAGAAAATTGAGCAATAATCTACTTTTTTCTCTCTAAAAACTATCTAATCTAACCCTAAGAGAGAGAATCTCTCCTAAACTAACTAAGAAAATAGCATAATGGCCTCCCCTCTAATTACCCCCAAAAATGGGTATTTATACAAAGCTCATAAAACTAAGAAAAATAAAAGAAATAAAAGAATGAGAAAATTAAGGAAAAACAAAAGAAAAAATAAAATAGAAAGGAAATAAGAAAAGGAAAAGGAAAATATAAAAAGAATTAAGAAAATAAAATAAAATAAAAGAAAAAGAAATTAAAATAAACCCACAAATCCCCTAAATTCCCTCAGCCACGATTTCCACTTCTCTTTCATTTGGCTGCTCTGATTTGCATCACCTTCATCACCATCACCACGCATCCCCTCATCTTCACCGTTCATCATCATCATCTTCATCAAGCATCATTAAAACACGGCCGTTGGATTTCATTAAAATCACGTGCAAAGCTCGTGATGTGGTTCAAATTGAACCCCGATCTACGCGCCCGCGAAGACACCGCGCAGAGGTCGCGCATAGCTTCTACCTCGACTCTGAATTTGGACTCCAATCGTGTGCGCTTTCTGACAGGGGTGCGCGGCCGCGGAGGTAAGTGTTGCTGCAATTGTTGCGGGTTGCTGCTGGTGATTCTGTGAATTGGTGGTTGACGTTGTGGTGATTGGAGGTGTTGGGGTTTGCTTGGGTGAATTGGTTGCGGTGGCTGGAAATTGGTGTGATTGAAGGTGGCTGAAATTGAGTGGGTTGCGAAGGCTGGTGGTTGAAATTGGTGGCGGTGGCTGATGGAGAAGAATTGGAGGTGGTTTGGTTGGAGGCTGGTGCTGCGAATTGTTGCGGTTTGGTGATGTTGGGTGGTTTCGGTGCGATTGGGAGTTTGGTTTGTGGGTGTGATTGTGGTGGTGCGATGTGGGGTTGCGTGGTGGGATTGATTGTGAGCTGAGGGAGCAGGGGAGGTGCGATGTTGGTGTTGTTGATGGTTGTTATCGCTGCTGTTGCTGTTGGTGTTGTGATGTGTGGTGGTTGCGGAGAGTGTATGGGTGAGTGGTTTGGTGTTTGAGCTGGTGGTGTTGAGGAGCTGGGAGTAGGGGAGCTGCTGGTTGTAATTGATGTTGCTGTTGGTGATGAGGAAAAGCAGGGAGCAGGGGAGATGTGTTTTGGGTTGTGTTGTGGTGTAGGGTAAGGGGAGGTGTGGTGTATGTTAAGCTGCTAGCAAGAGGGCAGCAGCTAGAGCATGTTGTTTGACTCAATTCTCGGACCTTGAACTCGATCGACCAAGGACCCGAAAACACCTACAACCAAAAACAACACGAGGGTAGGATCGATAACAAAATAAAAATAAAATAAAGATAAAATAAAATAATAAAGAAAAATAAAATAAAACACGAAAATAAACTAAAAACTATAGAAAATTACAAAAATACTCAAAATAAAGATAAAAGACGAGAATAATAAAATAATAGAAATAAAGGATATAAAAGGTGAAATTATTGGAAAATAAGCCGGAATACGACTCAATAAACACCCTGAAAGTGACATAAAAGTCACTTATCAAACTCCCCAAAGCTTACCTTTTGCTCGTCCTCGAGCAAATTAACATGAAACACTGGAGAAGGAGAATGATTTATTCAAGCAAAACTAAGACACTAAAGGAGACAAGAATGTACACTAACTCACTTTCGTAGGAATCACGGTCACTTTTAGCAACTAATGACAAGCCCTTTAAACCCCTAGATCGCCCTAGAGGACGAGTGTGCTCTCGTGAGGGTGTCCTAAGAGTTTAACCCACAACTCTAAACAAAACCAAGGCAAAACAAAAAGAAAAAGAAAAGCAAAAACAAAAAGCAAGCACAACCACGACCAACATGACATGACAAGGCTTAAGAAAACCAAACAAGCTTTTAGATAGAAAATGCTCCATTCGGACTCAAAACATAGAGACATGCACCAAAGAATGCTCACCTTTCTTAATTAAATGAGGGAATAAACATTCCAAGATGCTCATGGTTGAAAAAGACAAACCTAAGCTAAGCATAGAGAACTAATGATTTCACTCTCCGCCCTAGCCCCATCCAAGACGGTCCACGCTCTCTCCACTAGCTTCAAATCATCCCTTAGTTAGCTCCTCATGATTCCTCGAGGGAATCGGAAAAAGAATTTTTTATGTGGAATCATAAGGTCATCCCGACATCTCAACTATGCATACTCTCTCCATAGGGTTGAAATCTATCTCCCTCCACCGGTCATTGACCTCACCCCTCTAAAGTCAAAGGGTCTTTACTAGGGTTGTAACGTAAGGCTAAGGGTCAAGGCGGGGCAAAAATTTGAAAATTTTGGTGATATTTCCTAAGTGAAGCAAAAGGGTGATCAAACCTCAAAAACAAACTCAAGAAATCACCAAACATCAAACAAAAATACCAATAATTCCATCTCCCCCAAGCTTATTCGACACCGACACTCAATAAAAACAAAAACGAAGTAACGCTCCCCCCCAAGCTTGAACAAAGCATTGTCCTCAATGCTTAAAGTAGGGAAGAAAACGAAACCAAACTAATTTAAATTTTTTTTTTTTTTTTTTTTTTATATATATTTTATTTGTTGTCCTTGCCTTTTTTAACTTTAGACGGCTTTTTCTTAACATTTGCTTTATTTCACACAATATATACAATTTACTTTTCTTGCTTGGTACAAAAAGCATAATACTTTCTCATTTTATTACAACACAAAACAAACTCTTAAACCGAAATGCTTCACAAACTAAGGGTTAGGGAAACGAAAGGTCATAAGGCTTGTAATGTGGCTCATAATCAAGAAAGGGAATAGGCTAAAAGGGTTGGCAAGAGGAGCAAATGCGAAATAAAAACAAAATAAGTAACAAAACAAAAAGAAGATAAAGAAAAAAAAAAAAAAGAAAAATGGTGCCCTTTTCCTCCCCTAGAGTTGCTTGGTCACGATCTTGGGAGCTAGAGAACAACACAAGGATTAAGTTATGCATAGTTAAGGATCCTAAATGCCGCTCACAAGAATGATGAAGGCTAGAACAAATGACGCTCACACGGGATAAGAAATAAGCAAATACCAACCAAGGGAATCCTATTCACCATAGAGAGCAACACCATCTTACCACTTTCCCGTGAACTAGGGGTTCAAACGTCCTCAAAAGTTCTAAACCGGGCTACCTTAGCTTACAATGTGTCTAACTCAACCCAAAGCATTCTCAAACCGTGCAAACCCTCATCAACTAGGAAGATAAGCATTCAAAGACACATCATCATGAAAGGCACACAAATCCAAATGAATGAGCAATTCCAAATCAAAATAATTTCAACTCGTCATAGCCATGTTTGTCACATAAAAGGGAAAAACAACACAAAAACAAGAGGAAGAAATAAAAAGGTTCACAAATGAGGCATGTAATTCAAGTAAATCCCAATCGTCATACAAATGACCGTTGATAACAACATCAACGATCCCAGGTTCCTTAGAACCAATGCAAACACCCTCGAACCATTCAACTTCTTCCTAAACTAACCTTAAACTAAGCACTCAAAGAAAAATTAAAAGAGTGAAAACAAGAAAGGTCTCACCGAGAGGTTGGCTTAAAAGAATAATGGAGCATAAAATCGAGTTCACCAAATGTCACTCCGCTCCAAGCTTCCAAAATGCAACCTACAAGGCAAGACAAGACATAAAAGAAAACATTAAAAGAAAACAAAGAAAGAAAACAAAAAAGAAAAAGAAAGGAGGGGGAGAGAAAGGGGTAGAAATCCTCCGGGTTGCCTCCCGGGAAGCGCTTGTTTATGGTCTCTAGCTTGACCCTTCACCTCCTTCAAGGTGGAATAAAAAACATCACCCTCATCAACTTGAGGATTGAATCATAGATGCCCCCAAGCTTGAGAACTAGCACTCCTTGAGGTCTCAAATCACCACAAGGGAAAGGAGGGAATGAATCAAGAGCCAATGGTGGCTCATCTTTTATTTTTCTCTTCTTCTTGTCGTTTCTTCTAAAAGGGCGATGAAGCTTGGAATCCTCGATATTAGGAAGGGAAACCTCACCTTCCTCAAGAGAGCCTTCAAACCAAGTAGGAACTTCAAGAAAGTTATCATACCTCATTGTCACCTTACCATCACATGGAGGTAAGCTCTCATTATCCATCACACCATCGACCACATCAACTCTACATATGCTCACCGCCATAGGGCTCTTCAAAACAACATTCTCAACTAGCCTACAAGGGAAGGGAACCGGGCCTTCAAACTTGTTTGGTTCACTAAAATCTAATGGCTCCTCATTTTGTTCTTGAACCTTCTTCTCAACCACATCCTCCACAACCTTGTCTTCCTTACTTTCATCCTCCTTGCAAGTTTCGAGATGATAAGCATATGAAGGGTTAGTAGATGATTGTAAGGGGAGTTTTGCGGTTAAATGGAGAGAAGAAATGTTGGCTAGTTGGGAGTCAACAACTTCATTGTGAGATTTGATCTCTTGGAATTGTTGAGTGAGAATTTGACGTTGTTGAAGAATTTGGGTTTGTGTGTGGTCGAGTGGGGATTGTTCTTCATACGCTTGAGGATTTTGGTCATGATGTTGACCTTGAAAGTTCCCCATTTGGATGGAAGGGTAAGAAAAATTTTCGGTTAGAGGATTGAAAAGAGGTTCATCTTGGAGGTTGTTGAAGTTGTTGAGAATGAGCTTGGGTTACAAACTCTCCTTCCCTCAAAGTCAAAGCCTCACCTTGCTTGGGATTGAACTCTCTACAATACGATGCATCATGATCCGTCCCACCACAACAAGCACATGAGAAATCAATGATTTGTGACAGTTTTGAACCCAAACCAACACTTGAGTTCAACTTGGAAAGACCTTCATTCAAGAGTTCAACTATGTGCTTAAGTTGACCGACTTTCTCCAACTCATAAAGATCACCTTGCTTTCCTTGGGACCTTCTTTGACCTCCCCAAGAATAGCTAGTAGCCACCTCTTCAATTATAGCTTCAACTTGGCTTTGAGGGATCTTAATCAATTGGCCACCGGCACCCGCATCTAGATTGGTTCTTGAAATTGGCTCTACGCCATCATAAAAGAATCTCATGAGCAAATTATGGTTGAATCCATGGTTAGGACATGCTCTAATCATATCCTTAAACCTTTCCCATGCTTCCCCAAGAGTTTCATCCGGTTCTTGCTCAAAAGAAGCTATCTTCCTCCTCATTTTTGCGGTTTGCTCATCGGAAATGAACCTCTTGAGAAAGGCCTTCGCAACATCTTTCCATGTGGTGAGAGAGTTGGGCTTCAAAAGCTTGAGCCATTTCTTTGCTCTTCTGGTGAGAGATTGCCGAAAGAGATGCATACGAATGTAATCTTGGCTCACTTCATTTGTTTGCATCATTGCACACAACTCAAGGAATCGGTCCAAATGCTCAATGGGGTCTTCACTTGCACTTCCGGAAAATTGCTCAACTTGTACCATCCTAGCATATTGTGGATGGATTGTGAAATTAGACTCGGTGGTTGGGAGAAGTATACCACTCGTGAGCTCATAGACTTCCGGATTTCCAAACTCCCTAAAAAGAAGGTCATCCTCTTGTCTTGCCATATCTCTCTTTGAATACAACAAAGCTAAGCACACAATTAGCAATGACAAGTAGGATTAAAAAAAGGCAAAATAATAAAAAGAAAGCAAATAAAATGACTTTAACAATAGCAAAAATAAATGCTAAACAAGCCGCTTCCCCGGCAACGGCGCCAGAATTTGGTCGGGATTAATAGGTCGTTGGTTCTACTAACCCTAATCAAATTAACAATTTATAATGCCTAAACTTACACTAAACTAGTTAGTGGCAAGTAAAGGGTCGAACCACTAAGGAAGCTCACTCGTCCAACATCAATATCACTAATGCAAGAGTCAAGAGGGGAAATGTTTTTGTTGATATATTGGATAAAAAGCACTAAAACTACGAATAAGCAAAGATAAAGACGAATAAAATCAAGAGAGAACAACGCTAGGGATACGGGGGTGTCAAACATGATTAGAAAAAAGGGGAATAATCATAGTTATCATGAAGAACATGCCAAAGAACACAAGATCCTACCTAAACAATTCATTCTCATGCAATAGTCTAGGCAAATCAATGAAAGAGGTCTATGCTAATTAGGATCATTCTCATGCATCCCATTAGGCACAAGCTAACCAAGGAATAAAGGGGCACAATACATGGAACTCCATTTTTTAACAACTCATTCTCATGCAATCATTAAAATAGAGGTGATCTAAATCTAGTTCAAATCATTTTCATGCATTTAAACTAGAAGGCAATCAAATAAAGTGCTACAATAGTCTCAAGTCAATAAAAATCATATCTTTCATCAATTTAAGGCATGTAATCAATCCACTATCATCATTCATCCAACATTCAACACATATTTTCCACCCCCTTCCCCTAGCTAAAAGATTAGCCTAGAGAAAGGAGATTAAACATAATAGCAAAACCAAAAATATATTCAAGAAACACAAAACAAAACATGATTAAAAACAATGAAAACAATAATAACTAGATGAACTAAAAAGACTAACAAAAATAAGCAACAATAAAGCAAATAAATAAAGCTAAAGGAAAGGATTAGAGATTACTAGAGAGAGGATTAATGAAAGATGAAAACTTGAAGGAATTGCTTGATTGGAAATTAAACTTGACCAAAATTGATTACTTGGAAGAAAATTGAGCAATAATCTACTTTTTTCTCTCTAAAAACTATCTAATCTAACCCTAAGAGAGAGAATCTCTCCTAAACTAACTAAGAAAATAGCATAATGGCCTCCCCTCTAATTACCCCCAAAAATGGGTATTTATACAAAGCTCATAAAACTAAGAAAAATAAAAGAAATAAAAGAATGAGAAAATTAAGGAAAAACAAAAGAAAAAATAAAATAGAAAGGAAATAAGAAAAGGAAAAGGAAAATATAAAAAGAATTAAGAAAATAAAATAAAATAAAAGAAAAAGAAATTAAAATAAACCCACAAATCCCCCAAATTCCCTCCCACGATTTCCACTTCTCTTTCATTTGGCTGCTCTGATTTGCATCACCTTCATCACCATCACCACGCATCCCCTCATCTTCACCGTTCATCATCATCATCTTCATCAAGCATCATTAAAACACGGCCGTTGGATTTCATTAAAATCACGTGCAAAGCTCGTGATGTGGTTCAAATTGAACCCCGATCTACGCGCCCGCGAAGACACCGCGCAGAGGTCGCGCATAGCTTCTGCCTCGACTCTGAATTTGGACTCCAATCGTGTGCGCTTTCTGACAGGGGTGCGCGGCCGCGGAGGTAAGTGTTGCTGCAATTGTTGCGGGTTGCTGCTGGTGATTCTGTGAATTGGTGGTTGACGTTGTGGTGATTGGAGGTGTTGGGGTTTGCTTGGGTGAATTAGTTGCGGTGGCTGGAAATTGGTGTGATTGAAGGTGGCTGAAATTGAGTGGGTTGCGAAGGCTGGTGGTTGAAATTGGTGGCGGTGGCTGATGGAGAAGAATTGGAGGTGGTTTGGTTGGAGGCTGGTGCTGCGAATTGTTGCGGTTTGGTGATGTTGGGTGGTTTCGGTGCGATTGGGAGTTTGGTTTGTGGGTGTGATTGTGGTGGTGCGATGTGGGGTTGCGTGGTGGGATTGATTGTGAGCTGAGGGAGCAGGGGAGGTGCGATGTTGGTGTTGTTGATGGTTGTTATCGCTGCTGTTGCTGTTGGTGTTGTGATGTGTGGTGGTTGCGGAGAGTGTATGGGTGAGTGGTTTGGTGTTTGAGCTGGTGGTGTTGAGGAGCTGGGAGTAGGGGAGCTGCTGGTTGTAATTGATGTTGCTGTTGGTGATGAGGAAAAGCAGGGAGCAGGGGAGATGTGTTTTGGGTTGTGTTGTGGTGTAGGGTAAGGGGAGGTGTGGTGTATGTTAAGCTGCTAGCAAGAGGGCAGCAGCTAGAGCATGTTGTTTGACTCAATTCTCGGACCTTGAACTCGATCGACCAAGGACCCGAAAACACCTACAACCAAAAACAACACGAGGGTAGGATCGATAACAAAATAAAAATAAAATAAAGATAAAATAAAATAATAAAGAAAAATAAAATAAAACACGAAAATAAACTAAAAACTATAGAAAATTACAAAAATACTCAAAATAAAGATAAAAGACGAGAATAATAAAATAATAGAAATAAAGGATATAAAAGGTGAAATTATTGGAAAATAAGCCGGAATACGACTCAATAAACACCCTAAAAGTGACATAAAAGTCACTTATCACTAATCAAAAATAATTCCTAATTCCTCTAACTAAAGTAGATAGGGAAGTAGGGTCGATCTCCACAGGGAAACATGTCTTTTTAATCCTAATTAGTTATTATAATCTAAATTATTTAAGTAACCAATATTTATAATTAAGTAAGAAACTAAACTACTAAGGTTGAGAATAGGAAGATAACAATGTATGAAAGGATCTAGGGCATAGGTTCACCAATAAATAATACTCCAGGGTAAAACATAGTAATCAATCATTGACATTGCATAAATAACATGATTAACAGGCTCTCGCAATTTATTAATCAACATAGATCTAACAGGCTCTCGCAATTTACTAGATCTAAGTTCTTATTGAAAATAGCCTTTAATATCAAATTAACATCTGCTCGATTCATCAATTTAATATTGCTATACTTTTACAAGCCGCAATTGTAAAACATTAAAACAATCCAAATTGTAAAACATTAAAACAATCCAATAAGAAATTATCATGCAATACCAATAATCAATCATCAATGCATCAATTAACCAGATTGTAAAGGGCTCTCGCTACGTATTACAATCACACAATTAATTTACCGGTATTAAATCTCATCTCTCGAATCTTGACTTAACCATTTATAAATTAACTTGCCTATTGAAACTAGACCTAAACATTAATTCTCATCTCTCGATTCTTGAATCAATATTGTCAAACTCATGCATAAAAGATAGGCCTAATCTAGTCACAGAGCATTAAATCAATCAATAGGAAATTAATCTAGCATTGAAAATCAACAACAATAATTTACCCCTTCATATTATTTATTAGATCCCCATAAACCCTAGAAATTAAACTACTCACAAATCATCATGACCAAACTAATCAAATAAATAAATAAAAGCATAATCAAGGGAGTAAATAAAATAACTAAAATTAAAGGGGAAGAAATTGTTACCAAAAAGTAATAAGGAATTAATGGAAGAATTAAGGACAAAAGTTTAGAGAGAATTTAAGAGAGAGAAAAATATTAAGTAGAGAGAGAAAGTCTAAGAAAGAAGGTGACTAATAATTCCGTACAAAACATATTTAAACCTCTCCTAAAACAAGAATTAAAACTAAACTAATCAGCTTCTAAGAAAACACGCGCCCGATCGGGCGAAGGGCCGCCCGATCGGGCCCGCCTTTTTTACAATGCCCTTTACTGATGTGCCGTGCCCGATCGAGCTTAGCTCACCCGATCGGGCGCGCCTCTTCCTTGAGGGTCCTTATGCGCGCAGCCGCCCGATCGGGCGTATGCTTGCCCGATCGGGCCCGGTCTTCTTCTTCGAGGCTTGAACTTCGATTGGGCTACATTTCTCGGCCCAATCCGGATTTCCTCTCGGGTCTCGAATACTTGGTCCAAATGCCTCGTGATCCCAATTACCGAGCCCTTAATCACCGGCTCTCACCGATCCTGGGCTCCAAAAGTGGTCGTGTCCTTCTAGCTTCCGTAGTCGATCCAATAAAGCCCGGGAAAATGCTCCAAGAGCGCAATTTCCTGTAAAATACAACTAAAACTACGAAAACACTAGAACACACAAATTAGTAATAAAAGTGGCCCGAAAGAGCCAAAAACACTACTAATAACGACCAAGGGACGGGGATAAAACACTATATAAACTAGACATATCAAACTCCCCCAAGCCAAACCTTTGCTTGTCCCTAAGCGAAGAGCTCATCAATGAACATATAAAACATACTTCACCCCAATAATCAAATCAAAAACCAACGATTCAAGGCAAATCTAGTGATTACGCTTCAACATCAATCAATCTTATTCATCTAATCACCCTTCCTCCACAACAATTGTCAAGTAGAGCAAACCACAAGAGCATATAGAATTCAAGACTAGTGCTCACACACTCAACTCTCATTTACGTGGCGAGTAAAGAATGTACTCGATCGCTCTCCAACCAACCCCTTTAATGTGAACAATGCCCTCCCAACTCACACTCTCGTGTGTATAAAAACATTGAACGCTCATCCTACTAGCGGACTCGAAATATGCCAAGTCATAACTTGCATTGATAAACAACACTTTCACATTTACATAACTTCTATGCACAAGGTCGGAAGATCTTTTAAGCTTGTAATGTAAGGCTAGGGTAAAGGTAGGATAAATTTGGGATTATGTAAGAGAAAGGCTATGCTAAAAGGGAGCCAAATCCTAATAAACCCATGATAAAAAATAATGATCATACAAATCTCCACCATAACCAACTCCAACAACAATCCACCAAATATACTCCAAACAATATAAACAATCCCAACACTTACAATTTCACTCATAAAAATATGATAATATGGAATAAGAGTGAATAACAAACTTTGAACTCATAACTTGAAATATTTACATTGAAACTCAACTTTTTTTTCCTTCTTTTCTTTTGATTAACCTTCACTTAGAACATTTGAACATCAAACACTTTTTTTTTTTTTTTCTTAGAAGTTCACTTTCTTTTTTTCTTCAAATTTCTCACTTTTTTTTTTGAACTTCTTTTTTTCATCACACTTTTATTTTTCTCAAATATATACAACTTTTAAACTCATCAAAACAAAACTATGATCAAGAACAAATTACTTCTCAAAACCCACCCAAATTGTGCAAATAATGTGCACACTACAAACTCCCTCACCTCACTCACTAATAGCTCCCCCAAGCCAAGCTTGGGACTAGTAACCAATGGGGCTCATGTAGGCTTGTAATGTTGCTAAATAAAAAATAAAAGGGCACAAGCAACAACATGGGTAACAAGAAGGGAACAAATGTATCTAATACTCTAAAGGCTACCTAAAAGAATGAACGCCTTCGTCCTCCTCATGTGCATAATAATAAGTCATGAAACACTACTCATAGTTGCAAATCAATACTCAAATTCATTGACATACTAAGAATTATGGAACTATCACACATTTCCTAACCAAATCAACTAGTCAAGCACTATATTCACAAGTAGTTGGACAAAATTGACGCATGTTTAGGTTTCAGGGCAATCAAACTTCAAATCATAATCAACTAATCCACAATATTCATCATCAAATACCAAGAATCAAAACAATTTTTCTCAAGTACGGGGCACAGGGAAGCATGATTCATAATTCATTGGAATAAAACTAACCTAAGAAAGCAATAAAATCTATTCTAAGAAAAATAAAAATAAAAAGAGAAGAGAGAGAGTGAAAGATGTAC
This sequence comes from Chenopodium album, assembly GCF_948465745.1. Taxonomy (NCBI): domain Eukaryota; kingdom Viridiplantae; phylum Streptophyta; class Magnoliopsida; order Caryophyllales; family Amaranthaceae; genus Chenopodium; species Chenopodium album. The sequence goes on along the minus strand of NC_137841.1, from coordinate 33,437,219 downwards.
AGAAGAGAGAGAGTGAAAGATGTACCATATGAACACGAGAACCTCCCCCCAAGCTAAATCAGACAATGTCCTCATTGTCTTAAAGGGAAGCTAGTAGTCAAGGTGACTACTCTTCATCATAACCACATCAATGTCACCAAAGCCTCGAGGATTGCAATGCATCTCTTTGGAACAAAATTGGGCAAGAAAGAAACAAAGTGTGAGTGGGAAAAATTTCAAATTTGAGTCAGGTACACTATTATGATCATAACTTTTGATATATAAATGATAATACAGTAATTCTAATTGCATTGGAAACTAGACTTGAAGATCTTTCCAACGACAGGTCACACGCAAATATCGAATAAGAAACGCAAAAGTTATGGCTTGTCGAAGTTGACAAAGTTTGCTGACGCGTACGCGCGCCCGATCGGGCGAGCTCTGCCCGATCGGGCCCGTGCTACTGATTTGACGGGGCAGCTTGCTGCTGCTAATTGCCCCGGGATTCCTTTAGCCCTTCGATCTTTTCTCAACTTTTCTAGTATCTCTGCACAAAATCACACTCCCACAAATATAAGATATACTCTCCTCTACCTCTCTAAAAGAAAACAAAAAGAAAACACACAAACAAATAAATAAATAAAAAGCAACAAAATACGGGTTGCCTCCCGCAAAGCGCTAGTTTATCAAGGTCCCGCTCGACCATACTCCTTCTCTCATTCGGAAAAATTCAATGCCTTGAGTAACTTATCAAACGCTCCTGCAAACATTTCATTAAGCACTATATAGGGCTTAATAGCAAGCACATTTATCCCTACAAAGAAAAAGTTAGGAGCACATAAAGAGAACTCAAGGTAGAAAGAAAAATCAAAAGAGGGAGATGAAAATACACCACAACCTTCTACTTCCTCCGCTAAAAATTTAGAATTAATAGAACGAACATGGAGGTAGTCATTGTCTTTATCATCCAATAATGACTTTAAAATTTTACCCTCACAAATAACCTCATCATCAACAAAGGAATTATCGACCACCGCTTCTACAACTAATGATTTTTCAATCACCGATTCGTCAACCAATGAGTTTTCAACCACAAATTCTATAACCGATGGTTCTTCATCCTCAATAACATTCATATTATTATAGTGTCCATAGACTTTTTCATCAAGAGCCTTCCAATAACTTTCATTAGCAACTAATCGTTTCCGAATATGATCATATGTATATGGAAAGACTCTAAAATCATCCGGAGCACGCACAAAAAACTCAGTATAAGGGCATTCAGGATTTTCATGACAAAGACGTTGACAACTACAGTAGTTAGGTGCTGCATAAAAATTATATAATTCTTGTAGTGACATAAGCATGGATATTTTCAACTCATAAAAAAAATAAAATTAAAAATTAAAATAATAATAATAAAAAAAAAATTAATTAAAAATAATCTAGACTCTAATAATAATTAGAAATAAAAATAAAACCGTGTCCCCGGCAACGGCGCCAAATTTTGACAGGGTAAATTCGTATCCCCTAATCAAAAATAATTCCTAAGTCCTCTAACTAAAGTAGATAGGGAAGTAGGGTCGATCTCCACAGGGAAACATGTCTTTTTAATCCTAATTAGTTATTATAATCTAAATTATTTAAGTAACCAATATTTATAATTAAGTAAGAAACTAAACTACTAAGGTTGAGAATAGGAAGATAACAATATATGAAAGGATCTAGGGCATAGGTTCACCAATAAATAATACTCCAGGGTAAAATATAGTAATCAATCATTGACATTGCATAAATAACATGATTAACAGGCTCTCGCAATTTATTAATCAACATAGATCTAACAGGCTCTCGCAATTTACTAGATCTAAGTTCTTATTGAAAATAGCCTTTAATATCAAATTAACATCTGCTCGATTCATCAATTTAATATTGCTATACTTTTACAAGCCGCAATTGTAAAACATTAAAACAATCCAATAAGAAATTATCATGCAATACCAATAATCAATCATCAATGCATCAATTAACCAGATTGTAAAGGGCTCTCGCTACGTATTACAATCACACAATTAATTTACCGGTATTAAATCTCATCTCTCGAATCTTGACTTAACCATTTATAAATTAACTTGCCTATTGAAACTAGACCTAAACATTAATTCTCATCTCTCGATTCTTGAATCAATATTGTCAAACTCATGCATAAAAGATAGGCCTAATCTAGTCACAGAGCATTAAATCAATCAATAGGAAATTAATCTAGCATTGAAAATCAACAACAATAATTTACCCCTTCATATTATTTATTAGATCCCCATAAACCCTAGAAATTAAACTACTCACAAATCATCATGACCAAACTAATCAAATAAATAAATAAAAGCATAATCAAGGGAGTAAATAAAATAACTAAAATTAAAGGGGAAGAAATTGTTACCAAAAAGTAATAAGGAATTAATGGAAGAATTAAGGACAAAAGTTTAGAGAGAATTTAAGAGAGAGAAAAATACTAAGTAGAGAGAGAAAGTCTAAGAAAGAAGGTGACTAATAATTTCGTACAAAACATATTTAAACCTCTCCTAAAACAAGAATTAAAACTAAACTAATCAGCTTCTAAGAAAACACGCGCCGATCGGGCGAAGGGCCGCCCGATCGGGCCCGCCTTTTTTACAATGCCCTTTACTGATGTGCCGCGCCCGATCGAGCTTAGCTCACCCGATCGGGCGCGCCTCTTCCTTGAGGGTCCTTATGCGCGCAGCCGCCCGATCGGGCGTATGCTTGCCCGATCGGGCCCGGTCTTCTTCTTCGAGGTTTGAACTTCGATTGGGCTACATTTCTCGGCCCAATCCGGATTTACTCTCGGGTCTCGAATACTTTGTCCAAATGCCTCGTGATCCCAATTACCGAGCCCTTAATCACCGGCTCTCACCGATCCTGGGCTCCAAAAGTGGTCGTGTCCTTCTAGCTTCCGTAGTCGATCCAATAAAGCCCGGGAAAATGCTCCAAGAGCGCAATTTCCTGTAAAATACAACTAAAACTACGAAAACACTAGAACACACAAATTAGTAATAAAAGTGGCCCGAAAGAGCCAAAAACACTACTAATAACGACCAAGGGACGGGGATAAAACACTATATAAACAAGACATATCAAGGACGTCCTGCCTCAAATAGATGAAGGTGAGGCCCTACTTAATGCTTTCGGCGCGATGGACGTCCCTAGCCTCAAAGCCAAGATCCAACACAAAATCGACACTGAGGTTCAAACTCACGTGCTGGCCCGAGAAGAAATATCTCGGCAGAAGATCAAGATCTTGGAGGCTGACGCCCAGCAACACCGCTAAGCCTGCGAGAGAAGGGAGAATGAGCTGGTCGAGGCCGGGGTCCTGCTAGAGTCTCAGCGACAAAGCATCACCAGCCTGGAGGTCTAGCTGAAGAACCAGGAAGAGTGTCTTTCCCAGGCCCAAGCCAAGGCTGAGCAGACTGAGCAATGGCTTGCTGATGCCGAGGCTCAGTTGAAGGAACAGCGGGAGTCTTCCCAGAAAGCCTTGGAAGAGGTGCAGAAGAAGCTGGCTGATGCTGAGGCTCAGCTAGCCCTCAGGGTTTACACCCAGGAGGAGTACTCGACTGCTTACCTCAACGGCTATGGGGTAGCTCGGAGACTGGCTCTTCATGTTGCGCCTGATCTGGACTGGTACCAGTGCGAAATCTAGGCTGAGGACCCCGAGGACCCTCATATGTCGCAAGCCAGTCAGGTTGAGGTTGATTTGCTGGCTCGCCTCCAAGCTGAGGATGCAGAGATGAAAGAGGCTAAGCTGAGAGAAGCTGAGACGAAGGAAGCTGAAGTCCAGGCTTCCGTTCAACCCGCCTCTTCTGCAGCTGGGGCTGATGCCGCGCTGGACTCCTCCCTCATTGGGGTGCCTGACCCTCCAGCTGAAGCCTAGGGACTCGGGCAGTCGTCTTCAGAATCTTGCGGATCAACGTGCTCTTAAAATGAAAGATGCCGCTTTTGACTGTTTTTTGCCTCTATTTTTGCTTCAGCTTGCCTTAGTGTACAAACTATTTATCTTTTTGCCTTGTACGCATTTCGGCAACTGTTATTTTCCGCTTGTGGGCGGCTGCCGATATTATCTTTTAGTTTGCTTGAACATTTATGCTTTGTAGCTCGTAATCCGAGCATGATTTTGTATTTATGAGTTTGATATTTCCCTTATACTGCTTTGCTTTGCACTTGCATTTTTTTTTTTTTTTGCTAAGTACAAAGCTTCAGCTTAGAGGTGTCAGCTGAGGCAGTCTGAACTTGTTGTGCTTCTTGCCCTCCCAGAGATTTGAAGACTTGCTCTTCAGATTTCTGAGATTATTATCGTTTTCCTTGTCTATTTTCTGCCAGTTTATGCTTTTGCTCTTGATTTTCTGTCTATCTTAAAAACGAATATCTCAAACACAAGGCCAACTGAAGGCAGTATTTTAGATAATGGCTATATGGGATACATGGCTCAGTTAAGGCAATATCCCAGATTTGTCCATGGACTCATTGCCTTGTAGAACAAGTCTTACTGAGGTTTTCACCCCAGCTGAAAGACCATAGTCCTTTAAAAAGGCGAGTTTATCGGCAATCCGAAACCTGGTGCTCTGAGGGCGAAGGTTTCGGACAGGGCCGAAGGAAACCCTTAAAGAGTAGATAGCATAAAGAAAAAGCGGGAGAGTAAAGATTGCAAATGTTTGTAGAAAATAGTGGCTCTGAGGCCTTTCATTAATAATTCAAAATGTACTTACAAAGATTGTTCTGCCCCGAAGGGTTTACACATGATATTTTTTAAGTACATCAGCATTCCAGTTATTTTTCAGTTCAGTTCCATCCAACTGTCGAAGCCGGTATGTTCCTGGCTGAAGCTCATCATAGACTTCATAGGGTCCCTCCCAAGCAGCTGAGAGCTTCCCATGAATGAGGTCTCCAATTTTGAGAGGCCTTGCCTGGACTCTTCGGTTGTAAAATTTGTTGATTCTTTGCTTGTATGCAGCCATTCTGACTCGGGCCGAGTCTCTTACTTCGTCAAGGAAATCGAGGGATTCCTTCATAACTTCCTCATTCTTGGCCGAGAAGTGGTGCACTCGCAGGCTTTCTGTACCGATCTCCACTGGGAGAACGGCTTCGGCGCCATACACCAATTCAAAGGGTGAGTGGCCCGTTGCCTCTTTATCGGTTGTCCGAAGGGACCAGAGGGTTCCTGGGAGCTCCTCCAGCCACTTGGACTTTTGATCCTCTACCCTCTTTTTAAGAGCATTCAGGATCTGCTTATTTGCAGCTTCGGCTTGTCCGTTACTTTGCGGGTGGCATACCGCTGAATATGTCAATTTGATGTCGAACTGATCTGTATACCGCTTCAGCGGGAGATTATCGAATTGCCTTCCATGATCAAAGACAAATACTTTTGGGATGCCGAAACGAGTGATGATATTCTGCCAGATAAACTTCCTGACAGTTTGCTCTGTAATATTCGAGGCTGCTTCGGCCTCAATCCATTTACTGAAATAGTCAACACCGACTATCAGCCATTTTTTCTGGTATGCGGCATCCGAAAATGGGCCAAGGATATCCAACCCCCATTGAGCAAATGGAAGCGGACTCAGGACAGTCTGAAGCTCCTGGGCTGGATGATGGATGACTGGTGCGAAATTTTGGCATTTTTCGCATTTTCTGACCAGCTCCTTGGCATCTGAGATCATGGTGGGCCAATAGTACCCTGCCCTTAATGCTTTGTGGGCCAAAGTCCTTCCCCCAATGTGGTTCCCACAGATGCCGAGGTGGATTTCCCGAAGGATATAATCTGCATCCGTTGGTCCCACGCATTTCAGTAATGGGGCTGAGAAGGATTTTCTCAGCAGCTCCCCATTGAAGACGATAAACCTTGAACTGGTCCGTTTCAACTTGGAGGCCAAAATTTTGTCTTCGGGAATTTCTCCCCGAAGCTTGAAAGCTAGGATGGGATCCATCCAGCTTGGCTCTTGGTCAACGCAATACACTTCAGGTGCTTCGTCGACACTTCTTTCTCGGCGCACCTCCACATAAACAGATCGGTTCAGCTCACTGAGAGTTGAACTAGCAAGTTTGGAGAGTGCATCGGCTTGAGCATTCTGACCCCTTGGGATCAGCTGAACTTCAAAAGTTCTCAGCTTTGCAATAACTGATTTGATCTTGGCGAGGTATGATATCATTGAGGGCTCTTTGGCCTCGTAACTGCCACCAATCTGATGTGCAACTAGGTGAGAGTCTGTCTTTAGACAAACATGTTCGGCTTCCAACGAGATACACAATTCTAGCCCGGCGATGGTCGCCTCGTAGTCGGCTTTGTTATTCGAAGCTTTGAATGAAAATTTTAGTGCGTACTCGAAGGACTTGCCTTCATGAGAGGTTATGACCACCCCTGCCCCCGAACCATTCACGGTGGAGGATCCATCCGTGAACACAGTCCAAGTTTTCTTTTCATCGTCTAACGCCTCCTAGTACGAGCATTCGGCCAGGAAGTCCGCTAGAGCTTGAGCCTTTATGGCTTCTCTCGGCTGGTAGCTGATGCTGAACTCTGTGAGCTCGAAAGCCCATTTAGCCAGCCTACCAGATTTTTCAACTTTGCCGAGAACCTTTTCCATCGGCTGATCAGTCAGAACCACTATCTGATGACAATCAAAATAGGGCCTTAACTTCCGAGCAGCTACCACCACTGCATAAGCAACTTTTTCGAGTAAGGGGTAGCGGGTCTCGGCATCCGTCAGAGTGTGACTGACGAAGTAGATCGGTTGCTGAATTTTATTTTCTTCCCTCAGCAGCACTGCACTGAATGGTGGCTGGACTAATAGCCACGTACAGATACAGACACTCTCCCTCTACTAGGCTAGCCGATGTTGGAAGTTGAGCAAGGTGCTCCCGAAGCTGCTTGAAGGCTTCTCTTTGCTCGTCCTCCTAAACGAGCTCTTTTGTTTTCGGGAGTTTCAGGGCCTTGAAGAAAGGTAACCCCTTATCCGAGGCTCTAGAGATGAACCTCGAGAGGGCCGCCGTTCTTCCGGTGAGCCGCTGAATGTCCCTCTTTATTTTCGGCTCGGGAAGATCGAGCGCTGCCTGCACCTTGGCGGGATTGGCATCAATCCCTCTTTTGTTGACCATGAAGCCAAGGAATTTCCCTGACTTCACGCCGAAGACATACTTCTTCGGATTCAGCTTCATTTGGTGTTTTCTTAGGGTGGCGAAAGTTTCTGCCAGGTCCTTAACATGGTCTTCATCTTTTTTGCTTTTGACGATTGAATCGTCAACGTAGACTTCCATGTTTCGGCCCTTTTGCTCGGCAAAAACTTGGTCCACCAATCTTTGGTATGTTGCCCCCGCATTTTTCAATCCGAAGGGCATCATTTTGTAGTTGTACACCCTGGCGTTCGTGACAAATGTCGTCTTTGCTCGGTCGTCGGGGTGCATGAAGATCTGATGATACCCAGAAAATGCGTCCATGAAACTAAGCAAGGCGTGGCCACTTGTCGAGTCGACTAGCTGATCGATCCTCGGCAAGGGATAAAAATCCTTCGGACATGCCTTATTTAGGTCCGTGAAGTCAACGCACATTCTCCAGGTGCCATTCGCCTTCTGAACCATCACAACATTAGCCAGCCATTCTGGATACTGACAGGGTTCGATGAAGCCTGCATCCAGCAAATTTTTTACCTCGGCTGCGATGTCTCGGTTCTTATTTGCGGAGTAATTCCGCTTCTTTTGCTTAACTAGTCGACACGTTGGGTCGACATTAAGCTTATGGGAGATGAGGTCTGGACTTATCCCGGGCATGTCAGATGCCGAGAAAGCAAACACATCTGGGTTGTCCCAAAGGAGTTGGATGAGTTCAACGCGGACTTTTGGATCAAGATCCAATCCGATTGTAACGCATTTTTCGGTGTCTCCTTCGGTCAACTCGACCGTTTCGGCCTGATGGTCCAGCTCCATTGCCGCAGGGCTAGACTCCTCATTTTCTGGCCTGCTGTCTATGTCAGCAGGAGTTCCAGATTTTTTCTTTTTCGGTTGGCTCTCTGAGTCTTTCGGCTCAGTTGATGAGCTAGCCTTTTTTTTTCCTGGCCCTTTTTCTTTGGCCAGGTCTCCTTGAGCCAAAGCACTTAGGCCTTTCGGCTTCTTCGCGTTCGGCTGCCTATCTTTCTCCTCCTCATCCTCGTCGTCCTCTTTTGTACGACTGGTGGATGGCTTGAGGTAGTTGCACCTTCGGGCCTCCTTTTGGCTGCCCTCGATCCTTTCGGGATAGCCGGCATCCGATACATAGATCATCAGCTGATGGTATGTCGAGACTACCCCTTGGATCTCGTGAATAATGGGTCTCCCCATGATCACGTTGTACACGGAAGGAGCATCAATGACCAAGAATTCGTCATGACGTTCCTGGCTGCCTCATCACAGCCGATGGTGACAGGAAGTGTTACCTTCCCGTCAGGATAAGTTGAAGCCCCGTTAAATCAGGACACTGGGTAGGGTACCGGCGTGAGGTGCTTAGGCTTCAGCTTAATTTGATTATAGGCCTTTCGGAACAAAATGTTTGCTCCGCTCCCGCCATCAACAAGAACCTTGCTGACGTCGTGGTTGGCCATCGTGGCGATAATCACCAACGGATCCTCGTGAGGGTACGTCACCCCCCGGCAGTCGGCGGCTGTGAACGTTATATTCAGCACCGGTGACTGAGGAGGCTGAATGCTGGCATTGTTCACCTGATGGGTCAGAGCCCTAAGGTGACGCTTGTGTTCCCTCCGAGAACATATTCCTCCCGAGATAACGTTAATTGGAGGAAATTTTCCCTCCGCATTTTTGCTGTTCTTTCGGGGGAAGTCAAGTTCTTGCCGAGAGTCCTTTTCGGATTTCTCAGCCTCTTTTTTCTCGCGGTGATCCGCGATGTATTTTTTCAAGTATCCCCTCCGAACCATATCTTCGATTTGGTCCTTCAGCTGGATGCACTCTTCAGTGTTGTGTCCCGGTGATTCATGAAACTCACACCACTAATTCTTATTTTTTCGCTGATACTACTCGGGGAGTGGTCTCGGCTTCCTATAACTCTGCTCTTCCTTCGTCACGCTATAGATCTTAGCGCGCGGAAGGGCCAGCTGTGTATAAGATTCATATCTGCCTGTGAAAGGGGCAGATTTTTCCTTCTTCGGCTCGTTGGCCGAAGATTGCTCCGAGGCTTTCGCCTTTCCTTTCGTCTTCTGGCCTTGGCCTTTAGACGATTGCTTTTGTTTCCCGCTCCCAGATTGGGGTTGGGACTTTGTGTTGTTCCACTCTTCAACTCGGATGAATTTATCCGAGGCGTTCAGAGCCTCCTCCAGGGTCTACGGGGTGTGCATGACCATGAAGTCTAGGAACTTTCCAGGCTGAAGGCCATTCTGCATTGCAAAAACGGCTAGCCCTTGGTCCAGCTGAGAAACGCTGGATGACTCGTTGCTGAAACGAATCAGGTAGTCTCGGAGACTCTCGGTCTCCCCTTGCTGCAGGCCCATGAGCTCTGCACTGGTCTTCTCTCGGCGGTTTGCCGTGGAGAATTTGCTCTTGAACTTTGTGGACAGGTCGTCCTACCCCATTATAGAGCTTTCCTTTACTCCCTTGGAGATCCACGCTTGCGCGACCCCCTTGAGACTAGTGGGAAAATATTTGCACCAGGTCGCTTCTGACCTTGGGCAAAGATGCATGTGCCCCTCGTAAGAGGCAATATGGTCCTTCGGATCTGAAGTCCCATCATATGTAATGTGCGACGGTATTTTAACCGTAGGCACATGCTCTACTAGAATCCATTGTTCGAATGGGGAACTGGTAGGTAGCATCACGGCCTTGCCTTTGTTCCTGGCCGAAGGGACCGCGCTCCGCCCTCTTAGAGAGGTAGGAGTGGTTTTCGTCCCTGGCTGGGAAGTTCGGGCCTCGGCTACAGGAAATGAGAGGCGGCTATGCACACTCGGTTCCCTGCCGCCGAGTCGGTCGAGAACGCTTCGGCGAACAGTCTTAGGTCGCTCTCGGTGAGTCGTTTCCGGCCGAGAGGCTGAGCTACTGCTCTTATGAGTTTCTAGCTGAGAAGTGGAGGATCCTTTAAAAAAAGTGAGGGTTCTTTTTCCTCTCTCTTTCGGTCTTCCAAGTGTCCTCTTCCCATTCTTCCAGCTCCCTGAAAGAAGGAGGCTTCCCCCCCTCTTGGTCGAGCTTCCTTCGCTGATGCCTGGTATGCGGAGGAGTTCGGTCACGAGGTGGAGGCATATTTTGTGCCCTCATTGCCTCCATGAGCACCGCCAGTGCTCTTGCCACTTCTTCCGAGCTGGGCCCCGTTAAAGAGGTCCTCGGCTAAGTATGAGAGTGAGAGCGGATGGTCAAAGGTTGGCTTTGGGGCACTGATTGAGTCCTACGATCGGACTGACTTCTGAGGACTCCGTCTATGATGAGAGTTGTGAATTACGAGAGAGAGAGAATCCTCCCGGTATGATCATCCCCCCGAACTGGCACCCTTAGCAGAGTTCCGGTCTGGCGAAGGTGATGGTGGAGGAATCTTAGGCCTTTCGCCCGCTCCTTGGCTTAGTCTCTTGTTCTTGCGGTTCAAAGCCATTGCTACTAAGATTTTTACAAGATGATTGTGATTGGCTTAAAGATTTTTTGAAAGTCTTCCCACAGACGGCGCCAAATTGTTTCGGGTGAAAACAATGGGACCTTGCCGAAGGTCCAAGGAAGTGGATGAAGACTGGTCCGGTCCAAATGATGCTGGGCCGAAGGTTTCCTACACAGCAAATACACGTAAACTGGCCTCGAGGGTGGATCCGAGGAAAACCCCTCTGTTGTTCCAAAGAATACTACAAGAAGGGGGGGTTGAATTGTAGTATGAGAATTTAGCCTAACTTTTTGCGGAATTAAAATTAAGTTAGCTAAAGGAACTGAAAGATAAACTAAAGGAACTAAAGAATGCAAGAGAGATTTTACGTGGAAAACTCCTTGGCCCTAACAAGGAGAAAAACCACGACCACTTGGGATTTTGGGAAAAGAATCTTCACTATAATAGGGCAAATGATCCTATTACAAGCTAAAGACTCAAACTCAAGTTCCTCAACGAACTTAAGACCCTGAGGAACAAGTCACCCAACTTGTTACTCTTCTCTTCTCTTTCTCTCTTCTCACTTCTCTGTTATCTCTTCTCTTTCTCTTCTCTTTCTCTTCTCTCTCTCTTCTCTTTCTCATACACAAACGTTCACTCGAACTTCCCCATTCCCCAATTACAACTCGAAAGAAAAACAAACTCTAGTATAAGGACATTAAGAACACTCTAATGAACTTGTGTGGAATTTGACTCTTAACTCGTTTAAAGCTTGAAAAATTATGTGAGCAAGGGTAAGTTTTTCCATCTGAAATTAACAGCTATTTATAGACCAAAATTCGTTTAAGAAAAACTTCTCTGTGCAGCAAATCCACAACGCCACTACTCCAACCCACTAAGAAGATCATGTTCCTAAAATTAAGGAAACATGAACTCCTTAATGTGCACGACCATGACTTGAAGAAAATCATGGAGGAGTAGGCCACAAGTTTTTAGAAAACGTGGGAGATTTTATTTGCAAAAGATATTTTTAGAAAATCAGAAATAAAATCTTTTTGGTTAAGAAAAAGATAATCGTTAAAAGACTTAACCACTTACCTAAAAACTAGCATGCACAATTTTATCTCTTTAGACCAATTCCACACAGATTTTTCGAGTGCCATTTAATATCTTATACTTACATAAATCCTAAAATATAAAAATATATTTAGTCTTCATGTTCTCTGATGAAGCTTCTACTCCGAGGCTTCTGTTCCTTGGGAGGAACTTCTCTTCTCTGATGAGGCTTCTTCTCTGAAGCTTCTGTTCCCTGAGGGGACCTTCTCTTCTCCAGTCTTCATTTCTGAAGCGCCAGTTCCTGTGAGGGAACTCTTCTATATGGCTAGCTCTGCTTCTGGCCTTCTTGTTCCTCATGGTATTTTTACAAGACACTTAATTCTCCTGGTCTTTATAACTGAGTACACACTTAAACAATCAAGCACTTATTAGTTTGTAAGTAAGTGAGGTTGTGTCATCATCAAAATCATTAAGTCCAACACCCTCCGATGCCGAAGTCAAACAGTGTTTAGAGAGAGAAAGCTATGCAAGAGATTTAAGGCTTGAGGCTTTTTTGTGAATATGAATGACAAATGATGTAATTGAAGGCTTTTATACCTTAGCATGACAAAGGGAGGAGAATGATTGGGCCGGATTAAGTCATGGGCTGATCATGACAATTTGGGCCACTTTGACCTTATGTTGACTTGATTGACTTGGCTTAATGGAGGCTTGGGCCTTGACCTTGGAATATTGGATTATTTACTGACTAGGCCCAATTGGCTTAATTGGACCCAAACTTAAACTATGAAATAACTAATTACAATAGCCATACAATATCAAATTTCACTCTGAAATGTTACTATTAATGATAAATTTTATATGATCACATATTCACATATAACAACTTTTTTAGCTTGTCATTTAAGGTTCTAAATGTAGTATTTATTATACTTTAATTATTCTTATACTACTTATTCCTATGATTGAAATTAGTCCTTGAATAGTAAGAAGAGTGCAGGATTGAATTAGAAAGCATAATGAGGAGTCATACATTTTACTGTTCTTCTGGGAGGACTTGTTTTTTATCACCTTCTTCGTACTATTGTAGGAGAGGAGTTTTTATCTTTTTCATTAGACATGTTGTATTTGATTTTTAAGCTAAGGATAGGAGTAATAGAAGTTTTTGAGGACGTGGATCTAGGGTTTTTGTATTTGTGTTTGTGTCTAAGATTTTACGTGGGTGGTTCTAAAGAGTAGAAAATTCTGAAGTGAATATTGCTAACAAGAATGTCAAAAGTCCTCATCAAAGGTTTGGTCAAATGGTCTGTCTACAGGGAAATAAAGGTTGGGGAAACTGATATTTTCTGCAAGTCTGTAGAGGGCAGCACCACTTTGAAAATAGTGAGACTTTTTGTGGCACCACTTTGAAGTGATGCTGATAAGTAGTTGCAATTTTGGAATAAAATTAAATGAATAAAGAGGGGTTGGAGAAAGGGCTTTTTTGTTTTATCAATATCATAGATTTCCTTGTACTCTGACATCATTGTTTTTCCACTGTATGCTAATTGTCACTAGTATTATATCTATACTTTGCAGGAGTTGCAAAGGTTGTTCTGAAGAAAGGAAAGACTCAACTCTTTAAGTATGGAAGTCCTATGGTCTATAGTGGGGCAGTGGATAGAATAATTGGTAGGCCACCGCCCAAGACCGGTGAAATTGTTTTAGTAGCTGATGGAGCAGAAATTCCAATAGGATGGGGCTTATACAACTCTGTTTCTATGTTTTTTGTTCGTCTAATGCAGTTAGCGGAGGAAGCTTCGAGGTATTTAGTCTTAAGAGAATAATGTATTTTTCCTTATTACTTCCACAAAGGATGAATTCAATATATTTTCTCCTACATATGTAGAGAGCCTACAGTGCATTGAACATGGAGAGCTACTGGAGCATAGAATAAATGCGGCCACAGATTTAGGAAGACAATTAGGGGCTCCCTTCTATAAATACAAATGCCTACCGTCTTATCAACAGTGAAGGAGACAGGTGCGTACATCAAACTTGGGAGTATTTATATATTTACAAAGCATTTAAAAGAATATCATACTTCAAGTTAATGATTATTAGAAAATTCTGTTCATTGTTTATTACACGGACTATGATGCATTTTTGTAACATTGTCTTTGGTGTTTTCTTCATCTCATTATATATCATATGCTGGACTCAGGTTGTCTGGACTTATTGTTGATGTGTTTGGTGATGTAGCTGTTGTTGCATCTTCTGCTGCATGGGTTGAGAAGTACAAACTAGAAATAGAGGCTTGTATCAATAAAGTTGATGGAATACGTCATATAAACTGGAGACCTTCAGTTGACATGTTAAAAGAAGTGGGATTAGACCTTTTGTAGTTGAAGCATGCACCTGTTGCTCCTCTTCCTCAAGTAGAGGTATTTACAACCTGAAAGAAGGCATAAACAGAGAGAAATAACTTGCTTTTTCTAAATATATTGTGTTTAACGTGGAGAAAAGTTATGTGAGTATGGCTTTATGATCCTATTCACTCATTATTCCCTAATCAGTATTTGCAATCTAATTGCTGAAACTTTTACAGGTGAAGGAAAATGAAATTATAAATGCTATTTCCCTTGAGGGACAGAAAACGGGATTTTATGCTGATCAACGTGAAAACCGTCATTTCATAGCAACAATTGCAGAAGGCAAGAGGGTCCTTGATATATGCTGCTATAGTGGCGGATTTTCTCTTAATGCAGCACGTGGTGGTGTTGTGTCATTAACCGGTATGTATTACATTTTTGAAATTTTTACCCCATTCCCCCAACACACACACACACGCACGCATAGACACACTTTTGTGTGGAGAATGATGTAGGCATATTATGGCAGCTATCCAATGCCTTAAATCTTACTTCCTCTTTTAGTTGATACGTTTTTTTAGTCACGCTTGCCAATACATTTATTCAATCATTAATATCTTTAATTATTGATAAGCAAAAATTATGAAAAGTTGATATTCTAATAGTATATAACGTGCAGAATCTCATGTTAGCCGACCCCACTTTTGGGATTAAGGCTTTGATTGATTGATTGATATAACGTGCAGAATCTAACAAGATCCCACATTACTATATTTTTCATTACGTATAAAGCACAAAATAGGGTCAAAGGGAGGTGTGTGAATAGTGTTAAAGTCAAAACGTGTCAACTAAATAAAAACGGAGGTAGTATATTATAAGGCATAATTAACATGTGAAATTTTGCTTTTCACATCATAAATTATGACATACGCTTCATAGTATTGGGTTTTTTTTTTTTTTTTTGGTAGAGTTGTAGGCTTGCAATTGTTTTTGGATATAACTATAAGTCTATAAAGGTCACTTAATTTTAGAATTTTTTTTTAAAATTAGGAAAGTCTGAATTTAAAATTGGTACTTCTTGTGCACAAGCTGTAATATTTTCTAGACCTATTAAGACAAAGGATATGAATATTGGGAGGCTCATAAGACTATGTAATTTTTACGTTCATGAAGTTGAGCTGTCATTTATTGTTCAATCTAGAGGAGGAAGAAAGATGGAAATACAAACAAACATCCTCTAACAAAAATGGAGTTTTGGAAATGGGAAAAAGAAACAGTTCCGATTTACTTTTCCTAGCCTTAATGACTAGGTTATGTTCTTATGTACCTCAAAAGCTATTAATGTATTCCTATGGTTCTATTTAGCTGTCAAATCATTAAATTAATAATTATCACTGGATGTAAGACAAATTGTAGTTTCAAACCATGATAAACCATGTTTCTAAGTTATATTGTGTGCATCTGTCATGAGGATGAATACTAAAAATTGTTATCTGTTACAAGGTATTGATTCATCGATGCCTACTCTGGAGCTTGCAGAAAAAAATGTTGTACTCAATGGCCTAGAATCTGAGAGGGTAACATTTTTAAAGCAAGATGCATCTGACTTTATGAAGAAAGCTGCTGCTAGAAACTAGACATGGGATATTGTCATTTTAGACCCTCCTAAATTGGCTCCACAGAAAGAGGTCAGTTAAAGTTTGCATGAACTTTATTGGTTAATAGAAAAGGCTAAAACTTGACTGCATTTTGGTGATGACGTAATTGTTAATATGTTGACCTTCTCATCTGAAATGTGGATTCAAAGTTAGCTCGCTAGCAATAAGTCATTTGGGTTCTTGCAATTCGAAGTTAAATCATAAAAAAATTTCTCTTCTTCCCGATTTCGATTTCCAGCACAATTTTAGATTTTTAGTCAAGTACTGCTCACTCTGTCTCTATTTAGTTGACATATATTGATTTTAGCTTATCTTTGACCATCATTTTTGGCTATTATTCATAAGCAGGTGTTAATAAGTAAGATATTAGATTTTTCCTAATGTATATTATTGAAATTTTAACTTGTTATAAGTTTTATAGATAAATAATCAAAGATATTGATGGTCAAATTGTGATAAAAGTCAAAGTGTGTCAGCTAAATAAAGACACGGGAAGTAAGTAAATAAGCTCCGTAGAATCAACACTTAATAAAGTATTGATGTGCTTCCGTCGCAGGATAAAATTGAAATGTACTAGGTCCTGATCCTTGATCTGTTTCTTGGTAAATCAAGCATTAAGCCCCTACAGCTTTTTCTACCTCAGGTTTGCTGCTTTTGCTGTTCTTAGCTTGGTGCTTATTTTAATGGTCAGCCTACTATTAGGATAGGAGTTTACATTTAGTTGATGTTTTGTAAAACTTTTCACATGTTAACTGCTATATAAAAGAATTTAACACCGAGTATAAGTTTTACTTAAGACACTTGTATGAGAACCTGATTTAATATAAGTTTAGTTTTTTTCGTTTCGATAGGCAGTTTTTGATCCGTTTGACCAATAAGTTAGCAACCCCTTTATTTGTTACTTGCAAATTTGATTTAGATAAAGAACCCAGCTTTTGTTTGTCCGATTAATTAATATAATTTATACTAAGTATAAATGCAACCTAAGGGCAGCAAAATTCAAATTTAAATCTTTAAAGAACTATGTATAAAAGCACAATGTTAATTATGCTACAAGTCTGAGAGTGGAATTTTTGGGATTTCCTTTCTGCATAATTCCAAATTTCAGTCACTTTATATCTGCTATCAATCCTTTCAAACAATGCGTCAAAGTTTTAGCATAAAGGCACTACCCCAAAGAATATTTTGCTCCTTATCTTACTCCAAAAGAACATAGTTTCCTTGCCTAGGCCTCTCCTTGCACCAATAAAATAGGATGTATACAAGTACTTTGTGTCACCAGCACGTTCAACCTGCATGGGCCTACCAGCCATAGGTAGCCATTAGGAAAACCTATTTATTTGTCTTTTGGATTTGCAAACTTGTTATAGATATTAATTATATCTGAAGGTAGGCCGCAAACTTAAGACGTCATATGTCATTTTGTCAAACTGATAGTGCTTGCTACGAGGAGAAAAGCTTTTTTGTGGGATCCTGTAGAAGGATTAAGGGATAAAAATATAAGATTAGGTAATAAGATTAATGTCAAATTAACTCAATACCTCAATTTCTCATTATGCTCAAACGTGTACATATATTGTTTACAAAATATATTCCTAATCATCTTAGGAATCAAATATTAACATAAAGATAATTAAGGACTCCTAACAATATTTCCTAAATATTATCTTTACATATATAATATTATCTCAACATCCCCCCTCAAGATGGAGCATGGAGATCTCGAATGCCCATTTTGCTAAGAATAAACTCAAATTGTGCCTTACCCAATGCCTTTGTGAAGATATCTGCTAACTGTATCTTCTTAGACACATATAATAGACATATGAGACCCTCTTTATTTGCATCTCGAATATAATGACAATCAACTTCAATATGCTTGGTTGTGTTCAGATATAATTAATATCTATAACAACAACTTCAATTTGCATCTCGAATATAATGACAATCAACTTCAATATGAGACCCTCTTTATTAGCAATATGTAGGGCTGATTGACTATCACAGAAAACTTTCATCCCTTGCTTGTGTTCAACTTCTAAATTATAAAGCATTCTCTTCAACCACTTCAATTCACATGTAGCCATTGATCGATATTCTACTTCTGACGAACTTGTAGCCACCGTTGGTTGTTTCTCGGTCTTCCATGACACAGGAGATAAACCAAGTAATACAAACCAACCCGTCAAAGATCGTCAAGTAAATGGGAAACCTGCCCAATCTGAATCCAACCTTCAAATTGTAGAGCACTATCAGATCTAAGAAGAATACCTTGGCCCGAACACTTCTTCACATAAGGAACTACTCTCAAAGCTACCTCTCAATGCTTTTCTTTTGAAGATCGCATAAACTGTGATAGAATGTGCACTGAATATGCCAAGTCTGTTCTTGAATCCCTCTATTGCGACAACAATGGAGCTATTGCTCAGGCCAGAGAGCCAAGGGAACATCAGAAAGTCAAACATGTCAAACAGCGGTTTCACATGATTCAAGAATGGAAATCAGAAGGTGAAATCAGAATTTGCAAAGTTGGAACGGATGACAATGTAGCCGATCCACTTACTAAACCTTTGCCTCAAGTGAAGCACTAAGAAAAATCATTCAAGCTTGGCTTTGAGGCAATGGGAATTAGGCATGTAGGAGACTGGCTTTGATTTCCTTGTTTAGTGTTTTAGTTAAATTTTGAACATTTAATGTAAGACACTAAGAAAAATCATTCAAGTTTTGGGGTAATATAAATTTCATGCAATATTTTATCACTCTGTTTGCTATTTAATTGTGGTTTAGGATTAAATAATGAGTCCATTCGATTCTTGGAATATTCAAAATAGGGTATCAAGACCAGTCTTTGTAAGGAAACACCTATTAAGTGAACATTGAGTATTATAATCAAAAATTATCCCTAATCGAGGTCATTTAAACGATGGACGATTAATGACCAATTGAGATTAGTGTGTAGTCTGATTTATAGCACTGTTTCTTGTGATATGAGGACATGATTGTCATAAATCATTTGCACATGTATTGGTTTAGAACCATACTGGATCGACCTATGAGAATACTTTAAGTGATTAAAAATCATCATAAGTATACTTCTCATTATTGCTATCGGAACCTATTTCCTCGACCATGAGTCTTGTGAGTTCTCTTGTTTGAGTACTAGTCCGCTTTGATGTTGTCAAACGTCTGCCGTAATAGGGGATTATAACGGCAACACTCGAGCGGCTAGGTCCTCTCAGTAAGAGGAGCTACATTACAAGACTGGGAATGTCCCCCTACTAAAATAGGGAATATGTCTTTGTTGTATACAAGGCCTCTCGTAGAGCGAGACTGTAAAAATGCATGGCGTGCTCGGATGGATTTTAGAAATCATCTGTTTATTGACATTCGGACTCGGAATTGAGAAACACTTCTGGACGTAATAAGGATGACGAAATAATCTTACCTTATAGTTCATGAAGAGACATTAAGTGACATAGGAAAAAGGTTGTTCACTAAATGCGCACTTGTCCGGAAGGACAAGTGGGAGATTGAAAGGAATGGTGTCCTTCGAACAAGTGTACTATTCCGTTAGTAGGTTTAGAATTATTAGAAAGCTAATATATTCAGTAAGGTCAAGTGATCGGAATGTCTAGGTGGAGGTCGCTTCCGATTAGTAATATTAATGCATAATTAATATTACAGCTTAATCTTGACTGAACCCTTCGGGTCACACCCTTTGCAGTAAACGAATCGACTCGACGAATTTATTCGAAAGAATTTAATTCGTCGCTCGAGTATTAAATATTTAGACGTCGGAAATTCGAACTTAGAGCATCGAAACCGATCGTCGGAAGTCGAGTCAGAAATAATAAATGATGAGACGCGCAAATAATAATAAATCGCCAATATTTCCCAAAATACCCCTAGCATCGGAGTCCCCCGAGCATCCGAGTACTAGGGGCAAAAATGTCCTAGCATAGGTGGCTAGCAAGCGCACCAAGCCGAGCCATGCACGGCCGGCTGGTGCGTGCTAGCGCACCACAACTAGCAGCGTGCTAGCAGCCGCAAGCATCGCATGCTAGCAGCAGCTAGCTGCCGCAAGCTGTGCATGCTAGCAGCAACTAGCAGCGCACGCACGGGCTGGGCACTAGGCGGGCTGTGGCTGGGCCATAGGGCCGTGTACTAGGGGAGCAAGTGGGAGTATACGGAAAGCAAGTGGGGTGAGGGACATGTGGCACAGGAGAGCATTGAGTGTGAAGCAAGTATGGTCCCCTACTCTCCATGTGGTCCTCACCACCCTTTACATATGATAGTGCCACTTGTAGATTTATTATTAGTTTGCTTATTTATTTTAATTTAGCTTTAAAATAAATTGTGGAATTTCATGACTCCCACATTGATGGGATAGAAATTCCCACTCTCCCTCTTGCCTTTAAATACCCATCTTGGGTTTTTGGGAAGAGTGCTTGAGTATGAGTTCAATAGAGCATTGCATTAGCAAAAACTCTTAAACTCACATAATACTCGGGTTTTGGTCGGACCTCGCTAACCTCGAGGTAACGGACCTTAAAGTCGCTAGTAGTTTTTGCGGGTGGACTTTCGTTGGAAGCTCTCGTGTGAGTGGGGCTAAAGCTTTCAAGTAAGAGCCTGACTTTGAGGGCGAAGCACGCATCAAAGGTAAATTCCGATTTTATCCTTTTATGTTTATTTGTTATGCTTTATGGTTTTATTAATTTCAAGTGGTTCTTTGGGTCAGGGTTGTTTCCGCGGTAAGTTGGACTTACCAAACCCCAACAAAACCATCATAAAGAATACCCATGAGAGAGAAAATAGCCAACAATGGTTGTTCAAGAATCAAATCTTACACATTTATCATGAAGAAGCTTCAATTCAACACTCAATGATATCATTCAACACAAGTTTCAAGTGAAAAGAACTAACGATAGAGTTCCACCATGAAAGCAAAACAAGGGTTTCAAGCTTGAACAAAGAGGAAGAAGATGACTAGAAAATAAGAAACCATACCTCAATGAAGCCTTGAAATGCTTGTAAAATGCCCAAAATGAAGATTTAAGAACAAATAGAACTCCCAAAAACAAGCTCCAAACCTCAACACAAAACTTCAAAAAGTTGAAAAAGTCCCAATTTTTTATTGAATTGGGGTAGAAAATCTGAAATTTTTGGGATTGAAATTTGAAAACTTGATGTGGCAATTGTAATTAATGTTGAAATGATAGCAAAAGAGGTGAAATAGGTTTGATTTTGCAAGAGAGGGTATAGGGTTTTAGGAGGGAAAAATGAGAGAAATGAAATAGTAGGGTGCGTTTTGGGGTTATAAGGACTGCCAACTGGTGTGTGTGCGCAACAGAAGGTCGCGCCTGTAGCGAAGACACCCACGCTCGCGGCTCAGGGCGCGGCAGATGCCCTGTTCCTGGTGAAGACAGGGGGCCGCGGTCTCTCTAACTGGAGCATTCTCTCTGGATTCTCCGCGCCCACGGCTAGACCGCGGCTAGAGCGCGGAGAGTTCCTGCCAAAAATCACCAACTTGATGCACTTTACCCGCGCCCGCGGCCCTCAGGACCTGCGCCCGCAGCAATGAAAAGATGCAGAGCTCCCTCTCCGAGCCCTCTCCAAGCCCTTTCCAAAAGGCTTGAATCTCCTTTGCTTAGCTCTTTTGCTCGTCTTGATTCCTTTGCGAAGCTAACTCCTTAAGCACCTACAAAAGAAACCAAAGAGAGAAAATAGAAGAGAAAAAGAGCAATAAAAAAGAGAAACACGAAGAAAACCACATAAAGAAAAGTAAAACACGAAGAAAGAAGAAATAGAGAAACTAAAGGAGAAATGACCAAAATGATAAAAGAAAAGCATGAAAAATAAGGTGAAAACATCCTAAAACACTACCCTATGAGTGCCATAAATGACACTCATCAATTGGCCGCATTAAAATATCGTAACATAGAACATGTGATCTTATAATACATATGATATAGAACATGTGATCTTATAAAGTTACAATAGCTTTGATATTAAGTAATAGTAGGTGTGGATACGAACTAATTATCTATTTCATCAATTGGTACATGATCAATCATATTAGTCGGCTTTGAATAAAGACCGCAATATAGAACATGTGATCTTATAATAGGTTTGATATTAAGTAATGGTAGGTCTGTATATGAACTAATTATCTATTTCATCAATTATTGGTACATGATCAATCATATTATATGCCTTTAAATATCACAATATAACACATGTGATCTTAATTGTAATAGGTTTGATATTAAGTAATCTTAGGTCTGGATACGAATTAATTATCTATTTCATCAATTATATTATTGGTACATGATCAATCATATTAATTGGCTTTAAAGATCGTATTATAGAATATGTGATCTAAGGTCTAGGTACGAGCTTATCATTTATTCATCCATTAGTGGTACATGATTAATCATATTACATGCCTCTAAAGATCTTAATAATATAGAATATGTATGTGATCTTATAATACGTGTGATATTAGAATAATCTTAGGTCTATAACTTATCTATCTCGTCAATTATTATTGGTTCATGATTAGTGATATTGGTTGCCTTTAAAAATCGTCAATTATTATTGGTTCATGATTAGTCAATATAATTTGTTCAATTGTGATAACTTATTTGTTTTTCTTATTTTTTTTTTAAACTCCTTGAAAAAAATACGGACTTTAAGTTGCTTATGTGACTCTAAATTTTTAAAAATACATAATACTAGATGAAGCCCGTGCGATGCACGGTTTGTTAGTATTTTTTTAAAAAATATTTTTCATATTTATGTGATTAAAATTGTTATTATATTAGTTTTAAAATATTAGATAAAATTCCTAATCTCAAAAGATAATATTTTGTATTTAATTAATTTAAACATTAAAATACCATTCGTCAATTTTGCTTACGTGGCATTTGAATTGTTTAATTGTAAAAGAAATTAATAATCTCTTATTTAATTGGCTACAACTTAAATTTATAATCCTACGTGGCGCGCTAAGAAAATTAAATCCTACATGGCTCTCTAAAAACTCGGGAAAAAACTCTCCTTTATATATATATATATATATATATATATATATATATATATATATATATATATATATATATATATATATATATATATATATATATTAGTTTTGAGCCCGTGCGATGCCCGGGTTGTTTATTGAATCTAAGATAAATTTTTAATCTATATACCAAATATTAAAATATATCATTGATACAAAATTAGTTAGGAATTCCTTTAAAAAAAATATCAGGAATTGATGTGCTTTTGTGACTATTTGCTATCTATTGATTGAAATGTTCGATTTATACATTTTAAAAAATAAAAAATTAACAAAAAATAAATTAAAAAATAAATGTTCAAAGTCCGTTGGGTTCACCCAAAATTTTGGGCAAGAGTTGAACATTTCTTAACTCATAACCTAAAGTGACTCAATCCGTGATGACTCATGACCCGACCCTAATTGACAGGTTTACATAGTAATAAAATTATATTAGATTGTGAAGTGTATTATTTTAACCGATTAGTATATATTAAAAATGTTTTACGCTTTGAACTACTTCCTTCGCTCCAAAAAATATTATGATATAATTTTTTTTTTATGTGATAACTTTTTAGAATTATAATCTAATAATTTTTTCGAATAAAATTATAAATCAATTTATACATCTGAAATATTGGAATTTTATCGAAAATAAAACTCTAAACTAACGATTTTATCCTAAAATTCTATCCAAATAGAATTGTAAACTTACTTTTTTTTATCTTATGAAGTCTATTAATATCTATCATACGTGGCGCGACACTTGGCGAAAAATTGGAACGCCAAGTGTCGCTGTATCGTGACCTGGCTAAAAGTTTAGCTTTATATATTAGTTATATATTAGATTTTATTTTTAAAAAAATTAGTGAATATTGTAAATTTTATCCATAATACTATAATGGTTACATTAAGATAATTTTTTAAAATTAATTTTAAATTGTGAATTTCTTAAAATATTAACATTACATTCTTTTCCTTTTTTTTTTTTGGCTATAAACCCCTTGAAAAAATACTTACTTTAGTTTCTTATGTTACTAATTTTTTTAAAAAAAATTATTAAATATGTAGTATTTGATTTACAAATACTCCGCAATAATTTGATAATATTGAAATTAAATCCATAATAGTTTTATTAAGATAATTTTGTTTTTTTTTTTTTTTTTTTTTGAAGGAAAGATAGCTCGAGCTCTTATTAAGTTAAAGATAATTTCAATAGTTGATTGTTACTTGTACAACACTTGAAGTTTTTTTAATAAATTGTACAATACAATTTATGTCAGTTATGCGATTAGAATTGGATTTTGTAGATCTTTCATTATAAACAATTCTTTTTGAAGGAATTATAAACTATTTTTAAAAAATAAAAACAAAGTAAACTATTTTTTTGGAGAACATAAGCTTATCTTTTTTTGAGGGGAAAATGAAGTTATCTATTATTTTTGTAATATGTTCTTGTAAAAATAAAAGAATTTTAGCTTAATATACCCAAAATACGTAATAATAAGCTACGGAGTATATTTTTCAAAAAATACAAAAAAAAAATATTACTAACAATTTACGAATACGGAGTACATTTATTAAGTTGCTGGGAAATAAACTAATTAAAATTTTAAAAATAAGATTCAAATTTCAGAAATGACATGTTTCAAAATGAATTTATTAACAAATTTAAAATTATACAAGGTACATAGAAAAAAAACAAATGTTTTAATGTTTCACACTTAATGATAAACATTTACTCAAAAAATAAATAAATAATAATAACAATACATTGGGAACCTAAACAATAAACATACTCCAATACATTTTTATTTTTAGTCTTCTTGTGCTCGTATAGTATTTATATAGTGATTTTAGTCTTCTAGCTTCTACTCTTCTCTTTATATCTTCTCTCCTCCATTAATTCATTTTGCTCGTATAGATGCATGCTTCAAAAGTTCAAAGTTCAACCTTAAACCCCTCTTTCTCTTTTCTTTCTAATTTCAAAGGCGGCATATCATTTATTTTTGCAAACACTTCTTCGTTCTTTCATTCAACAACCAGCCACCACAAATGGCAACCATAACTCACCGGCGATCTGTTCAATGTGCTGGAAAATACATCGTTGAAATCGAAATTTCCAGGCGACCAAAAGCCCTATACTTTTATTGTCTGTATGTGTACTAATTCACGAAATTGGTAAAATTTTGAATTAAACCCTAAAATTTTAATTTACAAAGCTTGATTATCTGAAATCGACACCTGTTTTAGACACTTTTCCAATACCCGAGTCTACACTTTCCCGAAGCCGTTTCAGGGGACCCAAGCCCAAGGGAGGTGTCGAGGTAAAACAACTTGTTTCTGAAATAATATCCAAGCCATACTTTCTCTGACAAACATAAAATCCATGTTTGCTACGGGCTACTTCTAATCCCAAAAAATATTTCAGGGCACCTAGATCTTTCATTTTAAAACATTCACACAAATATGCTTTAAAACTCTCCAATGCAAATTTACTATTGCACGCAATAATCATGTCCTCCACATAAACTAACACACTCAATTGCAATTTACCTTTCGACAAAGTAAACAACGAATAATCTGAATATGACTGCTTGAATGTATATTTCTTAACAACGGTGGACAATTTCTCAAATCAACACCTAAGCGCCTGTTTTAGCCCGTAAAGCGATTTCTTCATTTTGCACACCTTATCTGAATTATTTTTTTTGAGATCTAGGGGGAACTTTGATGTAGATCTCCTCTTCTAAGTCTCCATGTAGAAAGGAATTGTGTACATCCATCTGATGCACTTCCCATTCCTTCACTGTTGCTACAGCTAGAAACGGCTCATTATAGTACGAACTGTAGACATCTTTGCCACAGGAGAAAACGTCTCAATATAGTCTATGCCTTCCTCTTGATGATGTCCAAGACACACCAATCTAGCTTTCAATCGAATCAGTTTGCCTTCCTCATCTCTCTTCTTAGTGTAAACCCACTTGCTTCCAAGTGCATTCTTCCCTTCGGAAGTGTTTCCAAGGTCCACATACCTTGATCTTCTAAGGCCTTTATCTCGGATGCCATTTCTTCTCTCCACCCTTCATGTCTTATTGCCTCTTTAAAGGATCTCGGAATTCTTGCCCCTGTCACAACAATATAATTTCTATGTTTCTCGGTAAACCGATCATAATTTAAAAAAATAGGTTATAGGATAAGGAGTACCCGAGGAAGATGATTCTGCGGATGACAACGATGGGACTTAACTTTTCCGAATAATATGCGTAACACAGTCACGAAGCTTTGTTGAAGGAAACTTTATCCGCTTTCCTCGACCCAACATTTCCTCATTCGACATCTCACTTTGATGCACATCAGTGCACTCCGCACCTAAGTTGCGGTTGTCCTCACCTCCCCGCAATTGGGTTACGGACTAGTCTGCTTGAGCATGCTCTGCCCCTCCATCGAGCTGCTACGGGCTCTGATCACGCCCAGCACTCAATGGTGGGGTGCCCTGCCGGCCTCTGCTCTCTCGCGGCACCAGATGGACTGCTCTGTTGCTGGTTCTGGTCAGCTGCCGATGACAAACCAACAGGCTAGCCAGTTGGGTGCTGCTGCTGGGGCCGAGTACTGCCATCGGTCGATGGACCCCCGATGGATGCTCCATCCCCTTCGGCTTCCTCAAATCCAGCAAACTCACCCCTTATTTCCTCCCTAACTTCATTATATTGTAAACCTCCAATGTTCTATTGCTCAAACTCGTCACCACTGTCTTCACTCAACATCTCCACTTCTACTTGGAACACCAAAGTCTCATTCATGTGCTCAACATAAGGAAAAATGTGCTCATGAAATTTCATGTCCCTAGACACAAAGTACTCCCTTGATTCCAAATCAAACAATTTCCACCCCTTCTTTCCAAAAGGTAACCAAGAAAAATGCACTTCCAACCCCGAGACTCAAATTTATCTCCTTTACTTCTCTGATTATGTGCATAACACAAACATCCGAACACACGAATTGACTCCTAAGAAGGAACTTTGCCAAACAACATTTCATAAGGAGTTTTATTTTCAAGTAAAGGACTCGGAGTACGATTAATCAAATAACAATCTGTCAAAGCACAACCCCCCCCCCCCAATAAAAAAAATAAAATAATAGGTAATCGACCTTGAAATCGTAAAGCTCGTGCCTGAAGTTTTTTCTCTCCACTCTCCCACTATTTTGAGGAGTACCAACACAAAAAGACTAAAAAATAATCTCATTTTTGACAAAATATCCCCTAAGATGATTAAACTCGGTACCATTATCACTTCGAACCACCTTTATTTCTCTATTAAATTGGCGTTTTATCAAAGCAATAAAATTTATAAAATGAAATTCAACTTCAGTTTTATTGCTAAGCAAATAAATCCAAACACTCTTAGATTCAATCATCTATTATTGTCAAAAAAAATATTTTGCACCACACGACGAGGCAACCTTATAAGGCCCCCACAAGTCAATATGAACTAGATCAAACAAATTACTGGCTTTATTTTCGCTAATAGGAAACCTATCTCTAGATTGTTTTGCCGAGGGCATGCATCACACACATTATCATTCTTCCTAATTTTGTTACTTATAGGCGGCGGAAGTAACTTCAAGACTTTCTTCGACGGATGACCCATGCGTTGATGCCAAAGATCCACCACACACTCCACTGCTAGCACCTTCACTTGCGGCACACCTCGGAAAAAATAAAGTCCATTGTCTCGTTCACCCACGCCAATCAACGTCCTTGTCAACTAGTCCTGAATAACACAAATTTTGTTAGTAGATTATATTGTACATCTAGATTCATCACTGAGTTGAGTGACAGATTTTAAATTACAATTTAATTGTGGTACAAACAACACATTATCAATGGCAAGACCACCCTCTAGTGTAACTGAACCCAATTGATTCGCGTTCACTGTTTGACCATCCGGTAATCCCACTGGGCAATTTTGAATTGTTTTAATGTTCTCATAATCGACAAATCATTTGTTACATGATTAGAGATACTGGTATCTACGAATTAAATGAGTAAATGGTAAGTAGGGTTGAAACTCGGCAGGAAGAAAAACAATCAAGTCCCAAGATAAAAGAGTAACAAGGGTGAATGTTTTTTGTAATTTTGGGATTGATATTGAAAGCGAACTAGCACAAATTAAAACGAACAAACTAAAAAAAAAAAAAATACGGATTCAAGACAAATAAAAGTGCTAGGGGAAATGGGGGATTCTAGCATATTAAACCAATCCTTCAAACAACAATGATAATTATGATCATAATACCAAGGGAAACATGAAACTTGCAATTCCTAGCTAACTAGCTCACTCCCTAGCAACTAGTTAGGAAAAGTTGGGCAATCACGTTCTATTATAGTTCACTTTTGTGCAACTAAATTAGAACAATACTATTCATGAGATTAAGTAGCGCTAAATTAACCCCAAGGACAGGACATAAAAAACATTCCCAAGCATCACAAGGTGTAGATAATGAATAATCAACCATTCTCATTTGAAATCAATCATCACGAGCTCTTCTCCCCCTCCCTTAGCTAAAAATTTAGCCTGGAAAGGAGAGAGAATACATGGAAGACATGAAAGAACTAATCACAATCAACACAAAGCTAGACATGATTAACAAAAGGGAGAAACACAAACAAGTATTAACAAAGCAATCAAAAAAAGAAAATCAAGCAAAACGTATGACAATAAGATGAACAAAACCAATAAAAGAAAATAGAGAAGAAGAGATTACTAAACAAAGTGCTTGAACAATGAAGTTTTTAATCTTGCTACACTTTCTCTCCGTAGAAATCTAAGCTAGCTCTCTATTTTTGGTCTAAAATCTAGTTAAAAGGCTAATTACATGACTATTAGGTATATAGATATACCCCTTCTCTAATCTCCCAACTTACGCCTAAAAAGCCAATTGAAATGCACAGAGACGCTCCCAAGGGTTTTACCAAAATCCTACGATGGTGGAGAGCGGCCACTCCTTTAAGGTGGAACGAGCGCTTTTGAGGAGTCGCTAGGTGGAGTGGCCACTCCTCTCTCCTGATCCTTGTTGCTTGAAAAGTACATGAATGACGCGGGCGCTCGGCCGCTCCCTCTGATGAAGTGGTGTTTTGCTCCAACTGGAATCCTTCCTCTACTTTAACGCATTCCGGGCTCCAAGCAAAAGCTTCGGGGCCATGAAAGTGACATCCTCGAGTATCCTAGGTCAAGAACTCATACGCAATTGTTAGTGTAATAGACTGAATTCTACTGTAAGTTAATGAAGCAAATATTAATGGAAGGTTGGCAATTTGATTGATTAATTCGTAAACAGGGGATACAAACAACTTTAGGCTGCCAATCTCTCTAGCAATTTGAGGTTGCAACTCTCAAAGGGGTTCTTACTTAATTTCTGGATATCCTCCTTCTACTCCTAGTACAATTCTTATACTAAGGATTACTAGTGGTCGGGAGAACATGTGATAATATTACACTAATATGGAAAAACATTTAAATAACAAAGCTAAAGTTAATTGCCTTCTTTCCCTTCCCTGCTCCTTAATTACTTTTGTCTCCTTCTAATTTGGAATTGTCAAAGCTTGGGATTGTTCTTTGTTCTCTGGTGCAGCCCTTCCTTGTTCTTGTTTGACTTTCCTCCTTCTTGCATAGACCTTTATCGGAGGTTGACCCGCATTGAGATGTGGACTACTTGGGTCCGTGACAGTTAGCATATAAGAGATGGGAGTAAGATAGAGGTACAAAATCATGTGATTATTGCCAAAGAACAAGATAAGGAAGGAGATTAGGAAAATAGACAAAAACTACAAGAAAAGGGAATAAAGATGCGAGAAGATGACAATCAGGGGTAAATTGAGTCACATAAAAACTACTTAACACTTAGGAATTGGAAATTTCTAGAGTTTAAGATTTCGTAACAGAAATTTAAACAAGAGCATTGTGGAGCAGAGAATTAATAAAGCTAAGGAAGAACTGACAAAAATGGTCCCCTTCCCAGGACATTCTTGGGATCCAGTTTTAACTCCTTTGTCATATTTGCGTCAATGGTACTGAGGAATACTTGCATGGTGAAACCTCCATTTATTTTATAGAATAACACTTGTAATCAAGAAGATATTTGATTGATACTAATTTGCTGAGCTTTGAGTATCTGAAATTAGTTTTCCTTTTCCATTATGACTTATGTTAAAGTCAGGTTGAGGACCTAAAACAATTGACATATGAGCTGTATATTGTGAGGAATGGTATTATCTTTAGCCCATTTCAAAATTTGTCAGATGTCATGGTGCTTATTAGAATTTCTGCCCTTTAAGTAGGTCTTTCTTTGAAACGAATGTATCTTATCTTAAACTGTGTCAATTACTGCATCCTCTTTGGTTATATTGTTAGTTGTATATTACAGGTTCTACACAATGCATCTGGAATGTACAGGAATCTAAATGCTTTAGCTATGAGATTGACAAGAAAGGGTGGTATCTTAATGACTTGCTCGTGTTCTGGTGCTATGACACAGAGTGGGTTGTTCATGCGTGTTATTCAGGTAAGTACTAACCTCTTTCCTCTAAAAGCATTTCAGCACATTTTCTCAGTTCTACTGTCACAATAGGGATACAGAGTAGAATAAGCATTTGGAGGAATTTATACTTTTAAAAGTTGCTTCTTTTACATTGTTGGAAAACAAACTTAATACCATTTTAAAAGATGATGAGTTGTGATGGTAGAGATTAAAGAGGCTGTTTCAAAAGATGAACAAAAGAGGAAATATTACAGTGCCAATCCTTGCACAGATGCAACCTCTGTAATTTTGATTATTTATTTTCTATATGAACTAATACAGTGGTACATTTCACAAATTCTTATATGAGACGTCTCAATTCTATTTAAATATTAATTCTTTCTAGGTAATTTATGATATGTCATGTGTCTACTGAAGTTTAGTTTATATATCTATGTATGTAGTATTAGGTTACTGAATGCACCGGTAGGAATTTATCTGTTTTACTAGCTATCTTGTGTTTTTCTTTTTGGTCTACTTGTATGAAAAGAAAAGGATAACTTCTTTGGGTCAGAAGTTTGTTGTGGTGGATCAACAAAGTGGGTTGCATATTTAAGAAATTTAATAAACTATTTGCACTATACCAAATGTATAAATAAATAATTAAATTAAATAAGTGACAATGAAAGTTGGGTTGTGTTTTGATTGATAGTGAGTCATATAACTTTTACTTGTACTTTCTCCGTTAACTATTATTTGCAAGAAGGGGTGTTTGCGGACTCTTAGGCAAAATTTGTTTGTGAGAGTAAAATGGAGAGAGAAAAAGTTGAGTGCATGTGATGAGGAG
Source organism: Chenopodium album (assembly GCF_948465745.1). Lineage (NCBI taxonomy): Eukaryota > Viridiplantae > Streptophyta > Magnoliopsida > Caryophyllales > Amaranthaceae > Chenopodium > Chenopodium album. The sequence continues at coordinate 33,406,147 of NC_137841.1, read as the reverse complement.
AGAGATAGAGCGAAATGATTACCTAAAAAAAAAAAAAAACATTTGTTGCACATAATAGTTAGCATCCATTTATAGTATATGTTGCAAATAACCGTTAACGGGGGTAGTATATTTTTCAAGTGGGTTTGCATTTGTTTGATACTTCCTTCGTTTCTTTATATTTGTAACACACGCTTTATCACGATATTTAAGAAAAGTGGACCGCACATGATATAATACACTAAAAATGGGGTTAAAGCATGTTAAGAGTAAAATCAAGTGGGTCATGTGTTTTATATAAAGGTAATAATACAATTTTCATCATAAAAACCTTTTTTTTATAGTGTGTTACAACTATTATAACATTTCCATTTTAGAAAAGTGTTGCAACTTGCAACTATAAAGATTCAAAGAAAGTATTATACTTCGTTTTTTTAGTTAATACCATTTGATTTTTACATTATTCACAAAATACATTTTGACTAGCTTGATTGTAAAGTAAAGCATGCACCAAGTTTCAATCTCCAAACCTCGTGCATAAAAGCTTACCACACTCACCACTGCTCCACCTTACCTTGTAGGGTTCAATATATCACAAAATAATGTATTTGACCTAATATGTTTTTGGTAAAGTGGAGGGGACATCTATCCCCCCCTTAGCCCATGCTGTGGCAAACATAATAATAGAAAGGTGTCAACTAAAAAAACATGAGGTAGTATGTAAAGTACATTTTCTCCTTCAAAAAAAAAAACCATTTTCTCTCACAGACTAAACTATCAATACAAAAAAATAGGGGTGTCCATAATTCGGATTAAAACCGAAATCCAATTCAATCCAAACCGAATTATTAATTCGGATTGGATCTGAACTTTAAATCGAATCGGATCGGATTGAGATTTTTTGAAAAATCGGATTTTCGGATCGGATCGGATTGACCCTAATCGGATCCAAACTAAACCGAAAACCGAATTATAAAATTAAGCATGTATGAATATGACTCAAATATGGACTGCTTGCTGTCTTGAGTTGCTACTGCTAGCTACCTACTGTTGAAAGTTAGTGGCTCTAACATGGTGAAAGTTTACTTGCTAGTTGATGTTTGCCTATTTGGTACTTGATGTTATTATTGTAATGGTGTTTCCTTATAGGTGTAGTGGTGTACTAGTATTAGTTACTATTGAACAATTTATTTTATATAATCATGTCTATTTTAAAGATTTGTATTAATATTAAGGCTTGGACAAATGTGATTTTTATAATTGTGTTTGTATTTATTTTCATTATTGTATGAGTCCATTAGATGCTAAAAATAAAAGTTTTAATTCGGATTTTCGGATCGGATCCAAATAACCGAATTTTAATTCGGATTGGATTGGATTGGATTGGTTTAGGAGAGTAATTCGGATCGGATTGAAAATTTGAAAATCGAATTATATTTCGGATTGGATTGGATTGGATTTGGGCTAAATCCAAACCGAAAACCGAATGGACACCCCTATAAAAAAATTAATTATATATCCCTAGACTCTAGTGTATGTAGCTCTACCTACACTCCCTCTGAAACGATGTGTTTAGCCTCCTTATTAACCCAGTATCTAAACGCATCAAAATGACACGCTTCATAAAACCATCAAGATCGCTCGTCGACAATGAGATTTCTAGCAAGTAATGATCTAACTATTGAACACTCCCCAAACTACCTCCATGGTTCTGCATTCCAAAACCTCCAACACTAAAGTCGTCGTCGGCGGCGATGGCGGAGATGAATAATCGATTAATCGTCTATGTGACTTAGAAGTGCGTGATTTGTTCTTCTACTAGTAATTTTCATGGAAATTCAATCAACAAAAATTTCATTGATTAAATTTCCCATCAATATTTGTCCCTCTTAAATTTTTTAGTCTCTAATTCTGCTTTCTCTTTCTAATTGACAGTTATCATAAGCATAGTTGCTTTCTTTTTCTTTCCCAAATCAAAAAAAATTATTAAAGTAGTTTTATTTTTATTTTAACTTTATTAATGTTCATTTTCATATTGATAAATGTTCATTTCCATATTGATACAAGATCACTTTATTTTATATATATTTATTGCGATATTGATATATACATGGTGTATGTTTGTTTTCGTATTAATAAATGTTCATTTTCATATTGATAAATGTTCATTTTCATATTGATAAATGTTCATTTTTATTTTGATAAGTTTATTATTTCAATTTTGATAGACATTCATTCACGTTTTGTAAATAATGTGTATTGATTGTTATAAATACGTACTCTTTTTTATGTACAGTATGGAGTAGTAGGTAATTAAGTATATGTAGTACTTACTACTTAGCCTGCATGTATCATTTGTATGTCACACCTAAGATAAAAGTATATTTTATGCAAGCAGTAAGATACTAAAAACATTGAGTTGAGCTTTATATGTTTAACCACATATATTTTTTAATGCTCATTAATTTTATGCCATGTTCATTATCATTCCATTATAAGTTCATTTATATGTGAGTAGATGCTCATTTACATATTATGTTGATCACGTCAGTTTCTATACTCTTTTAGGTTCATTTTTATGTATATATAGCGTCTAATGTTCATATTTATTATATTTAAACTACTTATAAATAAATTTGATGTTCTTATCAAAGCCTTTTGCTCATTCTCATGTAGATGCATAGCCAGGATATTAATAGATGTATATTTCGATTTTTTAGTAGATGTTTATACATATAGTATTGCAATTGTTCAATCCCATAATTTAAATGCACGGTTAAGACATTTGTTAATTTTCTTTTTAAATTCAGGATATTTTAATAAATGTTCATTCTTGTATTGAAATATGCTCATCTAGAAATGGATGCATGTTCATTGTCATATTTATACACGTACATCAAGTTATGGATATATTGACAATATAGTTAAATCAATAGCTACAGGAGAACAAACTCATATTGCACAACCTATAGTGTTTACTTGATGAACTACAATACATTCTTTTTGTTGAATGTTCATTTTCATTTTGATAAATGTTTATTTATATATTAGTATATGATCGTTATTCGCATATTAATAGACGATCATTAGATTTCTGATAAATGTCCACACTTTTTTCATCTTCGATCTTTATATATTTTCTACATATTTAATAAGGAATTTCAAAAACAATTTGATTTTCTATAGCTTTACATGAAAATGATAAAAAAAAAAAAAATGCTCATTTATATATTATTTTATGTTCATTTTCATATGAATAAATATTATATACTTTATATACTCCACAAAATTTTAATATATGTTTATTTTTCACATAAGCCTCAATAATTATCCTCAAATTCCTTTAATAATACAAAAAAGATAACTTTTATAAATTTTTTATCATCTATGAAAATAAGTAAATGTTCTATCAAACCATAATTAAATGTTCAATTACAAAATATTGTATGTTCATTTATGTTTGTCTTTCATTCATGAACAAATTCATTATACAGTACGGTACGGTGTTTCTGGTATCTTTTCTTGAGCTTTAGTCTTCATAATTTTCTCTCTTTCTTAATACTCTACAATCCTCTAAGCTTCATTCTTCATCTTTTTCTTCTCCTTCTCTATTACTTTCATATTTGGCATCAACTACAAAGTAAATTAAAAATTGGAACAATAAGTAATCGACAACTTTAGTTGCGTCGTCATCGCCTCCACCACAACAGTAAACTAGCATATATAATTCCATATCTTCATCCCACAAAAAAATTAGGAAATATTGGATCAAATTATTTTTATAATTTTTGTGTTAGTTTCTTGATATGGCTTGGCTGTTTGATTAAACTAGTTATTTGCTTGTTGAACTAATGGATCGTAAGTTACGACAATCAATTTTTGATCAAATCAATACACAATAATCTCTGCAATTCATAAATATATTTAAAGCATGCAAATGTAGCGATTCTACCAAAAGTTATTTTGTGATCGACGGAGAAGTAGAAATGGCAGAGAGATCAACAAAGATGTAAGATGGAGATCAAGTTAGATTGTCCTGTAGTTTGAAGGTGAAAGAAATTAAAAACAATAGTGATACAGCGTCGTTTGCAAGGGGGTGCAGGGATTTCATCCTAGACTAGAGTCTAGGTAAAAATTTGTACAAAAAAATGTAGCATTATTCATTTCAATATGCAAAGTGATTTTGATTGTTTCTAAGTCGCATTGTTTCTAAGTTGCATGTTATTCTACAGGGTGCAGCAGCAATGGCAGGCAAAAAGGTGACCGTACTCCGGCAAGCAGGAGCAGCATGTGATCACCCTATTGACCCATCCTACCCAGAAGGAGCATATCTTTCCAACATCATGCTAAGAGTTCTATAAGAAGTGTATTGTAGGCAATAAATTCGGCAAGGAATGATGTAAAAACTTGTATTCATATAATTAACATTAACACTTTTGCCTCGTAGCATTCAAATCCCAAGAACCAAACATTTTTTTTTTCTGAAGTGTACATTTTCCATTAACATTCAATTACACTACTAATCAAGTTTTTTTTTTTTTTTTCAATTTACAAAATCTCTTCCAGATACAAACACAAGCACAACAACTGATTATCTTCCTCCTGGATTTCTGTTCCATGACAAGTAAGAAGGATCCCCAAGTCGCCTGTAAAGATAATATCAGGATGAGAACAATGATATCTAAAAACTGTTGAGACAACAGACGCATGACAAAAGAAGTATAAGAGAATTTGAAAGGAAAAACAAATATTGATAAGATTGATGCCTTAATGGTTGGAACCTCAAACCTTATTACCAAGTAAATTAATGCAAAGCAAAATGAAATATGCAAATCAGCAATTGCAGAAGTTTACCTTGGCTTCACAAGATAAATGAGAGTGAATAACATTGCCAAAAAGAAACACAAGCCACCGACAGTAAGATAGGCAATGCCAAGGAAGTCATTTTTCCCACCGAGCCAACTAGTTGTGGAAAGTACCAGCATCTTCTTCCCATTGAAGCTATAGGTATTGTAGTTGTTCTTGAGAGTGACATTAATGACGTCTCCAGCTTGCAGGTCCTGATGTATTTTGCCATATAATTTCCGGAAAGTAGGAAGAGCCGCAGTTCGCATCCATACTATGAGATCCTCTTGATCACTAAGCTGTAATAGAAAAATGAGTCATAATTCTTGCCAGTGAAAAGTGAGCACTGTACAGCAAACAATAGAATTATAAAAACTTGAAAAATATGAGTCATAATTCTTGCCAGTGAAAAGTGAGCACTGTACAGCAAAAAATAGAATTATAAAAACTTGTTCTCTATGATGAAAAGGTAAGACATTTGTTCAGAAGAAGCTACTTACTGGAACAGATTCATTTAAACTAGCACCCCCAATAAGTCCTCCCTTCTGAAAATTACTTGGGAAGACATCTTTCCCAAATTTGTGATCTCTATCACTTTTCCATGCAATTCCATTCTTGTTGACAGTTAGGTTCCTGTTACTTATAGAAAAACTATAAGTATCATTGAACAAACTCCAAGCTATTAAACCACAAGGCACAATTGGCTTCCCGTTTGCAGTATCCTCTGGTTTGCAAGCGCTTACTTCATTAGCACTGCTGTTATGCCTCAATTGCTGATCACTTCGACTTTTCACATACCTGCATTACACCATATTGTTAAATAATAATTTTGTTATAACATTTTTCTTTGAGTTACTGAGTATGAAGAACGTACTTGGGAGTGCACGGTTTCTTGTATACAAAAAGAAAGTTCAAGACAACAAACTCGAAACATCAGAACATAACAGTAGAATCCAGTGCCCATTTTACCAAGAGCACTTATATCCTGTTCTATGTAATTATAATTCCTACTAGCCTAATCTGTTCATGGAAACCATAGCATAATCTCGAAAAACAGCATATCTCAGAAATTCTCCCCCCTCCTATACTGGAAGTAACCCATCCCACCATCCCCTGTCTATATAAAAAAAGCACAAGTACTATATTATGTGACAATCATTAAGAGAATTTAGAAGCATTTTCATTACAACAAATGATAGCTGCTTTTGAGGGAAAATAAAATAAATGAATGCATTATGGAGCTAAAACCCAACAAAAATTTGCTATGGAGTCCCTACACATCCAGATTGATTCATACACTCAGAGAAATCACCAGGTCATTTAATTGAAACGATATAGCACTAAGTGTAGAATGAACTCCAGACACCAATGTTGATTTTGTAAAAAAGAAAAAAGGAGTGTACCTGCGATGGTTCTGATAAAAGTTATCAAGCTGGTAGTAAATATAAATAGGTGCTTTCATATGCTTGGAAACCTACATGGATAAAAATAATTGGGAGACAGATAACACCAAATTAGATGGAAGAAAAAAAAAAAAAAACCAATAGCAGCAAAAGCAGCTGGCATAAATTGACAAGGTATTTTTGCTGAAAGACTGAAATAGCTATATGCATTAATCAAAGCACATAAGACAGGTGTAAGAAACACTTACATTTAGCGTCCTAATGCAGGTTTTATCACTTGGTCCTTTGATGTAGCTGATCTTTGCACTTTTAGACCCAGGTATACAGTCATCATCATAACGGTCTACAATTTCAACAACCTTGTAGCCAAAAGAATATCAATAAATAATGAACACGTAATAATTAGGCAGAAAAATGATATTACTTACAGAAATAAATTGTAGGCATATGACCTATATGCATATACATAGAAATGTCATAATCAAGTGCACATAAAGCCATAAATTTGAGGCCCGTCTCATTGTTCAACTAAAACTATTAGAGAGAGCTATCAAATTATCAATTAGATCACCAAAATCTAAATATCTATCTCATTAACAATCTCAATTCAAATTTACAGTCTCTTTAAAGAGTAGAACGAAATAACATGCATAATCAACCAGAGCTCTGTACTGCTGCAGTACACTTCTACTCTGTTAATGGACAGAAGCTATCAAACATTCCCTCCCCCACCAATAATAAATAAAAATAAAAATAAAAAGAAGAGAACATCCCTATGAGGCTTTAATGAAGAAGTGAAGTGTAACCTCAGTCACCCCCTTACTCCCGAGAAAGAGAGAGAGGTTCTTTTGTACAAAACCAAAACAAAAACACCAACACCAACATAGTGGGTTCTCTTTTCTTTCCTTCGTTTTATCCCCATTGCTGGTGGACAATCCACCACATCCCCAAAAAGAACCAGTCCCCACCCCCCCAACCCCAACTCCCAGAACCAGTCCCCCCCCCCCCCCCCCCCCCCCCTCCTTCATTGTCAATTAATTATGGATGTTTAACTAGAACAGAAACATGCAGGGAGAAATTCTTAGTTTTATAGGAATGATGTTATACCCATTAGAGGCCAAAGGATAAGGAGAGAAAATGAGGAATAGAGGATTATATAGGAGGAGTCAATGGTTGGACATTAAGCATATGGAAGCCCTAATATTGGTAGAGGATCAAGGTGGGTTATTTGAAGGGAAAAGGTGAGGAGGTTAGGAAGACGAAATTGGCTAACGACAGAATCATTGCTAGTATTCATTGAATTGGTTTTAGGCTAAATTTTCCGTGAGGGATATTGGCAGGTTAGGTGGGGATAGGAATGTGAACACATGGCTGACCACGTTGAGGGAATATATATTTTCGTTGTTCTTTATGATTAAAAGCTTTCATAGAGGATTGGACATTTGCAACCATTTTCAAACTGAATTCTATAGAGTTGTTTTACATTATATATGTGATTGCGCATAGTATGAGGAGTATGCACATAGAGAGGGGAGGGGAGGATAGAGTTGAAGTTAAAACATACATCACGAGAAGCAAATAGTGAAGAAACTCCAATTGGAATAAACACAATGCTGACAACCATGAAAGCAGAAATCACCTGCACAGAATTTTAAAAAGCATGAGATAACTTAAAATAATTGAAAACCATAACTGATGATACAAAGTACAAGGGAGCAGCATTAGTTCTTTCATACCCAACGAGGAGTTAAGATTGGTTTGCAAGCTGGAAGCTCCTGTTGGGTGAACCTTGAATCTTTAAAAAAAAACAAAATTAAACATGAGATATTATCCTTGGAACAGTTATTTCCAAATACTGAAAAGGCCTTGTTACGAATAGCTAAAAAAATCAATAAAAGAAGACCAACAACATAAATGTCCCGTATAAATAGCTCTCATAGAAGTATGCCTGCTCTCTCATTCTTATTTCAGACTAATAGATTTTCACACGACATGTCTAATGCTGCATCATGTGATCAAAACAAGCATAATCATGCACATGGAAAGATACGACAAACATGGTCACGAATATGTACAGGAGCTTATGACACACATCTCTAATTAGACATACTCCCTATAATTTTGTTCGGTGTACCCACTTATCATTTTGAGGTGTTTTAAATGTACCCTTCTACTTTATTCGATTTAAAGCAAACACATCTTACCATCTAACTCCATTTACGCCACAAATTTACACCTTCATAACCCACTCACTTTTATTTTATCTCTTTCTCTATACAAATGCTTGCACATAGTCTATCACCCAAAAAAAAAAAAAAAAAAGTCTTTGTTACACACTTCACAAAAGTAAGGAGCCAATATAAGCTTTTTTTGCTAGTTGGACTTGTCCTCTTGAACTTCAACATCCATTTTAGCATAACTATTAAATCTGTGAAATTATCTGAATGTATCTTACATTGCTCTCAACTCTGCTATCTCAAATCTCATTTCTAGTCAATTCTTAAATCTGCATTTTTATTCAACATCTGCTTCAATGAATTTGAGTATATCAAAATGCATGAATTTAGGGAATGTCAAAATTAGGGTAATCCTGGCCTCCGGTATTCAAAGATCAAGTCAACTATATATTTGATAGGCTCTAGCTTTAATTTAGCTCATCATGTGTTCATTCCATGATGACTTGGTTGGAAGGAGTGAGGAAGGATATGAAGTGCATGGATTTACGTGAGGATGAAGTTTTGGATCGTAAGGGATGGAGGAGAAAGATTTATGTTGATGACTACACGGAAAAATCAAATTTGGTTCATGTTAGCCGACCCCACTTTTGGGATTAAGGCTTTGATTGATTGATTGATTGATTGATATGTGTTCATTCCATGTATGACAATAATCTCGAGTAGTTATCAGGCGATAAATAAAAAAATTAACCATATAAAATTCTACTCATAAATTAGCTATAAACAATCTTAATTCATTGGCTTTCCCCCAACTCTTTATTTTATCTGAGCTGAATGTAACAGAGTACACAATGTATGTAGCAAGAGAGACGGTATCTATCTATACTATATACTAAAAGACACACCATCAATGACACGTGTCATTTCTTGGTGTGTCCTTAGTTATTTTTTTTTTATTTAAAAAAACTACTTATTAAGGAAACAAATCATTTATAAAAATAATTTATTTTTGTATACATATTCCATATCAATGTAGTAATTTTTGTATACATATTCCATATTAATGTAGTATCTATTATTATGAATAAAAATAGATTTCAAAAATCTTTTTAAAAAAGTTTTGGCAACTACAAACCCAAAAATATATTCTTAAAATAATTTATAAGGTATTTTTCAACAAGAAAAAAGATTGCTTGGATTTTTTGCCTACTTTTGTTTTAGTTGTGTATTAGAAACTCATGCAAATACAAATCAACCTATCAGATACTTTTATTATTTCTCGACTAATATATGATTATAATTCTTATCAATCAATAATATATAACTACATATAATTATAGGTTACCGTGCATGGCACGGGATCTAACCTAGTATATATGTCATATATGAACACCAGGTGGGGGTGAGAATTTAAAAGATGTGTTTGAAAATACATTTTAGAATCATGCATGTCAAGATCCAGCTGACTAAGATAGGATTATGAACAGAGAAGCAGATTTTTTTTATAGCTTGCAGCCACCAACAGATATTTAAGACAAGGATGAAAAATTGCAATCCACAAGCTAAGGTGTGGGTTTATGCTGATAAAAATTTAGAAACAAATGGTTTATTGGTGTTCTAATTATGCAGCTGTACATGTACCAACATTAGTTTGCAAAATCATTGACCCCATAGAATTTGTGACGAAAAAGAAATCTAGCATACCTACAGCCTTTGCATGTACTTAGTCTACACTGGCCATGTGTAGACAATAAAAAGAGAATTGTATTCAGTTTAAACCCATAATACCAACTAAAACAAAGGGTGGGCGATTTTAGAAATTTATAGCTAATAAAGTAGGACATACAATAGGAAGTGAAGGATAGAGGGTCAGCCATAGGTGGGTATAGCACAGTACTCCGACACTACAATCCTATAAAACTAGGCTCATCAGCCACGCTAAGGGATGATTCTCCACATAGTGTACAGTTGAAATCAAAATATATATTTGGCTATTAGGATAACCATGGAATTTGAACTAATTAAGAGACCCATTTTTTTTGACCTAGAACGAAACCTAAATTTCCATCCACCTTATCTGATTTTAAAGCTATATATAATTTGGAGGATTGATCAGCGCCAGAACAGTGGGTATTTGGGCACACTGGCACAGATCAGGTATTGTGGCTAGCCAAAACGTATGCACAGTAGAGTTAGCACTACATTCATTTGCTATTGTGGGTATGCACAAATTGCTACTCTCATATGGAAAATTATACTTCACAAAAAAAAATAAAAAATAAAAAGCAAATTCCGAACTTTTTTACTAGTTACTACTCCCTCCGTCCCCAAAACTTGAACCCTTTTGGGTTGATTTCGCGGTTATTAACAAACTTAAATAAAAAGAAATAAAAACATATTGGAAAGATAAATTAGGGTTTGTACAAAAGTAAAGAGATAAAGTATTCAAAATACATGAAAAAATAAAATTTTATATGGGGAAACTAATTTTGCACAAATATTGTTGTAAATTGGTGGGTATTTTAATGCAAATGGGTCGATCATTTTGGGACTAAAAATAGGCGAAAAGGGTCGAAGTTTTGGAACGGAGGGAGTACCAATTAAGCAAAGAAGATAAACAAGGAGAATAAGATCCTTGTCCGCACTAAAAACAGCCTAAATCTTCAAAAATTTTATAAACTTACAATTATAATAAAACACAAAAGACACCGAAAATATAACATAAACTAGATGGCACCAACACCACAGACTACACAAGTCCAAGATACCAATAATCATGCACCAAATTAACTATTTGCAAACAAATCACGATAATTGCAAATATGCTATGAACAAGAATAACTAATCAACAATAATTTTAACAAAACCACCCCAACAAACAAGAATCTTAACATGTATCAACAATTAAAACAACCCAGAACAGATCCAATCATCAGCTAATTTACAAAAAACTAAAATATAAATCAAATTAAATCAACACAATGACATTTAGAAATAAACAATGTACCCAGGACACGAAATCGACATCAAAATCATAATCTACAAAGAAACCCAAGAAATATAAATTAATTGAAGCCTAAGGAACATGAAATTACACTTGGGTCGCTTGGAATTTCTTCTAGCTGCTGAAGGATCTGTTGATCCAGCACCAGAACTCGATGTAGGGTTCGAACTCATAGCGGACGACTTCAATTATTAAATACCCACAAAAAATAAATTCAAACCCTTCAACCAGAAATATCAATAGTTTTGGTCAAAATCAAAAGAACCCCAGAAAAATTAGAAGAAAATCAAAGAAATGGGAAAAGATGGATTGAGGGTTTAGGTTAAGAAGGGAGAAATTCTTGAGTCCGGGAAATCTAAATTACGTAGTATATTACAAATAACCTCTGAGAAATTTTGACTTTGAAAAGTCATTAGGTTGAATGGGTAGGCAGCCACCTCTTTCCAGACTCAGGCAGTCTAGAAGCGAGGTAGAAACTACAGATGAAGAAGAGACAGCAAAATGATGCAAGGGTCAAAGCTTCTACGTTTGAGTTTGAAGGTGAATAAATCTAGTATCATATAATAATAATAATATAAAGCTAAACTTTTAACCAGTTCACGAGGTATCGACACTTGGCGTTTCAACTTTTCGCCAAGTGTCGCGCCAAGTTGGTTGGATTTTAATAGACAATTAAAAAGTTAATTTAATTTTCATTTGGATATAATTTTAGGATAAAATTGTTAGTTTAGAGTTTTATTTTCAATAAAATACCAAGAGGTACAAATTGAAATTATAATTTTGTTAAATTTTTTTTGATAAAATATAACAAATCGTCATAAAAGCACATCAATTTTTAACTAATTTTGTATCAATGATATATTTAAAAATTTGACATATAGATTAAAATTTTATCTTCAATGAACAACCCGGGCATCGCACGGGGACAAAACTAGTATATATATAAAGGGGAGTTTTTTCCCGAGTTTTTAGAGAGCCACGTAGGATCTAATTTTCTCAGCGCGTCATGTAAGATTATAAATCTTAGTAGTAGCCAATTAAATAAGAGATTATTAATTTCTTTTAGAATTAAATAATTTAAATGTCATGTAAGCAAAATTGGCGAATGAGATTTTTAAGTTTAAATTAATTAAATATTATAAATTATCTTTTAATATTAGGAATTTTATCTAAATATATAACAAATTTTAGGCTCATAAATACAAAAAAAAAAAAAAAAAAAAAAAAAAAAAAAAAAAAAAACATTATTTAAAAAAAATCAAACAAACCGTGCATCGCACGGGCTTCATCTAGTTATAATGATCGATAACTCTTGTAATACGAGGTAGCTTAGGTCGCAAATTCTAGAGCCAGCCCCGGTTAATAAATCATACTACCTCCGTTACACATTATGTGCAACATTTTCCAAAAAGGGATGCTACACATTATGTGCAACAAATAAAAACTTTCTTCTTTTAGTAAATTTTATTGTATGAAATTACCATCCTATCCTTACTTAACTTTAATAAACACATTAAATTATATGTGATCAACTAATTAACAAAAATTAATTAATCAATTATTAAAGTCCTAACCCACCTTCTCTCTCCTTACTCACATCCACATCCACCACCAAGGCACCAACACCACCACATTTTCTCTATCCTCCCTCTCAGCCACCACCACTTTTCTCTCACTTCTCTTTTATCTCTTCTCTAACAACCACCGCACCACCACCGCCATCCAGATCTAGTCGCCGCCCCTCCTCGTCTGAGTCGCCGACACTTCTCCTCCCCTCGTTATTGTCGCCGCAACCTTCTGTTCACATGTTTAAGCTGTCACCATAAATTGAAACCCTAAAAAAGTAGAATTTGAGATTGAGCTTAAAAACTCAGATCTAAAGCAACAATGGTGAAAGATGAGACAAATCCGAAGGAAAGGTGCGGTGGTGGTTACGGGGTGGGTGTGGGGTAGCTTCGTGGTGTGGACGCGAGTTAGGTGGAGTCGGTTTCGAATCTTGGTGATGGTGAGAGGATGGTTATAGTAGGATTTGGGTAGGAAAGAAGTGGGTTTTTTTGATCTACTTGGTGGTTTTGGTGGGTTGGTATGGGTGGTTTCAGTGGGATGGTATGGTGATTTTGGTGTTTTCAGTGGGTTGGTATGGTGGTGTCGATGGTTGGTAGGGTGATTTCGGTGGTTTTGGTGGTTCGTATGGTGGTTTCGGTGGTTGGTAGGGTGATTTCAGTGGTTTTGGTGGTTGGTATGGTGTGGTGGTTGTTGTTGCTGGTGGTGTACGTAGGTGGTGGTGCAGGGGGTGAAAGTGATGGTGGGTGGAACATCTTATTTAATTAATTAACCCCATAATCACATGCCCATACTTTTGCTAATTAGCTTTTTCATTTTTTTTTCTTGGGAAATGTGCAACCTCCTTTGTTGCACTTAACATGTAACGGAGGTAGTATTAACAATCTTTGTTAATAGATAGTCCTAACTTCTCTCAGTAGAAATTGAAAGTGTTTTCCTCTCTAGCCATAACGAACTACAGAAGCCCTTCTAAAAAAAAAAAAAAACAGAGATCAACTCCAAGCTCATAGTCCTTCTAAGCATCAACCATGGATCACCAATGTTGATCTTCATTTCTCAATAGAATGGGAATTGGTATCCCAAAACAACCCTATGACTACCCAGATGATGTGGACAAATTTAGTCTTGCGGTTATAGGAAAAGTTTTGGATGATAGAATCTTTTCCGAAACTCAAATCCAAAATTGGGTAGACTTGTTCTGGAAGACAAATACTGCCATCATTGTCCAAAAAGCCAGTCATTCCAAAGATATTTTCTTCTTCTTTTGCACTTCATGCGAGGACAGGGACAATCTAATGTCCTTAAGATTTGCTCCTGACAAAGGTGCATTGGTCGTTTTCAAGGCTTGGCAGATGGGCTCCAACATTCTTGGTATGGATTTCTCAGAATCAACTATCTGGATCAAATTTGAAGGCCTACCCACCGAAGAATGTCAGCCTCAGGTAGTGATGAGTGACATTTATGTCACTCCTAAGGAGTAGTTTTAGAGTCTTTTTCGTGTTTATTTTATCTTATTTTCCCTTTCTTTCTCTTGTTTTCTCTTTAATAAAGTTTCTTGTTTATTTGGTAATTTTGGAGCGTTTTAGTTTATTTTCTTTATTTTATTAGCTTTAGTTTATTTTCGTATTTTATTTTACTTTATTTGTTTTTGATTTGTTATATTTCGTTCTTTATTTTTCCTTGAAAGTTTTCTAATTTACTTTTATTTATTTTAATTGGTTTTGAGTCTATTTTATTTCACTTTCTTCGCTTGTATAGTTTCTGTTTAGTTTTTTATTAGTTTTAAGTTTATTTTGTTATTTATTTGATTTTATTTACTTGTATAGTTTTATTTAACTTTTATTAGTTTAGTGTTATTTCTCTTTTCCTATTTTACTTTATTTTATTCCTAATTTATTTATTTCATTCTTATTTGTCTTGATTTCTCCTCGGTTTTGTGTGTAGGGGTTCGGGTTTTATGTCAAGTGGGTTCGGGTTCCAAATTGAGTCAAACGCCAAACAAACCTGCTGCCCCTTATCCATAACCGCACCCTTCCTTATCCTCCACCACAGCAGCCCCTCAGCCAACTTCCTCTGCTTCTCCCCTGCTGCCACCAATCAAACACCACCACAGCCCACCAGCTGCTGCCACCACCACCACCACACAGTAACCGTGACAACCACACACACCAGCACCAACCACAGTCGTACTCACCTACTGCCACCAACCAACACCACCAATCACCCCCGTACCAATCCGTGCAGCCACATCAACCAAACCAACCAATACACCACCAATCATCCCCGTAATAACCACCACCTCCAATCAACCCAATTACCACCAGCCGCGCCACCGTTCTCAACCACCAACAACAGCAACAGCAACGAATACAACATCAACAATAACCACGCACCCGACCACCGCAACCACCAATTAAAGCCGACACTGCAGCGCCCCAAATCAGAGCAGCCACGCAATCACCGCGCAACACCACCGCGCAACAGAGCAGCCACCACCAGCATCAATTACAGCAACAATTGCGCCACATCGTCACCAATTCGCACAGCAACAGCCCCAAATCAGAACAAATAGAAAATCAATCAAGTTCGAGCATACCGTTGGTGGTTCGACCGAACTTTGAGTCAGAGACTTTGGGGGTTTTGTTATTCGAAGAGGATTGGTCGAACATACCCTTGGTTCGACCGAACCAACCCCGTAGTTCGGTCGAACCAGACATCGGTTCGATCGAACCATTTCACGAGACTCGCGCATGGTTTTTAATGAAGATCGAACGACTTGAATTGATGCTCGATGAGTGCTGTTGAAGATGAACGGTGGCGATTTCATATGGAAGCTTGATGATGGATTTTGGTTAGGCTCAAAGTAGGGGATCATCTCCCATTATTGAAGCAGCCAATTTCGAAGAAGAAAGGGGAATGGGGTAGCTGATGGTTTGGTGGGGATTTGTGGGTTTATTCGATTTTTATTTTCTTTTTCTTTTATTTTTATTTCTTTGTTTTCTTTTCCCTTTTTCTTATTTTCTTTCTTTTATTTTTATTTTTATTTTAGTTTCTTATTTTTACTTTCCCTTTTAATTTATTTTATTTTCTTTTTTTCTATTTTTCCCTAGTTTTATTAAGTTAGTATAAATACCCAATTTTTGGGGTAATTAGAACATGGAATAACTATCTATTCTTCTCTCTAATTAGTTTTAGGTTAGGTTAGGATTAGTCTTCTTTGGTAGAGAGAGAAAGTGAGGTTTTCTTCATTAATGAACTTGGATTTTGAAGAAGGAGCTTGTTCAATCCTTTGTAGACCTTCATCTTCTATTAATGAGCAATTTCTTACTCTCTCTCCTCTATTTTTATTTGTTTTATTGTGATTATTATTTTAGTTTTTGGTATTTCTTGTTAATCATGTTTATCCTTGATTGTTTGTTAATTAATCTTGTTATTAACATGATTAGTGAGTAATTTCCCCATTAAGGGGATGGTTGTGGTGTAGTGGACCTTGAGCATGTTCTAGGGTTTAGAATTGATTTATTTGTGATTAAAGTCTTTATATGCTTGATATTCTTTAATCTTCTTGCAAGTGCACATTGTTGGTTGATTAAAGGTGAATCTTTGCTAACAAGAAACGGAAGTTGACTTAGTTAAGGTTCATTACTATCGATTGTTATTTAATAGTACCTCCTAGTATATGGTTCTAATGTGGAAACATAGAGGCTATGTTAGGAGAAGCCAATTGACCCCGGAAGGCGGCTAGATTGGATCCTTTATTTCGATATTCGAGCATGTTTAGTTCATAATTAATTCAATTTCTATGCCTTTGTTTATGTTCAAGTGAATGCTATACCTAAACCATTTCCCTTAATGTTTTATTTCTTGTTTTAGCATTTTTAGACTTTAGTTTATTTATCTCCTATTCCGGACTAGCTTAATTGTCGGTAACATTTGGTGGTGTTTAATCGTTCTCTGTGGTTCGACCCCTATGCTTGCCTTATACTCGTATTAGGTTTGTTTAGGTTGTATAAATTGTATTTGATCTAGGGATAGACAATTGACGACGCGTTTATTCCCTTGTCAGGTAGCTAGAAGAATCCTCGAGAGAGTGGGCCGTATTATCATATTTGATCAACCTTCGTTAGATGACAGGCCTCATTGCTTAATGCGAGCTAAAGTGGTGGTGAATGTCCAAAAGCCTCTCATTCCAGGGTTCTACTATGAGATAACTCTGAAGAAAGTGTTGTGGGTCTTCTTAAGATACGAAGGAGTGTTCTTGTTCTGCCATGGATGTGGGAAAATTGGTCATAGACAACCCCACTGCAAATTGTCAACTCATATGGCTCACAGGGAAGTGATTTACAGAATTAAAGGTTTATGTGGAATGCAGTATGATCTGCTGCTTTCCAGGCCGCTTACCCCGCTCTACTCAAAGAATGTCATGGGATTGCAGGATCTAGATAGATTCAGGACAGCGAGAATCAATCTTAGGGTGTACCCGCACCCATCCCGAACCTCGGCCTCTTCTGAACATACCCCCCACCACTCTACCCATAGAGGAGGCATCTCAGGAAGTCGCCACCACTCCCCGGGCAGAGACCAACAAGACCCTTCCTCGTCCTCATCTGGTAGTCCTCCTTCCTCTGGTAACCCAGGGCCAAGCAATAGAGAACGGAAAAGAGTAGCTAGTGTCCCTTCAGATGACATCAGTGGTGTTTAGTTTGACAAAGGTATTCCCAAGAGACAAAAACAGAGGAAAACGCAAGCCCTCCCTGTTTTAAAAATAGGGCAAATCCATCTTTATACTCCAGAAAGTCATCAATCAGGGAAAGAAGAGGGCTGGATGAGCTGAACCCTATCATCATCCCTTCTCTCCAAATCAAAGGTAGCAAGATGTCTCTTTGGAAAGAAATTATGCAACCAAACGTTCGATTGCAGCGAAAGAGGAAGTATGCTACGGGTTGGTGCAGGCGATCTGGATCGACCACCCACTCCAGCTCCATTGAACGCAAGAAACGAAAGACGTTTCCCTCTCAACCCTCCCCAAAGTCTATGCAAGGTGACCAACAGATGGATTACGGCATTGAGGATCAGAAGGAACAACATTTTCCGCAACCCCAGATGCTTCCCTCTCAGACTTTACCAGGTACACAACCCTCTTCTACTGTTCTAACCCCCCATTTATTAGCCAATCATCCCTCTCCCCCTAATCTTGACCTAAACATAAGCTTGAATAAATCTACGCTTCAAGAATAGGCTGGCCTCCATCCAACTCAGCTCCCTCGAGCCTCAAAAAGACTCCAAGATGTCACTCTGTTAAACTCTTTAGATGATTTATTAAATGTGGGTAGTAATTTCCTTAACTCCTCATATTCCACCCCTCATTTGTTTCCCTTTCGTACTTCCCCACCTACCTGCATTAATGGCAACTTAATTTGAACTTGTTTAAACTCCCTCTTTATTCTCTGCAACATGAAAATTATCCCCCGCTTTACTCGCTTATTACAAGCCCCACCAAATCTCACTCCCATTGTTTATTACCTTTTTCATCACAACAGCCAACTGTCAACCCCCTCTTCACTATGTCTACCACAAAAATGGAAGCTGAAATTGACTATAAAGTTTCTTTGCTCCCTAGTGATAGAGTATACACTCTCAACCCTCTCCTTGTCCCCTTTAGACTAAAAAATATTCTTGTTGACCCCCTTATTAGGGAACTTGAATTTGCTTTCCCTCTCCTCATGGCAAACAAGGAGGAGTTAGAAACCTACCGTGCTTCTCAAGCATCCCATGCTTACACCTCCCTGTACACCCTAATTGCCAATTCTCAAGCAAGTTGTAAGCTTTTCTCGACAGACTCCACTCCGGCAAACCCTGCTAAAAAATGGCAGAATCTCAAAGGCCCCATGCTGTTTTCCTCTTCTAGCTCCTCGAAGTTCTCCATCCCCACAAGGGAAGTGCAAGTAAGCCCTTCAAACTCTCCAACATCTATGGAATCGTTCAATACTTCCCCCTCTTTTATCTCTTCAGGCTCTCTAGAGCCGATCCTGAAAATGAACAAACTTGATCTGTCCCCTAGCCAAGAGTCCTCGGACTTTGAATTAGACTACTATTCTCATGAACAACGTAAGCTCTTGTACAAGAGGAGGAGGGGGAGAAGATTTTTGGAAGAGGGTCCGAGAAAGAAAAAATGGAGTTCGGACGTCGCAAAGGACCTCCCAAAAGAAAGATCCTTATGATTGTCTTGGAATTTCAAAGACTCGACTAGCAGCGGAAAGAAACAGGAAAGGTCTACAGAGGGAGCAGGGGAGAATATGAACCAAGGAGAGTCTAATAAGTGCAGGTATGGAATCAGCAAGGAGGACGACTTATGGGAAAAGTTAGAAGATTTGGAGGAGAAGGATAATCTCCCCACTAGGATTCAGGTACTAAGGATAGTGGTTTGAGAGGATACTCTCGGGTCGGACGATGAAGTCATTAGCAGATAGCCAACTAAGTCCACCTATGGCGGCGCGGCTGGCCCACAGCCTTTTGGACGGAAAATGAGTTGCTTAAGCTGGAATTGTAGGGGAGCGAGTGATCATAGCTCCCCAATTTTCCCATGGGTGATGATCTTAGCGGCTAGGTTTAATGTAGATTTTATTTTCTTTAGTGAAACTAAGTGTAGTGTCGAGTCCTTATCTACATTTTTCAGCAGAAAGGGGTTTACTAATAGCGCTGGGTATGATGCCTTAGCCAAGAAAGGAGGGTTGTTCCTATGTTGGTCGGATAGGGTGCTAGTAGATGTTATTGTAGTTCTTCCGAATGTTATCCTTTGTAATATAACTCTAGTAGATGGTGTTTTGTATTACCTTGCTTGTGTGTATGGCAGCCCCTATCCCTCATGCAGAGAAGAAGTGTGGTCCTCTCTTAGTAATATCATGCAGAGGAAGTTACATTTTAATAGGGGACTTTAACCAACTTGAATGTACTACACAAAAATTGGGAGGTCGTACCTCCATCAAAGGGCTTTCATATTTCCTCCCTTGAAAATTTGAGAATGAACTAGTACAAATTCAATCCATTGGCCTAAAATTCACGTGGTGAAATAATAGAGTGGATGATCCCATTTATGAGCAATTGGATAGGGCATATGCAAATAACAATTGGAAATTGGCTTTCCCTAATGCCAAAGTTTGGAATATACCAATAATCTTCTTTGATCATGCCCCCATTATATTAGAAGTACTCCCTAAAACATCCTCGAGAAAGACCCTATACAAGATGGAGGCTTGGTGCTTAAGACTGAAAGAGGAAAATGATTTAGTTTCCTCTACTTGGATGACACAAGTAAATGGATCACCGCTCTACATTGCACAACGTAAATTAAAGCACTACCTTAATGAAATTCGGGACTGGTGCATTAGCAAGAAGCGTGTCTCCATGGGCCTCAACTGGCAAGACTTCAAGAAAACTTGGAGGAGCAATAGAAAGAAGAATCCTTACTTTTTATTTTGGGTCCTGAAGAAGAAATTTCTAACAGGAAACAACTAGAGGAAGAAGCTGCACTTAGGCGGTGGTATTGGTGACAAAGAGCAAAATCGAAATGGGACTCCTTAAATGACCAACCTACTTCTTTCTTCTACAAAAGTGTGAAATAGAGATCTTTTCGAGCTGAAATTCGGGTACTTCAAGATGAGCAAGGAAACTGGACTACAAATCCCCAAGATATAAAAGCCCTGTTTTTAGCCCACTTCCAATCTCTTTTCGATGGGCCCCGTCTCCAACAGGCCTAAATAGAAGAAGCCTCACTATTAAAGGAAGACTGGACGGAGGGCATTCCAACCCTGTCACCAGCCCATTTAGAATGGCTTTCTAAGCCTTTTTCAAGAGATGAGATCAAGGGAGCGGCGTTTGACCCTCATCCTCTAAAATCGCCAGGCCTAGACGGAAGCCCACCGATCTTTTTCCAACATAATTGGGTCTCCATCAAAGAGGATGTAATAAGGGGAGTCCAACATTTTTTCAAAACGGGTTATATGCTCAAAGAAACTAATCGTACTTTCATAACCCTTATTTTGACGAAGGTGAAACAACCCAAGAAGGTTGATGAGTTTCGACCCAAAGCCTATGCAACTCACTTTATAAAATTATCTCCAAGTGCCTGGTAAATAGACTTAAGCAAATCCTGTCGGATTTAATAGGAGAATATCAAAAAGCTTTTATCCTAGGAAGGCTTATGATTGACAATTGTTATATAGCCCATGAAATACTAAGTGCAGTGAAGGGACACAAAAAGGGTAGCCGATTTGAAGGGATATTAAAAATCGATTTGAGCAAAGCCTATATAGGGTTGACTGGAATATGATAAAGATCATCCTAGAGAAGATGAATTTCCCTGGAAAGTGGAGGCAATGGATCTTACAATGTATCTCAACGGTCTCATACACAGTCCTTGTGAACGGTGAGCCAACAAAATTCTTCACCCCAAAGGCAGGCCTACGCCAAGGAGACCCCCTTTCGCCTTACCTATTTATCTTAGTCATGGAGATACTCTCAAGGAAATTGTCATCACTACAAATTTCAGGAGACATCCTAGGAATCAAGCTAGCAAGGAGCATCCCCCCAATTAATCATTTATTCTTTGCGGATGATGCTTTACTATGCTTTAAGGCAACTCCTATGTCATGTAGGCTCGTTAAGAAGACCCCGAACCAGTTATGCCTGTTATCAGGGGAGGTTATCAATGAGAAAAAATCCGCAATCCTGTTCAGTCCCAACACCCCATCAAGATTTGTTAGATTGATGAGACAGCCTCTCCGGGTTAAGAGTAGCTCAGAGTTAGGGACCTAGTTAGGGTGCCCAATGGATGTTAATGGTAGAGCCAATTCAAGATTCAACTGCCTACTAGAAAAGATCCAAAACAAAATTTCTTCTTAGAAATTCATATCCCTCGCGCAGCCGGGGAAAGCAATGCTAATCAATGGCATCCTAGTAGCGATGGCACATCACATACTTTCCCTCTATTGGTGCCCTAGATGTATAACATCCAAGATTAATTCTCTCATCAACAGATTCTGGTGGAGCTCGTCCCCAAGATACAAAGGTATATGCTGGAGAAAGAAGGAAGTCCTGATTCTCCACAAATTTGAGGGAGGACTAGGATTAAAAGATGTCTCGGCTATCAACCAAAGTCTTCTAATGAAGTAGAGTTGGAGATTATACTCTAATCCCTCTATTCTAGCCAGCAGAATATTCAGAGCTAAATATGGGAAACCTAATTTCCCTAGGTATCATGGGACGAAAAATTCCTAAAGGCTCTTGGGCTGCAAAGAGTTTGGTTAGAGCGGCTTCTACTTTCAAGGAGAATATTAGGAGAAGGATAGGTAACGGGGAATCTACAAGCATAGAGCAGGATATCTAGGTGTCCAAAAGTAGAGTTCACCTTCGGAGAACAGCGGAGTTGCAGGATGGAGCGAAAGTATCAGACTTGATGACTACGGATAGAAGATGGAATGGAGGACTTATTTGGAGAACTTTTGAAGAAGGGACAACTAGAGAAATACTCGGAATACACATCCCGGAGGATGACGAACCTGATGAATTTTCATGGACTCTTGAAAAGAATGGAGAATTCTCCTTTAAATCAGGATATTGGTTGCTGATTAGTAAACAATATCCAAAAATTTGGGTCCCAAATAAGCCTATTTTCTAGAAGCTCTTCTGGAAATACAAACTTCTTCCAAGGTGGAAATTATTTATTTGGAGATCAACTCAAAACATCATCCCCACTATGGATAACCTGGAAAAAAGGAGAATTGAGACCTCTAGGGTGTGCCCTCTATGCAACTTTGAGAAGGAAGATATGAATCATCTCTTTAGGCTTTGTGAATTCTCTCAATGAATCTGGAAAGCCTCATACCTGGGCATCACCTCTACTATTCCCAGTTATTTATCTTGCAGGGAATGGGTTACTAACTTCATCAGTTACTTCATGCAGGACAAAGATATCAACCCACCTAGGCTTACTACCTTTGTAGCAACCTTATGGGCAATATGGACTCACAGAAACGATATCATTTTTAGAGACGTGCGTACTAACCCTCTCTCAGTCATGATGGCAGTACAGGTACACGTCGCAAATTGGAAGAAAGCGACTCTTTCCTTAGGGAAGAATGCCATTGATATGTCCATTTTATATAGTGTTTTACCCCCGTCCCTTGGTCATAATTAGTAGTGTTTTTGGCTCTTTATGAGCCACTTTTAGTACTAATTGGTGTTTTCTAGTGTTTTCGTAGATTTGGTTGACTTTTGTAGGGATTTTCACTTTTGGAGCATTTTCCCGGGATATTATGGAGTATGTACGAGCATTAGAGAAGCACGACCAGTTTTTGTAGCCCAAGGTCGGTTAGAGTCATCGAACCGGTGATTAAGGGCTTAGCATTCGATATTCAAAGGCATTTGGACTGAGTATTCAAGACCCGAAGAGGAAATCCGGATTGGGCCGAAGGATCGGAGCCAAATCGAAGTCCAAAACGTGCCCAAGTGCCCGGGGCCGGCAAAGTGTGCTCCCGCCCGAAGGTGCGCCCGGCCAGGTGGGGAAGAGTATGTTTGCGCCCGGCCAGGTGGGGAAGAGTATGTTCGTGCCCGGCCGGGCGCGAGAGAAGCTATTACTGAAGAAAAGGCGGGCCCGATCGGGTGGCCCTTCGCCCGTCGGGCGCGAGATTTTTAGAGCTAATTCTGGCGATTTATTTAAGTTTTAATTAGGAGTATTTGTTTTAGATATAAATACGATTTTAATACTTTTGATTAGTACTTCTTCTCTTAGACTTTCTCTCTCTACTTATCTTTAGATTAGTTTCTCTCTCTACAACTTTGTTCTTAACTCAACTCCTTAATTCTCATTACTTTGGTAACTATTTCTTCTACTTTAATTTCATTTTTTTTACTTTAATTTTTTCATCATCTTTCCTTTAATTACATTGTTTAGTTTATATTTAATTATGTCTGTGTAGTTTTCTTTCTAGGGTTTATGGGATTCCAGAAATAATATGAAGGGGTAATTTATTATTGTTGATTATCAATGCTAGATTAATTTCCTATTGATTGATTTAATACTCTGTGACTAGATTAGGCCTGATCTTTTATGCACGAGTTCGACAATATTGATTCGAGATTCGAGAGATGAGAATTGATGTTTAGGTCTAGTTTCAATAAGCAAGTTAATTTATAAATGGTTAAGTCGAGATTCGAGAGATGAGAGTTAATACTAGTAAATTAATTCTGTGATTGTAATACGTAGCGAAAGCCCTTTATGATCTGATTAATTGATGCATTGATGATTGATTATTATGTTTTACCTTGGAATGTTATTTATTGGTGAACCTATGCCCTAGGTCTTTTATTCATTGATTTTCTCTATTCTTATTCTTCTCTACTTTTACTCTTAGTAGTTTAGTTTCCTTTCACCATAATATTATTTTGTTACTTAATAATTTAGATTGCTTTAATTAATTAGGAATAGAAAGACTAGTTTCCCTGTGGATTCGACCCTACTTCCCTATCTGCATTAGTTAGAGGATTTAGGAATTACTTTTGATTGGGTGATACGACTTTAGCCTGTCAAAATTTGGGTGGTGAGGTGAATTTAGTTGATTTGACATTCATATTTATTGCGTAGGGAAACGCAAACCGTGTTTCAAGAGAGTAGTGTAAGTGGGCTACTTTTTGAACAAAAGATAATGATGAATTTAGATGCATTCATCCGATTTTTGTGTTTAGATAAAAAGAATTTGGAATTTTGAAAAATAGATAAACACAACAATTTTATCTTTTGAATATTGTTAGTAAAGAACACTTGCAAATACAACTTGATACACGGAACAAATCAACAAGGCTCATGCAACCAATTTTGGACTTTTCATATTCTATGTCTTTCAAATTTACATGCCCTTAGTAAATATTACTCCTGCTTACAACCTGTCTTAACTATGTAATTAAACATATAACACTTGTGCACAGTATACAACAGATTAAGCATGTCAGTTTGAGTTTCATACCTGAGGGAACTTGATGCATTTTTCTCAGTATAACTTAATCATCCCAAGTTCCATTCTCATCTTCTCATGCCTTTCTCTATTTAAGGGTTTTGTTAATATATCTGCAATTTGATTGTCAGTTTGGCAGAAATCTAATTTAATCAAACCCTTTTCAACATTATCCTTAAGGAAATGATGCCTTATATGAATATGCTTAACTCTTGAATGATGGACTGGATCTTTAGATATGCAAATTTCACTAGTGTTATCACAGTAGATAGTAATGCAATTAAATTTAATACCAAAGTCACGTAACTGTTGTTTTATCCAGAGGACTTGAGAGCAACAAGTAGCTGCTGCTACATACTCAGCCTCTGCAGTAGATAATGCAACAGTATTTTGTTTCTTGGAACCCCAAGAAACTAGACAAGAGCCAAGGAACTGAACCATACCTGAGGTGCTTTTCCTATTGACTAGGTCACCTGCATAGTCAGCATCTGTGAATCCTCTAAGCATAAAGTCATCACTTCTAGGATAGAACAGACACATGTCATCTGTTCCTTTGAGGTATCTCAAAATTCTCTTAACAGCCGTTAGATGTGATTCTTTAGGATTAGACTGAAATCTAGCACACAATCCAACACTAAAGGAAATGTCAGGCCTACTGGCTGTTAGATATAACAATGAACCAATCATACCTTTGTAAGTGGTTTGATCCACACTTGTTCCTTGTGGATCCTCATCAAGTCTTGTTGCTGTTCCCATAGGTGTATGATTTGTCTTGGCATTTTCCATGTTGTACTTCTTCAGAAGTTCCTTGACATACTTCTGTTGGTGAATCATTATTCCTTCAGCTGTTTGCTTTATTTGAAGTCCAAGGAAGAAATTCAATTCACCCATCATGCTCATCTCAAATTCACCACCCATTAGCTCAGCAAAATACTTGCACAAACCATTGTTAGTAGCACCAAATATAATATCATCTACATAGATCTGTACAACTAACAAATCAGTTCCTCGAGATTTAAGAAAAAGAGTTTTGTCTACTTTTCCTCTTTTGAAGTCATTTTTCAGTAGGAACTTTGAAAGCCTTTCATACCACGCTCTTGGAGCTTGTTTAAGCCCGTAGAGAGCTTTATCAAGCTTACAAACATGATTTGGAAATTTAGGATTTTCGAAACCTGGAGGTTGTTCAACAAACACCTCCTCATTTAAGAAACCATTTAGAAAAGCACATTTCACATCCATTTGATAGAGTTTGAAACCCATAAAAGAAGCAAAAGCCACTAGGATTCTAATAGCTTCTAATCTAGCTACAGGAGCAAAGGTTTCATCGAAATCAATACCTTCATGTTGGTTGTAGCCCTTTACAACCAATCTAGCCTTGTTCCTTAATATGGTGCCATGTTCATCAAGCTTGTTCCTGAACACCCATTTGAGCCCAATTACTTTCTTTCCCTTAGGTTTTGGCTCAAGGTGCCAGACCTTGTTCCTTTCGAACTCATTGAGTTCCTCTTGCATGGCCACTATCCAATCAGCATCTCCCAAGGCTTCTTGATGATTTCTTGGTTCTAGAATGGACAGAAATGCATGGAATGCGCAGTAGTTCCTCATCTGTGATCTTATTTGAGTTCCTTTTCCTATATCACTGATAATTAGATCAGTTAGATGGGAACCTCGATACCTGAATGGTCTGGGTTGGAATTCCCTTGCTGGAACTCCAATTTGAGGAGCTTCTGTTTCTGTTCCTTCTGCTTCTTCTGCTTGTTCCTCATTCACCTGTTCATCTGGTTGAGGAACCTCTCCATTTTCTTGATGATCCTCTTCTGGAGCAGGCTGCTTTTCTTTGGTTTGCTTTTGGGTCTCTTCTTCATCCCTGTCTCTTATCAATCCAATTTCAAAATCATTATCATCTTCTTGTTCCTGTACACTCACAAACTAGTTAACTTCATCAAAGATTATATGAATGCTTTCCTCAACACACATTGAGCTTTTATTATGAACTCTATAAGCTTTGCTATCAGAGGAATATCCTAGAAATATGGCATCTTCACTTCTTTCATCGAATTTCCCTAGGTTTTTCTTACCATTGTTATGTACAAAGCACTTACAACCAAAGGCTCTACGATGAGATATGTTTGGCTTCCTTCCCCTGAATAGTTCATAGGGAGTCTTGTTGATGATACTTCTGATTGTTACCCTGTTAAGGATGTAACATGCTGTATTCACGGCTTCAGCCCAGAAGTTCCTTGGCAATCCACTTGCAATCAGCATCGTTCTAGCCATTTCCTCAAGGGTTCGATTCTTCCTTTCTACAACTCCATTATGTTGGGGAGTCCTTGGAGCTGAGAAGTTATGATTCATGCCATTTTCCCTGCAAAACTCATCTAATCTTGAGTTCTCAAATTCAGTTCCGTGATCTGATCTGAGATGGACTATGGAGTGACCACTGATTTTCTGTATTTTCTTGGCAAAGGCAACAAACTCGTTAAAAGTTTCATCTTTACTAGCAAGAAAAATAACCCAAGTGAATCTAGAATAATCATCAACAATAACCAAAACATATTTCTTGCCACTCTTGCTTTGAATTCTCATGGGACCACACAAATCCATATGGATTAATTCCAAAGGCTTTGTAGTGCTCACCATTTTCTTCAATTTAAAAGATGAGCGAACATGCTTGCCTTTCACACATGCATCACAAACTTTGTTCTGTAGGAACTTGATAATAGGAAGTCCCACAACCAAGTTCCTTGACCTTAGCTTGTCCAGTAATGAAAAGCTAGCATGTCCAAAACGTTTATGCCATAGGAGGGGATCATCTTCAACAACACTCAGACATGTAAGGTTGTTCCTTGGGATTAAGTTGAGGTCAATTGTATAAGTGTTCCCTCTTCTAGTTCCTTTTAGAACAACCTTTCCTGACTTGTCGTTGATGATGTTGCAAGAGTCAGAAGTAAAACTTACAGAATTTCCTTTATCACAGAATTGTGATATACTGAGCAAATTGTGCATTAAGCCCTCGACCAGGAACACATTATCAATGGAATGAGATTTTGATCTACCAATTTTGCCTTTTCCAATGATCTCGCCCTTCTTATTATCCCCAAAGGTTACTGTTCCTCCAGGGTAGTCTTCTAGTGAGAGGAATTTTGATTTATCACCTGTCATATGCTTTGAACAACCGCTGTCGAGATACCACGAGTTGTTCCCCCTCACTAGGACCTGCAAGAAAACTAAGCATTAGGATCAGGAACCCAGGTTTCCTTGGGTTCCTTAGACGTGGATGCAATATCAGTTTTCTTGACCCACACTTGTTTTACATTTATTTTATCAGCTTCTTCTCTTATCCTACACTGTCCATAGAGATGTCCAGTCTTACCACAAAAAGTGCATACCTTCATGCTAGGAAGCTCAACATATTTCTTTTGCTTACCTTTCTTGGTCATATAACCAAGACCTTCAGTTCTTTTTCCTTGAGCTTCAGCTATCCACTTAGGTATGACTTTTGGGTCAATACTTCTATCCTTTCTAGCATTCAGTTCCGATTCAAGTTGATCCTTTTGGGTTTTTAAAGTAGAAAGCTCATTTTTCAAATTTTCAAAATCAACATTGAATTTAAGCAATTGATCGCTTGAGGAACTGCTAGAACTGATATCAGAATTCATGAGCTTATACTGAGTTAGTTCAACATTTAGAAGAATACTTTCATTCTTAATCCTATCAGCTATCTCAGTTATGTGTTTGTATTTAAAATCAAGCTCTCTTAGTTTGCTTTGAGACTTGGCATAGGCTGTTTCCAACCAAGCACCATGTTCTTTGCAAACCTTAAGAGCTTTTTCACATTTGTTCAACTTTACACATGTATCTCTAAAGAATTCTTCTTCTTCTAGACATATATCTATCAAGACATCTTTAGAGAGAGTTTTAAGCTGTTTAGGATCAAGAAATACCTCTTTCTGGAGTTCCTCAAGGTAAGCCTTTTCATCATCTGATTTGGCCATTAAACAGAGATTGGCTGTCTCCTCTTCTGGTTGGTCATCATCTTCTTCTTCACTTTCTGAGTCTTCCCAGGCTGCTATCATGGCCTTCCTCATGTCTGACTTTTGATAGTTTGCTTTGCTGAATTTTTCTCTTCCCTGTTCCTTAGTCTTTCCTTTCCCTTTATCATTTTCCCAAAGGGGACAGTCTCTGATAAAGTGATCTGGAGATCCACACTTGTGGCAGTTGTAGTCAGGCTTTGGATTTGAGGTCTTTTTCCCAAAGTTCCTTGAGGTTCGGCCTTTCTTGAACATCTTTTTAAATCTTCGCACAATTAGGGCAGCCTCATCCTCGTCCACTTCTGAGTCTTCCTCCTCATCAGCCTTAAGAGCCAATCCCCTGTTCCTCATGGGTTCATTGTTGACTCCAAGGTGTAACTCATGAGTCATGAGAGAACCTGCTAGTTGTTCAATATTGAACTTGGTAAAGTCCTTCGTTTCCTGAAGGGCTGTCACCTTAGCTCTCCACCTCTCATCTTGTGGAAGACTTCTAAGAACCTTCCTAACCTGCTCATCTGTAGGAATCTGTCTACCAAGGGAAACCAACTAATTTATGATGTTAGTAAAACGGGTTAGCATCTCTTGAATGGTTTCCTTTGGCTGCATTTCAAATCTTTCATACTTAGACATAAGTAGATCAATTTTTGAGCGTTTAACCTCATTAGTTTCTTCATGAGTAATCTGCAGCAAATCCCAGATTTCCTTAGCGTTCTTGCACCCCATAACACGATTGTGTTCGTGAGGTCCAAGTCCACAGTGGAGCAATTTCACAGCCATAGCATTTATTTCCATTTTATCAAAGTCTTCTTTTTCATATTCAGACATAGGCTTAGGGATTACCTCGTTCTGAGCATTTGTTTTGGTGACTTCGAAATCACCAACCTCGATGACCCTCCAGACTTGGTAGTTCTCTACCTTGATAAAGATCTCCATGCGGTTCTTCCAGTAGGTATAGAACTTGCCGTTGAACATAGGAGGCCTCTGTGTTGAGTATCCTTCCTCGAGCTTCTCATGAGTATTCATTTTCTCCAAGACCTTTCTTCTTCAGGGTTTCTTGATTTTCCTAGAAGTTAGGCTCTGATACCAATTGTTGTTCCAAAGAATACTACAAGAAGGGGGGGGGGGTTGAATTGTAGTATGAGAATTTAGCCTAACTTTTTGCGGAATTAAAATTAAGTTAGCTAAAGGAACTGAAAGATAAACTAAAGGAACTAAAGAATGCAAGAGAGATTTTACGTGGAAAACTCCTTGGCCCTAACAAGGAGAAAAACCACGACCACTTGGGATTTTGGGAAAAGAATCTTCACTATAATAGGGCAAATGATCCTATTACAAGCTAAAGACTCAAACTCAAGTTCCTCAACGAACTTGAGACCCTGAGGAACAAGTCACCCAACTTGTTACTCTTCTCTTCTCTTTCTCTCTTCTCACTTCTCTGTTCTTTGTTCTCTTTCTCTTCTCTTTCTCTTCTCTTTCTCTTCTCTCTCTCTCTTCTCTTTCTCATACAAAAATGTTCACTCGAACTACCCCATTCCCCAATTACAACTCGAAAGAAAAACAAACTCTAGTATAAGGACATTAAGAACACTCTAATGAACTTGTGTGGAATTTGACTCTTAACTCGTTTAAAGCTTGAAAACTTATGTGAGCAAGGGTAAGTTTTTCCATCTGAAATCAACAACTATTTATAGACCAAAATTCATTTAAGAAAAACTTCTTTGTGCAGCAAATCCACAACGCCACTACTCCAACCCACTAAGAAGATCATGTTCCTAAAATTAAGGAAACATGAACTCCTTAATGTGCACGACCATGACTTGAAGAAAATCATGGAGGAGTAGGCCGCAAGTTTTTAGAAAACGTGGGAGATTTTATTTGCAAAAGATATTTTTAGAAAATCAGAAATAAAATCTTTTTGGTTAAGAAAAAGATAATCGTTAAAAGACTTAACCACTTACCTAAAAACTAGCATGCACAATTTTATCTCTTTAGACCAATTCCACACAGATTTTTCGAGTGCCATTTAATATCTTATACTTACATAAATCCTAAAATATAAAAATATATTTAGTCTTCATGTTCTCTGATGAAGCTTCTACTCCGAGGCTTCTGTTCCTTGGGAGGAACTTCTCTTCTCTGATGAGGCTTCTTCTCTGAAGCTTCTGTTCCCTGAGGGAACCTTCTCTTCTCCAGTCTTCATTTCTGAAGTGCCAGTTCCTGTGAGGGAACTCTTCTATATGGCTAGCTCTGCTTCTGGCCTTCTTGTTCCTCATGGTATTTTTACAAGACACTTAATTCTCCTGGTCTTTATAACTGAGTACACACTTAAACAATCAAGCACTTATTAGTTTGTAAGTAAGTGAGGTTGTGTCATCATCAAAATCATTAAGTCCAACAGATTTGCACTTTTGGAGCATTTTCCCGAGATATTATGGAGTATTTACGAGCATTAGAGAAGCACGACCAGTTTTTGTAGCCCAGGGCCAGTTAGAGTCATCGAACCGGTGATTAAGGGCTTAGCATTCGAGATTCAAAGGCATTTGGACCGAGTATTCAAGACGCGAAGAGGAAATCCGGATTGGGCCGAAGGATCCGAGCCCAATCGAAGTCCAAAACGTGCCCAAGTGCCCGGGCCCGGCCAAGTGTGCTCCTGCCCAAAGGCGCGCCTGGTCGGGCGGGGAAGAGTATGTTCGCGCCTGGCCGGGCGCGAGAGAATCTATTACTGAAGAAAAGGCGGGCCCGATCGGGCGGCCCTTCGCCCGGTCGGGCGCGAGATTTTTAGAGCTAATTCTAGCGATTTATTTTAGTTTTAATTAGGAGTATTTGTTTTAGATATAAATACGATTTTAATGCTTTCGATTAGTACTTCTTCTCTTAGACTTTCTCTCTCTACTTAGCTTTAGATTAGTTTCTCTCTCTACAACTTTGTTCTTAACTCAACTCCTTAATTCTGATTACTTTGGTAACGATTTATTCTACTTTAATCTCATTTATTTTACTTTAATTTTTTCATCATGTTTCCTTTAATTGCTTTGTTTAGTTTATATTTAATTATGTCTGAGTAGTTTTCTTTCTAGGGTTTATGGGAATCCATAAATAATATGAAGGGGTAATTTATTGTTGTTGATTATCAATGCTAGATTAGTTTCCTATTGATTGACTTAATGCTCTGTGACTAGATGAGGCCTGATCTTTTACGCATGAGTTTGACAATATTGAGTCGAGATTCGAGAGATGAGAATTGATGTTTAGGTCTAGTTTCAATAGGCAAGTTAATTTATAAATGGTTAAGTCGAGATTCGAGAGATGAGAATTGATGTTTAGGTCTAGTTTCAATAGGCAAGTTAATTTATAAATGGTTAAGTCGAGATTCGAGAGATGAGATTAATACCGGTAAATTAATTCTGTGATTGTAATACGTAGCGAAAGCCCTTTATGATCTGATTAATTGATGCATTGATGATTGATTATTATGTTTACCCTGGAATGTTATTTATTGGTGAACCTATGCCCTAGGTCTTTTATTCATTGATTTTCTCTATTCTTATTCTTCTCTACTTTTACTCTTAGTAGTTTAGTTTCCTTTCACCATAATATTATTTTGTTACTTAATAATTTAGATTGCTTTAATTAATTAGGAATAGAAAGACTAGTTTCCCTGTGGATTCGACCCTACTTCCCTATCTGCATTAGTTAGAGGATTTAGGAATTACTTTTGATTGGGTGATACGACTTTAGCCTGTCAGGAAGGAGAGCAAAATAAAGCATACTCAATCCCAATTTGGAGACTAGGAACAACATCAAGAAATCACTTCACCTTGATTTGTGTTGATGCGGCTTGGAATAGAAGAAGGAAAAAACATAATAACCTGTGGGAAGCTGCTGTAGCCTGGTCCGCAGAGAAAATGGATCAGCAACATACTCAAGGCGCAACTAGAGTCTTCGCTTCATCCTCAAACCAAGCAGAAGCTCTAGCCATACTGTTTGCACTTAGGCAAGCCCCATCAAATTTCTCCAATGTTGTGATCAAGTCAGATTCTAGTGTAGCAGTCACAACATTGCAATTCCCAAGTAAAGTAGAGCAGGAGCTACGCAACATTGTCAAGGATATCCACAAGGAGGCAAGAAAGAGAGCATTTGTTTTATGTATTAAAGTGGATAGAGCGAGTGTAAATAAAGCCCACTTATTTGCTGTCAATGCAAGAAAGTCTGGCTAAACGTTATTTAATTTGTCACCTTTGCCAAAAAAAAAAAATAATCTTTGTTAATATGATGGAATTTTCGCAATTATGAGAGATTCTGTCTAATATTTTAATGTTTTTTCCGTTTGCAGGTCATGTGGCACTTAACTTGGACGTTAGCCATTGGAAACGGTCATTTTGAATGCCGTTTTGTCTTGAATTTGGGAATCACAACATCTGGCTAATCCCATTATTCTGGTTAAACACGATTTGAGACCATTTTCTCTCTCCTCCATTTCATTTAACCTCCTTCACTCTCACTTCCTTAAGCTCCATCAATGAAGGTCGGATAGAAGCCGGCATCGGCGGCGATGAAGACCACCGTCGTTGCAACTCCGGCTAGAAGAAGGAGCCGTTGAAACTTGATCTCGAAAAACTTCTTGGTGGTGATCATAATGAACCGACACCGGAGATTAAAAATTGGGGTAAGGGAAGGAAGTCGGCGAATGATATATCCTCATCTAGCGAATTCTCATGGTGGACATGGAATTGAGAATTGCAATGAGAAAATCCATAGTACCAACTGTTATTCCTATCCACCTTCAACCCAACGTAATTATATGAACACACTATCATTTAAACTTCCTACATTTCCTATTCACTCCAATTAACATCAATCCAACACAATTACATGCTCATCAACACAAATATGATGTATCATTTAACTCAAATCAACTCATTTATACATGACATTAACTCCAATTAACTCAATCAAACTAATCAATAAAATTACCCAAGTCATAGAATTACACATGACATTACCACAATCAATCAATAAATTATTTAATTGTAAACAAATTCAATTTACAACAACAACAATGGGAAGAATCAGCCCGATAAACTGAAAATAATGTCGTAAATTGAAGAAACGACAATGTACCGCTACCTCCGTAGTTTGAAAACACAGACACCAATTCAGATCGACATAGAAAACTGGGGTAACTTCAATTCCATATGAGAATAAGTGGAGATATGGAGAACATGCTCTCCACCTGAAATATATTTTGGAGGAGAGTCAGGCCATTCAGAAGAATGAAACACCAATTGGTTCAGCAACGGAAAATAGTTACGGAATGGAACAGGACTGTAAACAAATGAGGAGTTAACGCCTGTTTTGGACGTTAGAGGTCCTACCCGCATGTTTACAATTTTGCCCTTACTAAAAAGGTGGAAATGACTGGTGCACCCTCATATAAACGAGTCTTGTTAATATTGCATATTAACCAGTTTTTTCTCCAAAATCTATGCTACTCCAGGTTTATAAAATTTATGTTATTTTAATACAGAATTTTTGTTAGCAAATTTTAGATTTTAACACCACATAAAAACCCAAAATTGGTTTTTAACACCCCATAAAAAAAATTTATTTTAACACCAGATAAAATTGCAAAAAATAGATTTTACCACCACTTAAATGTTTCCGTTTAAGAATCCATTAAGTGGGGGTCATAAAGACACGTGGTGCTTTATTATTGGCAAAAAAAGAATTTTTTTTTAAAAAATTAAAAAAAAAACTAAAAAACCAAATACTACCCCAACCACCCCATCCCCACCACGACGCCACCACCGCCCTCCCCCAACCCACTCTTTGCCGGCGTTTGACATCCCAGAGAATCGCCCGGCACCGGCGCCGACGACCCCACCCCCACCCCCCTTTCACCACCTACGTACCCCACCCCTTCGCTTCCATCACTTTCGTTTTCCCGACCCCTACCCCGAAACCACCCTCCTAAACGCCTTCTTCCCCAAAAACACTCCTTCTCCCTCTATCGGAAACACACTTCCCCCCTTTCCCTTAATTGACCCCCTTACCCTAAACCACCTTAAATGGGTTTTAGGGTTTCGTTTGGGGTGGTGGTTTAAGGTTTAGAATCAATTACAGGAGGGGGAAAGGGGGCGGAGGGATTAGGACGCCGACAGGGGGTGGGTTGGGGGAGGGTGGTGGTGGGGCTGGGGTGGATGGGCCTGCCAGCTGGTCGCACGGGCCAACAACGAGCGTCAGCAAGCCTCGCGTTGCTGCGGGCTGCTAGGCGCTACTGCCAACACCTTCACGTGCCATCCCAGCAAGCAATTCTTGCTGCTTACTGATGGGCATGGTGCACTATGGTGCTGAACCCCGTGCTAGCAGCAGCTAGCAAGCAATGCTAGCGTGCATGATAGCACGTTGTGCACCCCGCACCAGCCTAGTGTTGTCAGCACCCTTGGCTTGGTGTGGTGCGCATGCTAGCTTCCGTGCTAGCACCATTGTCCATAGTGCTTGGTTTGCTCAGGGCATTCCGATGCTAGGGGTATTTTGTTACTTTGTTGATTAATTTATTTTTACCGTCTCATCTTTTATTAATTTGAGTCGACTTGAGACGCTCGATCTCGACGCTCGTAGCTCGATATCCAACGTTAATGTTCATAATACTCGAGAAACTCATTACTTCCTTTTGGATTAATTCGTCGTGACGGATCGCTAGTTGCTTGGGTGTGATTCGAAGAGTTCAGTCAAGATTAAGCTGTAATATTAATTGTACATTAATAATACTGTAGACACCTAAAAATGTCTCCCCAAAACCAAACCCGATGATGAACACCTTTCACCCCCATTATTGGTCGTGTTGAGTATTTAATCCTTGGAGTGCTTAAATCCAAGTGCTATCCAATATATTTCATGAACCAATCCAATTTCTAGCTCATTTCCCTAAATCATAACCTATTTTCCACTTTTCGTGTCCACATCGCAAAACCGAGAGAAACTTATTTTATGGCTATACAATTTTGACGCGAAAAATGCTGACGTGTCACGGGGCTTATTCTTGTGACACGGTGTCCTTTTTGTGTAAATCTGCACATTTAATCCACCGTGTCACGGGATTTTGCACCGTGTCACGATGCAATTTCCCGTGTCACGGTGCCCATTTCGTGACACGGGGATATTTCGTGTAATTTCCGCATACTTTTTACACCGTGACACGGCATACTGCACTGTGCCACGGTGGACAATGCCGTATCACGACATGTTTTCCCGTGTCACGGTGCACATCCCGTTACACGGTATTGCTCTGTGTTCTCTCCGCGTAATCCTTAAACGCGTTTTCACTTCCCGTAACCTAATTTTTTTCCCGCGTCACTCATTTTTCCACCGTGTCACGGTGCTCTTTGCCGTGACACGGTGTTATGTTTTAGGGTTTTTATCTTTTTAGGGTTCCGCGTGTTCCCTCAGCTCATTTTCCCTATAAATAGGACCCCCTTTCTGCAGTTCGGGGCACCAATAATTATTCTCTCTCACCTTACACCAAAAATCATTCTCTTCTCCCTCTTTAACCTAATTTCTAGCCTCCTTATTCTTGCATAATAATTCCCCTAAGCGCTCCAAGGAGTCCATGCTTGACCCGAGGTTTTGTCCTTAAACCAAGGCGTGAAAGGTACAAATAACTGAGGGTTAGGACCAAATCAACTCTACTTTTTATTTAATTTAATTTAATTTTCATTTACTTTATATTTTTTTTATTGAAGTTACTAACAGTTTATTCATGATGTAGCAATTTAAAGGAACGTGCGGAATGTGAGCAATTAATTAATTTAATTACTCCTATTTTATTTTAATATTTCTAGTATCATGATTAGGGTTATTTTATATTTGATTTGACTAATGCTATTATTGTTAAATTGCTTCCAATATTGATGTTTATTCTATTATATTTTATGATCACCATTCTGCATGCTTAAAGGGAATATGTAATTGAAAATCACGCCTAATAAGATAATTTGGACAACCGGTTTAGGATCCTTTTAAAACTACAAAAAAATAACCTTTTTGTAGCGATTATTTTAACCTTTAGTATCGATTGTAATTGCAACAAAAAGCTTTCCCAACGAATGCTCATTCGATACAATATCCCCCGTTGCCTTAGCCTTTAGTAGTGGTTTTCAATATCGCTGGGGTTGGCCTCAATAATCGATACGAAAAACTACATCCAATCGTGGTGATTATTGTAGCGATTACAATCGCTATAAATGTTTAACTCATTTTCTTCAAAAAAAAAAAAAAAAAACATGCATATGATCTTTACAAGATTCGAACATGCAACCTTAAACTCTTATATTAAATGTTTCACCAATAAGCTATGACATATTTTATGTACTCTTTGTCAAACAATATTTATATATCTAGTGTTGAAAAGGTTTTTCGTATCGATTTTTAGGATTTAGTGGCGATTGTAAATGATACGATTTCTCAAAATTATATAAATGTGTAAAAATAGTGTGGATTTGTATTATTATGTTTTCCGTATCGATTTTATATGGGAAAACCATGGCGATTGTAAAAATGATACGACATCCTTAGTTATTTCACAAACATACTTGCATATTGTAGCGAATGTACAATCGCTACGAAATAATCGCTACGAAAAGTGATTTTTCTTGTAGTGTTTTAATCTTATTGTTTAATCAAGTGATCACAAATATTTTAGAATTATATGTTGCATTAATATTCAACCATTTTATTTTAATAATAGTTTGGAGCAAATTGAATATTTTGTTTGTATGCCTTTGAGATCGCAGGAATCACTTTTCACTATAAGAATTGAGTAAAGGCCAATACGGGCGAATGTGACTCCATGACTCACTTCGTACCATCATCCCCGATCCTCCTTTCGTGGTTCCGAACCGTATGGAGTTAGTAATCTCATGGATTATAAATGGGGTGTAATCTTCACGGGTCAATCGTTGTTGCCTATCGTTGTCCCTTCATTCGTGGTTGCCTTAAATGATTCGTGAACGGTTTACAAGTTCCTTTAAAAAACTTGTTGGCGGCTCCCTAATTTCCTTGTCCCTAATCGTATATGTCAATTCCCACTTCCTATGAGTGCTAAGCATATTCACCACACGCTTTAATGTAGGCGCACTTCGAACGACGCCTACAATTACCGATCGGAAGCGGCCTCCAATCAGGCATTCCGATCACTTGACCTCACTGGATAATTAGCTTTCTAATAATTTTGAACCCTCTATAGGAATAATACACTTGTTTGAAGAATACCATTCCTATCAATCTCTCACTTGTCCTCCGGACAAGTGCGCCTTTAATGTATAGCCTATTTCCCATGTCACTTAATGTCTCTTCATGAACTATAAGCTAAGATTATTCGTCATCCTTATTACGTCTAGAAGTGTTTGTCGAAATTTGAGTTCGATTGTCAATAAGCAGATGATTCTTAAAATCCATCTGAGCACGACCATGCATTTTCACTGTCTCGCTCTTTGAAAGACCTTGTAAACAACAAAGACATGTTCCCTATGGTTAATATGGGGACATTCCCAGTCTTGTATTGTCAGCTTCTTTTACTAAAAGGACCTAGCCACCCGAGTGTTGCCGTTATAATCCCAAGGTACGGAAGAGGTTTGACGAACATCAAAACGGACTAGTACTCAAACAAGAGAACTCATAATACTCATGGTTGAGGAAAGAGGTTCTGATAGCCATAATGAGATTTGTATTTATGACAATTTTTTAATCTCTTAAAGTATTCTCATAGATTGATCCGATATGGTTCTAAACCAACACCTGTGCAAGTGAATAATGACAATCATGTCCTTATAGCACAAGAAACGGTGTTATTAATCAAACTACACACTAATCTCAAGTGGTCATTAATCGTCCATCATTTAAATGAACTCGATTATTGTTCACTTAATAGGCGTTTCTTTATCCTAGACTAGTCTTGATATCCTATTTTGAATATTCTCATAATCGAATGGACTCAATATTTAATCCTAAACCACAATTAAATAGAAAGGGAGTGATAAAATTTCATGAAATTAAATTACTCCAAAGCTTTGAATGGTTCATTATAGTGTTTTACATTTAAATGTTCAAAATTAATTAAAAACACTTCACAAGGAAATAAAATCCAATCACCAACGTGCCTGAATCCCATTGCCTCAACATTCTTGTTGTGTTTCACTTGGGGGAAAGGTTTAGTAAGTGGATCGGCTACATTGTCATCCGTTCCAATTTTACAAATTCTGATTTCACCCTCTGCATTTCATTCCCCTATCATGTTAAATCGCCGCTTGACATTGTTCCAGGTATGGATCCAAGGAATCTGCTGGGTGAGCTAGGTCCCGTCAACAACCTACACAAGGCAGCACACGTAAACTGCCCTCGGGGGTGGCTCGAGGATCCCCCCTCTGAAGCTTAAGTTAGAGAGTGTTTAGAGAGAGAAAGTGTACTTAGAGAGATGTAGAAAGTTAATAACTTGAGTGTCTAACCTCTTTTCCGTTGTACTTTACCCTCTATTTATAGGCGTACTATCTCCTTCGTGGAGAGTTCAACCTGGTTAGCCCTGCGGGCTGACTCCACCGGGCTGATGAGCCCTCCTTAATTGCTTTCTCGGCAGTGAGTGCGCACCCTGGGGGCTGGGCGATAGTTCAGCGGGAGCTATCCTATACAACTAGCCCCTCAAGAGGTGGTATGAGGTTACTCATGCCGACTCTTTATATGCAGGTACATTCTTCTTAACTGAGCCCAGCTGGAAGGAATAGCTCAGCAAGAGCTATCCCCTACAACTAGCCCCTCACGAGATGGCGTGAGGTTCTTTTCATGCCAGCTGTACTGAGCGTGTAGCCTTATCGGCCATGGCTCAACGGGTTGTTCGGCCAAATTAACCTGCACACTCCTAGCCCCTCAAGTCTCTAGGGTGTTGATGCGGCCTGAAGAATTGGGAGGTCAGGTTCTGTTTTTGTTGGCTGTGTTTACGTGTTGTTTGCATGTTGACGATGGCTCTAGATTTGGGGAATGACAAGCTCGCGGAGAGGAATTTCGATCACTCCCGCTGAAGTCTTAGAAATGACGAGCTCGTTGAGAGGAATTTCGATCACTCCCGCTGAAGTCTGAGAAATGAAGAGCTTGCGGAGAGGATTTTCGATCACTCCCGCTAAAGTCTGAGAAATGACGAGCTTGCGGAGAGGATTTTCGATCACTCCCGCTGAGTTCTGAGAAATGACGAGCTTGCGGAGAGGATTTTCGATCACTCCCGCTGAATTGCGTATTCTTATTATTTTTATTTTTATTATCTTGTTTTTTTTTTTTTTTTTTTTTTTTTTTTTTTTTTTTTTTTTGCGGGAACAGTGTTTGCATGATTGGGACACGTGTCGATGATCCAAGCCGTCAGTTTTGCTTTTACTGAAGTGACATGGCGGTTTGGTTTTGCTTTGTGCCCAACCGCCTTTTTACTTCGTATTAAATTCACTGTCCCCCTTTTGCATTCACTTCTTTTACTTCTCCACTTTTTCATCTTCCCTTCTCCATTTTTATCATTTCAAAATTTTAGCTCTTCATTTCTCTCCTTCAAACGCTTGTGTTCTTCGTTTGTTGTGGTAAGTTCTTGTCTCTCTCTCCGTTATTTTGCTTCGTTTTCCCTGTTTTTGCTCCTACACTTCACTGATTTGTTTTTCTTTTGCCTTTCTTGGTTGCAGTTTTGAACTTCGTCTTGTTCGGGTTCTTGTGATCGCCATTGTTGTTGTATTCTGTTGCTTCTGCAACTTTTTCCCCTAAAGGTACTTGTATAGGATAGCTCCCGCTGAACTATCGCCCAGCCCCCAGGGTGCACACTCACCGCCGAATAAGCAACTAAAGGAGGGCTCATCAGCCCGGCAGAGTTAGCCCGCAAGGCTGACCAGGATAAACTCTCCACGAAGGAGATAGTATGCCTATAAATAAAGGGTAAAGTACAACGGAAAAGAGGTGAGACAAAAAAGTTATTACACTCTCTACATCTTTCTAAGTACACTTTCTCTCTCTAAACACTCTCTAACTTAAGCTTCGGAGGGGGGTTCCTCGAACCACCCCCGAGGACAGTTTACGTGTGCGGCCTTGTGTAGGTGGTTGACGGGACCCAACTCACCTAGCAGAACCCTTGGATCCACACCTGGAACAATTGGCGCTAGAAGGAGGGGTCAGGATCATCTAACCTGAGGTTCACCAACTGAGCTAGGGACTAGTTAACTAACCACCATGGCCGAAGAAGAAACTGTACAAACACCCACGTCCAAAACTAATGAGACCAGCCAAACACCACAAAAAACACCCCCAGTAACCAGCGATCCAAAAGGATCCACCGAAAACCCCAAATCGACCATCTCACAGAAATCAAACCCCATCGGATCGACATCAGCCACTGCTAAAGCAGCGGAAAAACCAGCAGATCCTGTACGATCCAGCTCTATTTTCAAGTACGGAATGCCGTTAACAGGCGCGAACAATGAGCTTATTGTTTCAGCACCTGTAACCTAGAAACCGCAGCTTGTAAATATGCCAGCCATTCTGCAGAACCTCTCTAAGTGAAGCAAGGAGCAGCTGGAAGCAATGACAGCGGTCCTTACCAATATGGGTAAGGGGGCAAGCCCATCACCGACAACGGCAGATGCGGAGCCCGCAGCAAAAAAGCCGGAAGTCTCAACTCTCACCCCCGAGCAGAAATAGCTCATTTAGCTGAGGAAAAAGGTATTGGAGCTGGAAGCTCGCAACCTGAATCGAGAATGGAGCGTTGAGGAAATAACCCCCGCTCGAATCAGCCAGGAGAAGCGGGTCCCTCGCAGTAGGTCACCGGTCGCAGAGCGAGGACCCAACCCGAAGAGAGACAAACGAGCGCGAATCCAGGTTGTTCCAGATGATTCCCTATTTTGCCGGGAGATTCTGGAAGAACCCATGGAGAAGGTGAAGATGCCGAGCTGCAAGTACAATGGAACCACAACACCCAAAAGCCACATATCAGCTTTCGAGAATCATATGGTACTCTACACCATGACAGACTCAGTCTGGTGTAAGGCTTTCCCACCAACTCTTGAGGGGCTGGTAGCGGAATGCTACGGCGCCATCCCCAAATGTTCTGTATACTCGTACAACCAGCTGAAGAGAATGTTCATGGAGCATTTCATAACCTTGGTGGACAGAACCAAGATGACAACCGAGCTGATGTCCCTGGTTTAGGGAAAGGATGATCCCCTGAGGGAGTTCATCACCAGATTCAATAAGGAGGCAACAACCATTCCAAATATGAGCCAGGAGGTAGGGCTGTTAGCAATGCAGAGTGGCCTACTTCCAGGGTCACCATTCAGAGCATATATGGGGCGTAAGAGCCTCAAAACGCTTGCTGAAGCGCTGGGTAAAGCGCATGAGTTCATCAAAGCAAACGAGACTGACAGAGCAATGCTGGGTAGGAAAGCAACAGGTGACT
The DNA here is from genome assembly GCF_948465745.1 of Chenopodium album. Taxonomy (NCBI): domain Eukaryota; kingdom Viridiplantae; phylum Streptophyta; class Magnoliopsida; order Caryophyllales; family Amaranthaceae; genus Chenopodium; species Chenopodium album. Next base: position 33,363,669 of record NC_137841.1, on the reverse strand, counting down.
CAGTTAAGCGGGCAGAGGTCACCCGGGTAGAGAACACACCCAGGGTGGACCAGCCAAGCAGGGCTGAGCAAAACCGCAGAGAAGCGGACAGGGCAGTGGGACTGAGAAGGTCCGATCCAAGGAGAGGGCCAAGGCCCGGGAAGTTTGATCAGTATACCCCACTAACCCATTCCAGATCTCACATATTCAACGTAAATAAGGCTGATGATAAGTGGCAGAGGCCTCCAAGGATGGTAAACAGGAGTCGTGATACCAGTAAGTGGTGTGACTTTCACAGGGACTATGGCCACACCACTGAAGAATGCACGCACTTGAAGGACAACATAGAGGACTTAGTCAGGAGAGGATACTTGAGTCAATTTAAGCAGCGTGATGACCCTCCCAGAAGAAGGGAGGAGGATAAAGAGGGCCGAGTTGACCGTAGAGGAGGTTATAGGGGCCTAGTTGGAGACAAGGATAGAGATGGCAAGCTAGAGGGCAGGGTGTATGTGATCAGCGGGGGTCCAGTACATGGGGGGACAGTTAATAGAAAGCGGGCTGACCTGCGGGCAATGATACATAAAATAAACAATAATGATAAGCGTCAATGGCCACCTCTTCCCCCGCAGCCACGAGCCACGTTTGACGAGTATGACTAGAAGGGCATAATTTACCCTCATGATGACCCGCTGGTGGTGACAATGAGAATTGCAAACTGGGAGGTGGATAGAATACTGATAGACGGAGGCAGCTCAGCCAACATCATATACATCAGTGCGTTCAATGAGCTGAAGTTGGACAGAAAAGACCTGAAGAGAGTAAACTACGAGGTCACCGGGTTTAATGGCTCGGGGCTTACCCCAGAAGGCATAATCGAACTCTCAGTCCGGGTAGGAGAGAGGTCAAGAAGGCGTGATGTCCAAGCATAATTTCTCGTGATAAACTCCCCTTTACCCTACAATGTAATCATGGGAAAACCGCTCATCCACAAGATAGGCGGGGTGATATCCACTTACCACCTGGCCATGGTTTACACAACTAATGAGGGTCGGTCGGCAAAGCTCAGGGGAAGCCAGAAGACAGCCTAACAATGTTACATAACTACCTTAAAGCAGCCTGCCAAAACCATACAGCAGTCCGGTGCCGAGAGAGTATCACAGGGAAAAAGATAAACAGAAGTTGGCAATGGAAAACTTCGAGCCTGCAAAAGAAGAAATGGCCAGACCACTTCCCAGCGGGGAGCATGTTACAGCCGAGCTCACAGAAGGTGATCCCTCGAGGACGGTGAAAATTGGGTAAGACATTGATCCAGGAGTAGGGGTGCACCTCATAGAGCTGCTGAGAAAGAATAAAGGCATTTTTGCATTTTCCGCAGATGAGATGCCCAGAATTGACCCAACAGTCATGGTGCATAGGCTGAATGTGAAGGAGGATATTAGGCCAGTCAGGCAGAAAAAGCGAAGCTTCTCCAAGGAGAAAAACCAGGCAATCCAGGAAGAGGTGGAAAAACTCTTGGAAGCAAGATTTATTAAACCCTGTGACTATCCAGAATGGTTAGCCAACGTGGTTATGGTGAAGAAGGCAAATGGCCAATGGAGAATGTGTGTTGATTTCACGGATCTTAATAAGGCCTGCCCGAAGGACTGTTACCCACTGCCACGGATAGATCAACTGGTAGACTCAACCAGCGGGCACACCCTGCTAAGCTTCATGGACGCCTTTCAGGGTACCATCAGATCAGCCTGCACGAGCCAGACAGGCAGAAAACTGCATTCATTACCGAAGGGGGAGTGTATAATTACATAGCTATGCCCTTCGGGCTGAAGAACGCTGGAGAAACTTTTCATAAGGCAATGGATAGAGTGTTCCTTCACCAGAGGGGAAGAAATGTGAAGTATACGTTGACGACTCAATTGTAAAGAGCGTCACGCAGGCTGGACATATCATGGATCTGGAGGAAACATTTGCCACCCTGAACAAGTATAAAACCAAGCTCAACCTGAAGAAATGTGTCTTTGGAGTGAGCTCGGGAAAGTTCTTGGGTTTTCTGATGAGCGAGAGAGGAATAGATGCCAACCCGGAAAAGGTCGAAGCAGTCCTCAGTCTGCCCGAGCCTAAGAGCATCAAAGATATCATGCGATTGACAGGAAGAATGGCCGCACTGACCAGATTCATCAACAAGTCAGCAGACAAAGCCTTGCCATTCTATCAGCTATTAAAAGGAAATAGAGAATTCAAGTGGGGGACTAAGGAGAAAGAAGCCTTTGAGGGTATTAAGGAGCATCTGATTAAGCTCCCAACAATGATTAGCCTGGAGCTGAGGGAAAAACTGTAGTTGTACATCTCAACGTCAATACAGACAATCGCAGCCATTCTGCTGGTAGAAAGACAGAAGCAACAAAGGCCGATATATTTCGTGAGCCACGTGCTGACCGAGGCGGAGCAAAGATACCCCCTGGTAGAGAAGCTAGCCTTCGCAGTGGTCATAGCAGCAAGAAAGCTAAAACCATATTTTGACGCGCATATAATAGAGGTCCTCACAAACCACCCGCTGGAGAAAGCATTACAAAAGATGGATGCATCGGGTAGACTCTTAAAGTGGGCAATCGAGCTTTCTGAGTATGAATTCGAGGTCAAGCCTAGAGCAGCCATCAAGGCACAAGCTTTAGCAGACTTCATAGTGGAAGCCTCCTATGAGGAGAAAGAGGATGACATTGGGGTCTGGAAGGTGGAAGTGGATGGATCCTAATCCCAAACGGGGATTGGGGCAGGAGTCATAATGACGTCTCCAGAAGGAAACGTATTTGAGTATGCCATCAAGTTCAAGTTCAAAGTGTCTAATAATGAAGCAGAGTATGAGGCGACACTAGCAGGCCTGCGTATGAGCTTCGTAGCCGTAGCCCGCAAAGTACACCTGCAGACTGATTCTCAGCTCGTTGCCAGCAAACGCAGGAGGCGTATGAGATAAGGGAAGCCACTATGATGAAATATGTAACCAAAGTGAAAGAACTGGCAGCCCAGCTAGTCCATTTCCAGATAGACTTGGTCCCCAGAGCAGGAAACTCTTAGGCTGACGCCTTATCTAAGTTAGCCAGCTCCACCTTACAAAGCCTCACAAGAACAGTGATGGTCGAAGTGTTAGAGGAAAGCAGCATCGCTGAAAAGGAGCAGGTAAACTGCGTTGGGAGTCAGAGAGCCTGGTTCTCAGACATCTTGGCGTACAAACTTCATGGCTCGCTGCCCGATGATGAAGTACAGGCTAAAAAGGTGAAGAAAGACACAAATTGGTATGTAGTGATGAATGGAGAGCTCAACAAGAAAGGCTTCTCAAAGCCACTGCTAAGGTGTATTCCAGAATGGGAGCAGGAGGGCATTATGGAAGAAGCCCACTCCGAAATATGTGCCAACCATATCGGCGGGAAAACATTGAGAGTAGAGGTCCTTAGAAGAGGGGCATATTGGCCAACTCTTACGCAAGACGCACTAGCATATGTTAAAAAATGCGACAAGTATCAAATATATTCACCAGTCATAAATCAGCCAGCAAACGATCTCACTCCAATCCTCAGCCCGATCCCGTTCGCTTAGTGGGGAATAGACATATTGGGACCTTTCACCACTGGGTCAGCGGGCAGGAAGTATCTCATTGTGGCAATAGATTACTTTACAAAGTGGATAGAAGCTGAGCCCACCTAGTACATAAAGGCAACCCAGGTAAGAACATTTATATGGAAGAGCATCATCACTAGATTCGGGGTGCCACAGTGCATAGTCTTTGATCATGGGTACCAATTTGACTGTGACACCATAAAGGACTACCTGGAGGATATGGGCACCAAGTATGCAAGTGCCTCAGCCTACCACCCGCAGATCAATGGGCATGCAGAATCAGCAAACAAGCTGATCATGACAGCCCTACAGAAGAAGTTGGAGGAGTACAAGGGCCTGTGGGCAGACTTAGTCCCAGAGGTCTTGTGGGCAAATAGGACCACTGAGAAGGAGTCAACCGGTAAAAGCCCTTTCACCCTGGCCTACGGGGTTGATGCAGTTGTCCCTGTGGAAGTGCAAATCCCCAGCCTGAGGATACAGCACTATGAGCAGCAAGGAAATGAAAAGCGCATGCTGGAAGAGCTAGACTTCCTGCCAGAAGTAAGGCTAAAAGCAGCCCTTAAGCTGGCAGCCCAAAAGAGAAGGATCTCAAAAGCTTTCAACAAAAGGGTCAAGCATAGGGAGCTCCTGCCAGGAGACTTAGTTCTCAGGAGGACAACAGCAGTTGGAAGAGGAAATCAGCATGGAAAGCTGTCAGCAAACTGGGAAGGCCCTTTCATCATCCACGAGCAGGTTGGACCAGGCGAGTTCCTCCTTGCAGATCAAGAAGGTCAGGTCTTAAGAAACAGTTTCAATGCTGATGTGTTAAAGAAATATTTTGTTTAAATAGCCTGAAACATAGATGTTTCAAGTCGATAAACCTTTATTCAGTCCATGTTATGTTAACTAAGGCATTTGAGCCATTTTTATTCAATGAAATACAAGCCTCTGCGTGAGGAGTATGTTGCATAAATTTTTTTAATATAATATGCCCAAGCATCATATACTAACATGCAGAAATTAGTTTTAATCGGGGTTTTGTTCTAGAGAGAGAAACTCTAGCTTCTCTCTAGCCCTTTGAAGAAGGGTCCTGGTGGTTGCCTTCATCGGATTCTTTCTTCAAAGGGTTAGATTGAGAAGCTTGTTTCTTGTTCTTCAATGTCAAAATACAAACCCTAAGGGCTTTTGGATCTTAGGTCTATTTTTCGACCTTCATTCAAGGTTGAAGAAGTGGCGGCTGTTTTGGTCGGGTTGTGCTTAAAGGTTTAATTTTTCTCTTGCTGGGTTGTTTCTGGGTTTTTTGGGTTTGATTTCTAAATCAAACAAAGCTGCTGGACGGTGCTGCGAAGTTTTTTTAGTTCCTTCTTCGATTTTCTGGGTTCTTTGCTCGAGATTGAAGAAGGGTCTAAGTTCGGTGTTCCGGTGGTTGTTCTTGTTGGCGCGGCAGCTAGGCGGTGTTTCATGCTATTCTTTCCCAGCAGGCGGATTGTGTTTGAAAGTGGCGATTTTTTACTTTGCTAGGCTGATTCCGGTTGGCTGCTGGGCGGTGGTTTGAGTGGTATCTTTTTCCCAGTAGCCGGAGTTCGCTGGAAGCTCATTCGTGAGGCTGATTCTGGGTGTTTGGGGCTAATTCGAACCCTCGATTTTCTAGGTTCTTGCTCAACAAATGTTGTTGATTTTCGGGCTAGTTCACTGGTGGCTGGGTGTGGTCTTTGTTGCTGGTGACGGGTCCAGTTCAGTGGTTGTCTTCAACCCTTGACTGGTGTTTGTCGACGGGTCCAGTTCGGTTGCTGGGCATCGCTGAAATGGGTGTTTATTTGACTGATTCAAGGCTGTTGGGGCTGCGATTCAGCCCTTGATTTTCTGTGTTTTGGTTTGTTTGCGGGTGGCTGGGTTTCCTACCTGGCCGGCGTGGTATTGCTAGGGGCTGCTATGTTTCCTGGGTTCTCTTTTTTGGGTTGGAGGGTGAACTCGAGGGTTGGTGGCAGCCTTCTTGAATTGCATATTTGTAGAGGTTGAGGTATTTCCTAATGTTCTCCATCTGTAAAAAGGAAGGTTGACTTTGTTTTCTACTTCCTTTTTGTTTTCTTTGTGTATTTTGGGAATGCTTCTTTGGTTGTAACTACTATCTAGGCATATTGTATTGCCTTTTCAGCTTAAGCTTCCTAGTGATTAGTATTGTTGGGTGATGGTCCATGGTAGCGATTCTTTGTCCTGGTTTGTATTGTATGCTTGCCATGCCGTTGTCCTAGAAAACTAGTTTCTGGGTTGTTATTTAGCTGTGATTTTATGATTATGCTTATTGATGGTGGATAGTTGCTGGAGGTTGGTTGTCATAGTTGAGTTTTGGTATTAGCTTGCTTGGTGTGGAGTGGGATGAGACCCTATTTTTATTGCTGTCCTAGCATGAGGTGCTAGCTGATGGCCTGTGTTGTATGTTGGGTGATTTTCCTATTGCTACCATGTTTCTTGCTTCTGCCTGGGCTCCTTTTCATGCCTCTTTCATTGTGGTAGTTGTTGCTCTTTTTTCTGTCTTGACATCCTATGCTTCATGCTTTGCTTGAGCCTCCTTGTGATTGTTTTGCTGGCTGATGGTTCATGGCTGCGATCCTTTGTCCTGGGCTATACTTCATGTATGCTATTGTTCTGTCCTAGCGGACTGTTTATGGGGTTGTTATCAAGCGGATTTTATGATGATGCAGGTGGAAATTGTTCCTTTGTTTTATTTGGTGGAGGTTGGTTGTATGGTTGAGTCTTGGTCATTTTAGCTTGTCTGGTGTTTGGTGGGTGAGGCCCATTTTTAGTGTTATCTCCTAGCATGAGGTGCTAGTTGATGGCTTGGATTGTATGGTGGGTAGTATCCCTCTCTCTACCTTGGTTTTGCTTTGTCCGGGCTTCTTCCCTGCCTCTCCTGCTGTGGTGGATGTTGTTCTATATCTATCTATGCATCTTTTGCTATTTTGTTGTACTTGAGCCTCCTTGTGTCTGTGTTGCTGGCTGATAGTTCATGGCTACGATCCTTTGTTCTGGTTTGTGCTGCATGTATGCTATAGTTCTGTCCTGGCAGGGTGTCTACAGGGTTGGTATCAAGTTATGTTGATGCTATTGGATAGTATCTGCTTTGTTATTGCTTTGGTGTAGTGGAGGTTGGTCATCATGGGTGAATCTTGGTTTCTCTAGCTTGCTTGGTGTGTAGTGGGTTGAGGCCCTATTTTTTTAGTGTTGTTCTCTAGCATGAGGTGCTAGTTGATAACCGGGATTGTATGGTGGGTGGTGTTCCTATTACTTCCTTGCTTGCTGCTTTTACCAGGTCTTCTTCTTATGCCTCCTCTATTATGGTAATGTTGCTTTACCATTGCCGTGGCATCTTATGTTTCTTTATTCTGCTTGAGCCTCCTTATGGTTGTGCTGCTGGATGATGGTTCATGGCTGCGATCTTTTGCTCTGGTTTGTACTGCATGTATGCTATTGTTCTATCCTGGCAGGCTGATTATGGGGTTGTTATCAAGCTGTTCTTTATGGTGATGCTGGTGGTGGTGTGTTTTTCTGTTGTTGTCTTGGCATCGTGGAAGTTGGTTGTCATGGGTGAGTCTTGGATATTTAGCTTGCTTGGTGGGTAGTAGGTTGAGGCCTTATTTTTCGTGCTGTCATCTAGCATGAGGTGCTAGTTGAGGGCCTGGATTGTATGGTGGGTGGTATTCCTATTGCTACCTTGTTTGCTGTTTCTCCCAGGACTCCTTCTCTTCCCTCTTCCATTGTGATAGCTGTTGATCTACCTTTGTCATAGCATCGTATTCTCTGTCTTGCTTGAGCCTCCTTATGTTTGTGCTGCTGGATGATGGTTCATGGCTGCGATCTTTTATCCTGGTTTGTACTGCATGCATGCTGTTGTTCTGTCCTGGCAGGCTAACTGTGGTGTTGTTATCAAGCTGTTTTATGATGATGCTGGCGGATGGTGTATGCTTTCAAGCTAAGCTGATGCTTCTTTATATTTACCTTATTTGATATCTTTGGATGTATGGGTTGTTACCCACTTTTGGTTGTAGCTTTGGTTTTCTCTCCCTTTGGGAGTTAGAGGTTCCGTAGTTGTTATCTTTGTTTTGCCTTCGGGCTTTGGTTTTGTTGCTTCTTTGGCCCAGAGGGCATGTACTGCACTTTCATTTCTTGTAGTTGCTACTTTTATGGGTAGTAACTCTTTACTTTTGGTAATAAAATTCTTTACTTACCAAAAAAAAAAAAAAACATGCAGAAATCAAACAAGAATAATAATAAAGTGTTAGAGGCAAGAAGCACTTTAGCGCAAAATGACAAAGTGAAAACATCCCTCCTTAAAACCTCACTTCACCTACAAAAAGCAAAACAGGGCACCACCTCGGGGACGCCTGAGGGGGAGCCTGACACGTTCAGCTTGAGCAGGGGAGAAGAGAGGAAAAGAAGAAGATGAGCTACATGGGCAACACTAAGGTTCTCTTAGTCCCATTCAGCCCATCTCTTCGAGGGGGAGAGGAAAGGAGAAGACAGTCAAGCAGTAAGCCCTTACAAAAAAAAGTAAGCAGGCAGTAAACAAGCTGAATGACATAAATAAGTCGCAGCATAGATAAGCTGAACGACACAAACAAGTCACAGCAAAGCAAGCTGATGACACAGACGAAATAAGCAAAAAGCTGATCGACACAAACATGTCTCAGCAAGGATAAGTCAAATAACGCTCAATCAAATATGTCAACCAGCACGCAGACGAAGCCTTTGGTCAAAGCCAAGTGAAGTACACAACGCGCAAACACTTGAAGCAGATAAAGCAGGAAGGACAAAATGTAACAAAGTCCCTGCTGAAGCACAGTAGAGCGCAAAAGAAACAAAAAAGCGCTAGGCATCTAAATTTAAAAGACAGGAAGGCCCAACCTACGAGGCCCCACCAGACGTAATAAAGAGCAAGCATGAAAACAATGAAGTAAACAGTAAGAAAAGCAGCAAGAGGAGATCATAAGGAACATACATTATAAGGCTGAACCCCTGCCCACCAAGGCAGAGTAAACATTCAGCAGGTCAGTCACAGAACAAATAAAGCTGAGCCCTCATCCACCAGGACAAGGAAACACTCAGCGGGTAAAGTTAGAAGATCACAAATTCAAGTTAAGCTGGACAGACCCAGCAACGAAGGAAAAAGTATTCTGAAAATACACAGAGAATCATAATCTTTGGCAGCTATACACCCCAAAGATAGTAACAAAAACTACCTAGTTACAACAAATCTGGGTGAGGGAAACTCAGAGGAACCACTGGAGTAGGAGGGTGACAGCCGCCATAACCTTTATTGATCATCAGTTAGAGACTCCACTCCAATAGCTGCAGCAACTCAGGGCAGAGAGGCACCTCCAAGTTCAGCACTGCCTGGTTGGGGATCTTGCAGCCAGCAGCGCGAGGGTGATCAGCGGGAAGATCGAACAAACCAGCCTCACCTGCAGCTTCAACCTTAGCTCAGAAGGCATTAAAGCGAGCTTGCTGCTCTTCACCCTCACCATACAAGCTGCTAACGCATCGAACCGTAGCTTCCCATCCTCCATCATGGCGATCAGCCAGGAGCTTAGCAAAAACAGGAGAGAGCGTAAAAGACTTGAGAGCCTCTCTCCTAGCAGCCTTCAGCGCAACAGCATGCGCAGCCTGTAAATCATCCACCTCCGCCTATAACGTCTTCACCCTGGCCTGAGAAGTCCCCAACTGCTCCTCGCAGTCCTTCAGCTTGGTCTGAGTGAGCTACAATTCTCCCAATTGGAGCTGCAAGGCATCCGTTTTCTCCCTCAGCGGAGTCACCTCATTGGCCATAGCATCCCTCTTAGCTTGAGCCTGTTGAACCTCCAGAGTCTTCTGGGAAAGAGTTATACCCTGGTTCTGATATTCCTTCTCCACTGACAGCAAGGCATTGGACAAATCCCCCACAGACATAACAAGCTGCAAGAAAAGCAGAAAAGAAGAGTCAGCCAAAGTGGGAGTTAACAAAAGAAGTTAACAATAAAAAAAATAAAGTATAATAATAAGTAAAACAAGACAACAACAACAAAACTAGCAGAGAAAAGCTAAAACGAGAAAAAGAAAAGCCAAAAGCAGAGAATAACCTTCTGCAAATCATGGCAAGCAGTAGCTGCTGGAAGGCTGACTGAGCTGGGCGTAGAATCCGCAGGGAGACGAACCCCTTGAGTCAGGCGGTATCCTAGAGTACCACCTTTCTGAGGGTTGTCTACAAATAAAGACTCAACAACCCTCACATTCATCAAAGGCCGAAAGGGAGCGTTCTACGCTCCAGAAGGACAGAGTATTGGGGGAAGATGAATGTCAATAGGGACCTCAGCAAACTCAATGGCCCTAGTAGGGCGTAAAGTCCCTCCAGCAGAGAGTGAGGACGCAGAAAGAGGATTCTCAAAGGCATCACCCAAGAACTGATGAACGCAGCGGTTAAGCTCACTAGAGTTCTGAGTGTCTCCCCCACCAACGTTCCCACCTGGAAGTCCAGTGTTGGCAGACTTGGAAGCAAGAGGGTCTGGGCTAAGAGAAGTGCGAGCCTTTTTCGCCTCTGGCTCATCCCTAGCAGGGGCAGAAGACATAGGATCGTCATCCAGGTCAATCACTGGACGATCCTGCTGGAGAGAGCCCGCAGCTCGGGAGAGCCCACCCTGGGTAGCGCTTCGGAGCCGCCCCCTCAGCCCATAGGGACGCGACGGAATCCTTGGAAGCTCCATGACAGATTCATCAGGGAGCTGAAAATCAGTAGCTGCAACAGAAGGAACTGTAGTGTTCTTCGCAGCAGCAGTATCATCAGTAGAAGTAGGAAAGAGCAAAACATGCTCAGTGGAGGAAACGAGTTTTTCACCCGCAGCAGTGGTCTCAATCCCCTCAGAGGAAAACTGGAGAACACTGTCAGCAAAATCATCGGCAGTAGCGTTTGGTTCTTCAGAAGCTTGTTCACGTTGCCTTTTGGCAGCAGAAGTCTGAGGTGCCACCCGGCCGGAAGCCGCGACAGACTGCTTCTCAGGGGAAGCAGTAGGCGCCGCTAATGCCTCAGAATCTGAAGCCACCTTTTGAGGAGCAGGGCGAGTATCACGCCTACTCCCAACAGTAGAATATGAAGGCTAAGGCTCAGCGCGGCTGAACCCAGCACGCTCGCCAGTAGCCACGGTGCCAACAACAGCCCGCAGCTCAGCAGGAGCCAAACGCACCTCACCCTTCAGGGAACCCGCAAACATCTCCAGCGTATCAAAGAGCTGAGGAGGGTTCTCAGGAGTGGCAGTCAAAGGGTCCTTCCAATTATCGGCCAGCCCGAGCATGCGTTTGTCCAACTTGTCATAGCCTAAAAACACAAAATGACAAAAAGTCAAATAAGGCAGGGAGGCAAGAGCAAAAAAAAAAAAAAAAAAAAAAAAGAAAAGACAGAAAATAGAAAAAAGGCAGAAGGCAGAAAAAGCTTACCAGACTCATGTGTACGGCACAAACGCATGGAAGAAAGCTGCTCATTACCCATGATGTAAATAGAGTTGGGCAGCCAAACCTAGGGAAACTTGGAGTCACCTGTCCCAGCTCCCTAAAGAGCCTCAAAAGCTTCTGCCTCACGAGCAGGTTCAGAGGGAGAAACTGTGACGTCAGCTATGTTGGTGTGAATCTCTCTGAAGTTGCGTGGAGCAGCAAAATTGGAAGGCACCCTCACCCAGGAGAACTTGCCTGTCCAGTCCCTGAAACGCCCAAGTTTTGGTTAGGACAAGACTCTACTCTCTTTGGGAGCGACATAGTACCACCCTGACTCAGTCCCAGAGGCTGATCTTTTCAGGCTCATGAGAGACTTGAACAAATGCAGAGACTTAGGGTACCTTCGAAACCTCAAAAACCACAGTAGACAAATCAGGGTATGAAGGGAGGCAGGGTGCACCAGAGATATGCAGATGTTAAAAGCACGTAGCAGCTTCTCTAAGGTAGGATCCAGGGGGAACCTCAAGTCCAAGTCTAGCTGCGAGGCAAACACAGCAATATGACCTGCAGGAGGGGCTGATAACTTCGCACCATTAGCAGGCCGAACCAGCTCGTAGCCCTCCCCAAAACCGTAAAACTTCTACCCAACAGCAGCCAGGTCCAGTCTCTCAGCGTCCTTACGCCAACTGGAATCTAGCACACAGTTCTTAGGCCCATAACACTTGTCATCAAGGAAGAATTCAGTCTTGCCCTAATCTACGGGCTCAACAACATAAGTGGGCAGACAGTCGAGGTATGAGCGGTCACCTTGAGACTCAGCCATTCTACCTGATTGAATTGCTGGGGAAGGAGAAGGTGATGGAGTCGTAGTATTCCCACCACGCACTACATAATGATCAAACCGATGCATGTCAGCCATGTCATCAAGCCAAGCAAAACTGTTTAAAGGCTGAACATGGGGAATGGGGCTAACAAGAGACACATCAAGAGGATTGGCCTTAACAGCATCAGCCAACATTTTATGGCGCATTGCGCGCAACCTCAGGCGAGTAAGATGGGATAAGGGAATCCCCTCTAGCGTAAGCACTCGCTCACAGTAAGGATCAAAGAAATCAGGACGGGGTCTACGCTGGAAAGGGCAAAATGCACTACCCTCAGCGGGACGACTACTGCCTGACCCAGACGCAGCAGCAGGATTCGCAGCAGTACCCATCCCGCTCGCAGCAGGGGGAAGGTCTGGAGGCATAACAGTTTGTAAAGGAGTAGGAGAAATAGAAGAAGTGTGCGCAGGACGCTCACCTGAAAAAGAAGATCGGGAAGAGGAGGAATCCGATCCTGTGGCCGTTTGAGGCTCACTCATATTCTGACTATCAGAGGCGTCAGACATTATGAAATCTATAAAGGAATACAGGCCCGCAAAGGAAGGAAAAAGCAATGGGGCACGAGAAAATCAAAGAATCAGTTTAGAAACAATGAAGGAATAAGTAGAAAAAAGCCAAGAATGCAAATACAACAACAAAAGAGAAGAAATGGGAATAGGGACAATTGGAAAGAATCAAAAGGCACAATCTTGCTAAGAAAAAGTAAAAAGAAGCAAAATTGGGAAAATACAAACAACAAAAGATACAAAGTAAGTACCTTCAAGGAAAAAAGTTGCGGAAGCAACAGAGTACAACAACAATGGCGGAGATAAAAGCCCAAGCAAGACAAAAGTCCGAATCTGCAATTAAGAAGAACAAAGAAGGAAAAAGTTAACAAAAGAGCAAGAACTAAAGGAGAAAAAGCAAGTAAAGCGAAAGTCAGGACAAAAATAAAGACGAAGAAGCAAGAACTTACCACAACAATGGAGGACCAGAGACGCTTGACAGAGGAAGAGCAAAGAGCGAAAATTTCAAAATGCCAAAGTAACAAAGAGGGAAGATGAAAAAATTGGAGGCGTAAAAGAAATAAGTGAAAGAGGGGGACAGTGAAATTAATATGGAGTAAATGGGCAGTTAGACACAAGGCAAAGCCAAATCGCCATGTCACTTCAGTAAAATCAAACTGACAGCCCGGATTGCCAACACGTGTCCCACTCATGCAAATGCGATTCTCGCCTAAAAAAAAAATTGAGAAGATAGTACTTCAGCGGGAGTGATCGAAAATCCTCTCTGCAAGCTCGTCATTTCTCAGACTTCAGCGGGAGTGATCGAAAATCCTCTCTGCAAGCTCGTCATTTCTCAGAATTCAGCGGGAGTGATGGAAAATCCTCTCTGCAAGCTCGTCATTTCTCAGTCTTCAGCGGGAGTGATCGAAAATCCTCTCTTCAAGCTCGTCATTTCTCAGACTTCAGCGGGAGTGATCGAAAATCCTCTTTGCAAGCTCGTCATTTCTCAGACTTCAGCGGGAGTGATCGAAAATCCTCTCTGCAAGCTCGTCATTTCTCAGACTTCAGCAGGAGCAATCGAAGATCCTCTCTGCAAGCTCGTCATTTCTTAGACTTCAGCGGGAGTGATCGAAATTCCTCTCTGCGAGCTCGTCACTTCTTAAGTCTGGAACCAATGTCACCATACAAGCAATAAGGCAACGAACTCAGCAATAGCAATGCCTGACCTTCCAAGTCTCTAGGGCACCTCAACACCTTAGAGACTTGAGGGGCTAGGAGTGTGCAGGTTATTTCAGTCAGACGACCCGTTGAGTCAGGGCTGATAAGGCTACACGCTCAGAACAGCTGGCATGAAAGAACCTCACGCCATCTTTTGAGGGGCTAGTTGTAGGGGATAGCTCCTACTGAGCTATTCCTTCCAGCTGAGCTCAGTTGAGAAGAACGTTCTTACAGGGAAAGAGTCGGCATGAGTGACCTCATACCACCTCTTGAGGGGCTAGTTGTATAGGATAGCTCCCGCTGAACTATCGCCCAGCCCCTAGGGTGCACACTCACCGCCGAATAAGCAACTAAAGGAGGGCTCATCAGCCTAGCAGAGTCAGCCCGCAGGGCTGACCAGGCTAAACTCTCCACGAAGGAGATAGTACGCCTATAAATAGAGGGTAAAGTACAACGGAAAAGAGGTGAGACAAAAAAGTTATTACACTCTCTACATCTTTCTAAGTACACTTTCTCTCTCTAACACTCTCTAACTTAAGCTTCGGAGGGGGGTTCCTCGAACCACCCCCGAGGGCAGTTTACGTGTGCGGCCTTGTATAGGTGGTTGACGGGACCCAGCTCACCCAGCAGAACCCTTGGATCCACACCTAGAACAGTACTTACTTTGTACCTTTTGTCATATGTACTTACCCAATTTTGCTTCTTTTTGCCTTTTTCTGTCACAAAATTGTATCTTTTGATTCTTCCCAACTGTCGTTGTTCAAATTTTTCTCCCTGTTGTTGTTGTAATTTCATTCTTGATTTTTTCTCCTTATTCCTTCGTTGTTCTTGTTTCCTAAACTGATCTTTTGATTTTCCGGTGCCCCATTGCTTTTTCTTTTCTTTGTGGGCTTGTTTTTCTTTGTAGATTTCATAATGTTTGATGCTTTTGATAGTCAGAACATGAGTGAGCCTCAAACGACCACTGGATAGGGTTCTTCTTCCCGATCCTCTCTTTCAGGTGAGCGCTCTGTGCACACTTCCCCTGTTTCTCCTTCTTCTTCTCCTACTCCTGTACAAACTTTTATGCCTTCTTACTTTCCCCCCGCTACGAGCGGAATGGGTACTGCTGCGACTCTTGCTTCTGCGTCTGGGTTAGGCAGTAGTCATCCCGTTGAGGGTAGTGCTTTTCGCCCTTTCTAGCGCAAACCCCGTCCTGATTTCTTTGATCCTTATTGCGAGCGGGTGCTCATGCTGGATGGGATTCCTTTATCCCATCTCACCCGTTTGAGGATGCGCGCAATGCGTCATAAAATGTTAGCTAACGCTGTCAAGGCTAATCCCCCTAACGTGTCTCTTGTTAGCCCCATTCCCCATGTTCAGCCTTTAAACAGTTTTGCTTGGCTTGATAACATGGCTGACGTACATCGGTTTGATCATTATGTAGTGCGAGGTGGCAACACTGAGACTCCATCACCGTCTCCTTCTCTAGCTGTTCAATCAGGCAGGATGACTGAGTCTCCTGGTGACCGCTCCTATTATGACTGTCAGCCCACTTACGTTGTGGGGCCCGTAGAGGGGGGCAAAACTGAGTTTTTTCTGGATGACAAATTTTATGGGCCCAAAAATAGTGTGTTGGACTCCAGCTGGCGTAAGGATGCTAAGAGGATGGACCTGGCTGCTGTTGGGCAGAAATTCTATGGTTTCAGGGAAGGTTATGGGCTGGTTCTCCCTGCTGATGGTGCGAAGCTATCAGCTCCTCCTGCTGGTTACATTGCTGTGTTCGCTTCACAGCTGGATTTGGGCTTAAGGTTTCTCCAGGACCCTACCCTGGAGAAGTTGCTACGTGCCTTCAATATTTGTATATCTCTGGTGCATCCTGCTTCCCTTCACACTTTGATCTACTTGCTGTGGTTTTTAAGATTTTGAAGGTATCCTAAGTCCCTGCACTTGTTCAAGTCTCTGATGAGCCTAAAGAGATCTGCTTTTGGGACTGAGTCAGGGTGGTATTATGTTGCTCCCAAGGAGAGCAGGGTCTTGTCCTACCCAAAACTTGGCCGCTTCAGGGATTGAACTGGTAAATTTTTCTGGGTGAAGTTGTCGTCCAATTTTGCTGCCCCGCGCAACTTCAGAGAGATCCACACCAACATGGCTGGAGTCACAGTCTCCCCTACTGAGCCTGCCCGTGAGACATAAGCTTTTGAGAATCTGCAGGGAGCGGGGACTGGTGATTCTAAGTTCCCCAAGGTCTGGCTGCCCAACTCCATTTATATTGTGGGCAACGAGTAGCTCTCTGCCATGCGTTTGTGCCGTACGCACGAGTCTGGTAAGCTTTCCACTTTCCGTCTTTTCTTTTTCTTCCTCGTCTCTCTTTTTTTTTTTTAAATTTTTCTTTGCATTACTTGACTTTTCTGCCCTTTTGCTTTTCAGGCTATGATAAGTTGGACAAGCGTATGCTTGGGCTGGCTGATAATTGGAAAGACCCTTTGACTGCTACCCCTGAGAATCCTCCTCAGCTCTTTGACACGTTGGAGGTGTTTGCGGGCTCTCTGAAGGGTGAAGTGCGTCTAGCTCCTGCTGAGCTGCGGGCTGTCGTTGGCACAGCAGCTGCTAGTGAGCGTGCTGGGTCCAGTCGCGCTAAGGCTGAGCCTTCTTCCTCTACTGTTGGGAGTAGGCGTGAGACTCACCCTACTCCTCGAAGGGTGGCTTCAGAATCTAAGGCATTAGTGGCGACTGATGCTTCCCCTGAGAAGCAGTCTGTCGCGGCTTCCGGCCAGGTGGCACCTCAGACTTTTGCTGCCAAAAGATAACGTGATCAAGCTTCTGATGATCCAAAAGCTACTGCTGATGATTTTGCTGATAGTGTTCTCCAGTTTTCCTCTGAGGGGCTGAGATCGCTATTGTGGGTGAAAAAACCATTTCTTTTGCTGAGCATGTTCTGCTATTTCCTTCTTCTATTGATGATGCTATTGTTGCGAAGGATACTGGTGTCCCTTCTACTGCAGCCATTAACTTCCAGCTCCCTGACGAGATTGTCATGGAGCTTCCTAGATTTCTGCCGCGTCCCTACAGGCTGAGAGGGCGGCTTCAAAGTGCTTCAAGGGGTGGGTCTCCCGGGAAGGGGGTTCTCACCAGCAGGATCGTCCAATTATCGACTTGGAGGATGATCTAGTGTCCTCTGTCCCTGCTGGAGTTGAGCCGGAAGCGAAAAAGGCTCGCACCTCTCCTGGTCCTGATCCTCTTGCATCTACATCCGCCAACACCGGGCTTCCAGGTGGGAATGCTGATAGGGGGTGGACACTCAGAATTCCAGTGAACTTAACCGTTGTGTTCACCAATTCTTGAGTGGTTCTTTTGAGAGCCCTTTGTCTGCTACCTCACTTTCTATTGGAGGAACTTTCCGCCCTAGTGGGGCTATTGAGTTTTCTGAGGATCCCAATGATGTCCAACTCCACCCAATACTCTGCCCTGCTGGAGCTGAGAATGCTCCCTTTCGGCCCTTGATGAATGTGAGGGCTGATGAGTCTTTGTTTGTGGACGACCCCTAGAAAGGTGGTATATTGGAGTACCGCTTGACTCAAGGGGTTCGTCTTCTTGCTGATTCTACACGCAGCTCAGTCAGCCTCCCAGCTACTACGGCCTGCCATGACCTGCAGAAGGTTAGTTTCTGCTTTTGATCTTTCTCTTTTTCCTTTTAGCTTTCTTTTCTTTTCTTCTCTGCTTGCTCTGTTGTTACTGTCTTGTTTTACTTTTATTTTTAGTTAACTTTTTCTTTGGCTCACTCCTCCTTCCCTCTGCCTTTCTTGCAGCTTGTTATGTTTGTTGGAGATTTATCCAATGCTCTGTTGTCAGTGGAGAAGGAGTATTAGAATCAGGGCATAACTCTCTCTCAGAAGAATTTGGAGGTTCAGCAAGTTCAGGCTGAGAGGGATGCTATGACCAGCGAGGTGACTCCACTGAGGGAGAGGGCGGACGCCCTGCAGCTCCAGTTGGGAGAATTTCGGCTTACTCAAACCAAGTTGAAGAACTGCGAGGAGCAACTGAAGACCTCTCAAGCCAGGGTGCAAACGTTGGAGGCAGAGGTTGCAGATCTACGAGCTGCGCACACTGCTGAGCTGGAAGCTGCTAGGAAGGAGGCACTCAAAGCCTTCGTGCTCTCCCCTGCTTTTGCTAAGTTGCTGGTTGATCGCTATGATGGTGGATGGGAGGCTGCAGCTCGGTGCGTAAGCAGCTTATATGGTGAGGGTGAGGAGCAGCAGGCTCGTTTCAACACTTTTTGGGCTAAGGTTGAGGTTGCGGGAGAGGATGGTGCGTTTGATTTCCCAACTATTCATCCTCGTGTTAGCTGCAAGGTTCCTGACCACGTTGTTCTGAACTTGGAGGTTCCCTCACTGCCCTGATGTTGTTGCGGCTATTGGAGTGGAGTCTTTGGCTGGTGACCAATAAAGGCTATGGCGGCTGTCACCCTCCTACTCCAGTGGTTCTTCTAAGTTCCCCTCACCCAGATCTGTGGTAACCAAGTAGTTTTTGTTTCTATCTTTGTGGTGTATAGCCGCCAAAGATTATATTTCTCTGTGTTTCTGTTGAACATTTTATCTTTTGTTGCCGGACCTGTCTAGCTTGGCTTAACTTTATATTTT
The DNA here is from genome assembly GCF_948465745.1 of Chenopodium album. Taxonomy (NCBI): domain Eukaryota; kingdom Viridiplantae; phylum Streptophyta; class Magnoliopsida; order Caryophyllales; family Amaranthaceae; genus Chenopodium; species Chenopodium album. Next base: position 33,345,444 of record NC_137841.1, on the reverse strand, counting down.
TCCAACTATATTCGCTGAGTGTTTCCTTGTCTTGGTGGACGAGGGCTAAGTGTTACATATGTTGTAATTAACTTGCTGGATGTTTACTCTGCCTTAATAGGAGGGGGTTCAACTTTGTAACTATGATGATTTATCTTGCTGAATGCTTCTGTCATTTTACCTGCTGATTATTTCATAGTCTGCGTATTTGTCCGAAATTGCTGCTGGGCCAAGGTGTAGAAGTACCTAGACCTTAGCACAGCAGTCTCTTTGTTGTATTCGGTGAAACCTTGTAGGTTGGGCTTCACTGATTTCCTGATTTGGTTGCTAAGGGCTCTTTTGCTCTCCTTCTCCCTGCTCTGCTTAGCAGGAGCTCTAGTGAGCTTTGCTCTTCCTTTCCTGTTTGCTTTGGATGCTTGTGCACTATGTACTCTACTTGATTTTTGTAGAGACTGGTTTGCATGCTGTTTAGTTTATTCGATTGCGCGTTATTTAATCTGCGCTGCTGAAACTTATTTGTGTCGATCAACTTTTTTACTTGCTCCCTTTATGTCATTCAGCTTGTTTTGCTGTGACTTATTTCTGTTGTTCAGCTTGTTTATGCTGTGACTTGTTTATGTCGTTCAGCTTGTTTATGCTGTGACTTGTCATTTTGAGCCTGCTTACTTCTTTTCATAAGGGCTTATTGTATGTCTGTCTTCTCCTTTCCTCTCCCCCTCAAAGAGGTGGGCTAAGTGGGACTAAGAGAACCTTAGTGTTGCCCACGTAGCTTATCTTCTTCGTTTCCCCTTTTCTCTCCTGCTCAAGCTGAACGTGCCAGGCCTCCCCCTCTGGCGTCCCTGAGGTGGTGCCCTATTTTGCTTTGAGCAGGTGAAGTGAGGTTTTAGGGAGGGATGCTTTAACTTGTCGTTTTAACGGTACTTTGCCACTTTGTGCTAGAGTGTTTCTTGCCTCTAACATTTTATAATTATTCTTGTTTGACTTCTGCATGTTAGCATATGATGTTTGGGCATAACATATTAAACAAATTTACGTAACATACTCCTCACGCAGAGGCTTGTATTTCATTGAATAAAAATGGCTCAAATGCCTTAATTAACATAACATGAACTGAATAAAGGTTTATCAAACTTGAAACAACTATATTTGTTTTTTCAGGCTATTTAAACAAAATATTTCTTTAACATATCAGCATTGAAACTGTTTCTTAAGACCTGACCTTCTTGATCTACAAGGAGGAATGCTCGTGAATGATGAAAGGGCCTTCCTATTTCGCTGACAACTTTCCATGCTAATTTCCTCTTCCCACTGCTGTTGTCCTTCTGAGGACTAAATCTCTGGGCAGGAGCTCTCTATGCTTGACCCTCTTGTTGAAAGCTTTTGAAATCCTGCTCTTCTGTGCTACCAGCTTGAGAGCTGCTTTTAGCCTTACTTCTGGCAGGAAATCTAGCTCTTCCAGCATGCGCTTTTCGTTTCCTTGTTGCTCATAGTGTTGTATCCTCAAGCTGGGAATTTGCACTTCCACTGGGACGACTGCATTAGCCCCATAGGCCAGGGTGAAAGGGCTTTTACCAGTGGACTCCTTCTAAGTGGTTCTGTTTGCCCACAGGACCTCTGGAACTAGGTCTGCCCATAGGACTTTATATTCCTCCAGCTTCCTTTGCAAGGCTGTTAGGATCAGCTTGTTTGCTGCTTCTGCCTGGCCATTACTTTGTGGATGGCAGACTGAGGCACTTGCATACTTGGTGCCCATGTCCTCCAGTTAGTCCTTGATGGTGTCACAGTCAAACTGACATCCATGATCAAAGACTATGCACTGTGGCACACCGAATCTTGTGATGATGTTTTTCCATATGAATGTCCTTACTTGGACTGCCGTTTTGTACTTAGTGGGTTCAACTTCTATCCACTTTGTAAAGTAATCTACTGCCACAATGAGATACTTCCTGCCCGCTGACCTAGTGGTGAAGGGTCCCAATATGTCCATTCCCCACTGAGCTAACGGGATCGGGCTGAGGATTGGAGTTAGATCATTTGATGGTTGGTTTATAACTAGTGAATACTTTTGACACTTGTCGCATTTTTTCACATATGCTAGCGCGTCTCGCGAGAGAGTTGGCTAGTATGCCCCCCTTATGAGGACTTCTACTCCCAGTGCCTTTCCACCAATGTAGTTAGCGCATATTCCCGAGTGGGCTTCTTCCATAATGCCTTCCTGCTCCAACTCTAGGATGCATCTTAGCAGTGGTTTTGAGAAGCCTTTCTTGTTGAGCTCCCCATTCATCACCACATACCAATTGGCGTCCTTCTTCACCTTCTTAGCTTGTACTTCGTCATCGGGCAGCGAGCCATGAACTTTGTATGCCAGAATGTCTGAAAACCAAGCCCTCTGCTGTCCAATGCAATTTACCTGCTCCTTTTCGGTAATACTGCTTTCCTCTAGGACTTCAACCATCACTATCCTTGTGAGGCTCTGTAATGTGGAATTAGCTAACTTAGATAAAGCGTCAGCCTGGGAATTTCCTGCTCAGGGAACTAAGTCTATCTGAAAGTGGACTAGCTGAGCTGCCAGCTCCTTTACTTTAGTTACATATTTCAGCATGGCGGCTTCTCTAAACTTGTACGCTCCCTGCAATTGGCTGGCGACGAGCTGAGAATCAGTTTGCAGATGTACTTTGCGGGCTCCAGTTGCGATGCTTATACGCAGGCCTGCTAGCGCTGCTTCGTACTCTACTTCGTTGTTTGATGGTTTGAACTTGAATTTTATGGCGTACTCGAATACATTTCCCTCTAGGGATGTTAGTATGACTCCTGCTCCACTTCCCGTTTAGGCTAAGGATCCATCTACTTCCACCTTCCAGACCCCAATATCATCCTCTTTCTCCTCATAGGAGGATTCGACTATGAAGTCCGCTAAGGCTTGTGCCTTGATGGCTGCCCTAGGTTTGACCTCGAATTCGTACTCAGAAAGTTCAATTGCCCACTTTAGGAGTCTGCCTGATGCATCCATTTTCTGTAACGCTTTTTCCAGTGGGTGATTTGTGAGGATTTGCATTACATGCGCTTCAAAAAATGGTTTTAGTTTCCTTGCTGTGGTGACCACTGCGAAGGCCAGCTTCTCTACCAATGGGTACCTTTGTTCTGCCTCAGTCAGTACATGGCTCACGAAGTATATTGGCCTCTACTGCTTTTGTCTTTCCACCAGCAGAACGACTGCGATGGTCTGTATTTGACGCAGAGATGTACAGTTGCAACTTTTCCCTCAGCTCCGGGCTGATCATTGTTGGGAGCTTAGTCAGATGCTCCTTAATACCCTCAAAGGCTTCTTTTTCTTTGGCTCCCCTATTAAATTCTCTGTTCCCTTTCAGTAGCTGATAGAACGGCAGAGCCTTATCTGCAGACTTGCTGATGAAACTGGTCAGCGCGGCCATTCTTCCCGTCAACCGCATGATATCATTGATGCACTTAGGCTCAGGCAGGCTTAGGTTTGCTTCGACCTTTTTTGGATTTGCGTCTACCCCCTTCTCGCTGATTAGAAAACCCAAGAACTTTCCTGAGCTCACTCCAAAGACACATTTCTTCAGGTTGGGTTTGATTTTATACTTGTTCAGGGTGGCAAATGTTTCTTCCAAATCCATGATATGCCCTGCCTGCGTGACGCTCTTAACAATTGAGTCGTCAACGTATACTTCAACATTTCTGCCCTTCTGGTGTAGGAATACCCTATCCATTGCCTTCTAAAAGGTTTCCCCAGCATTCTTCAGCCCGAAGGGCATAGCTATGTGATTGTACACTCCCCATTCGGTGATGAATGCGGTTTTCTGCCGGTCTGGTTCATGCAGGCTGATCTGATGGTACCCTGAGAAGGCGTCCATGAAGCTTAGCAAGGCGTGCCCCTGGTTGAGTCTACCAACTGATCGATCCGTGGCAGCGGGTAACAATTTTTTGGGCATGCCTTATTGAGATATGTGAAATCAACACACATTCTCCACTGGCCATTTGCTTTCTTCACCATGACCACGTTGGCTAACCACTCTGGGTAATCACAAGGTTCAATGAATCCTGCCTCCAAGAGTTTCTCCAACTCCTCCTGGATTTCTTGATTTTTCTCCGTGGAGAAGCTTCGCTTTTTCTGCCTAACTGGCTTAATATCCTCCTTCACATTCAGCCTGTGTACCATGACTACAGGGTCAATTCCGGGCATCTCATCTGCGGAAAATGCGAAAATATCCTTGTTCTTCCTCAGCAACTCTACGAGGTGTACCCCTACTCTTGGATCAATGTCTTTCCCAATTTTCACTGTTCTCGAGGGGTCACCTTCTGTGAGCTCGACTGTGACATGCTCCCCACTGAGAAGTGGTCTAGCCATCTCCTCTTTTGCAGGCTCGAAGTTTTCCATTGCTAACTTTTGTTTATCCTTTTCCCTGTAATATTCTTCACGCTTCCTGTTCCTTGACTTCCTCTCAGACTGCTTAGGGGGCCTTCTCTTTGAGCCAGGCTGTTGTCTGGTTTTTGCGGGCTTCTTTAGAGCAGTTATGTAACATTATTGAGCCGTCTTCTGACTTCCCCTGAGATTTGCTGACCGTCCCTCATTAGTTGTGTAGGCCATGGCAAGGTGATAGGTGGATACCACTCCGTATATCTTGTGGATGAGTGGTCTTCCCATGATCACATTGTAGGGTGAAGGAGAGTTTATCACAAGGAATTCTGCTCAAACATCACGCCTTCTTGATCTTTCACCCACCCGGACTGAGAGTTCGATTATGCCCTCCGGGGTTAGCCCTGATCCATTAAACCCGGTGACTTCGTAACTCACCCTCTTCAGATCCTTCTTGTCTAACTTCAGCTCGTTGAACGCGTCGATGTATATGATGTTGGCCGAGCTGCCTCCATCTATCAATATCCTATCCACTTCCCAGTTTGCAATTCTCATTGTCACTACCAGTGGATCATGATGAGGGTAAATTATGCCCTCCTGGTCATACTCGTCAAATGTAGCTCGTGGCTGCGGGGGAAGAGGTGGCCATCTACGCTTCTCATTGTCATTTATCTGATGTATCATCGCCCGTAGGTTAGCCCGTTGTCACGGGTCATCTCCCACACCTAGGATGGGCGTCAAGAGGGTCACTAGGCAGCAAGGCAACAATCGAGGCTAGTGGGCTTGCCTTGGTGCTCAGCTAAGCACTTCCCCCTAAAGAGCTTTATTTAGCACCTTGCTTGTAATCCTAGTGAACACCCACTTGACAGTAACACAATAATGGGTCGTTTGGAGACCCAAATGAAGTCCAAATGGGCCCAAATTTGGGGGTCCACCGTATTTTGGGCCAAGGAAGACGATGGTGGTGTTAGTTTTCCAAGACGAGGTCCCGAAATACAAGTTTGTGCAGCAGGTAGCCCGGAAAACGCGGGAAGCTTCTAGAAGGTTCCGGAGCTATCTATAAGGTTCTTTTGGAGGAGTATTCTAGAGGGGATGTCTCTAGAATAATCAAGGTTCATCTAGTGCATCTTAGAAGTCTCTAGGGTCTTCTATGTATGTACACTTTGTATGTAAAGTTCTAGAATGTTCTAGGATAGTCCTTAGCATTCTAGGTAGGAAGCTTGTAGAAACCTCCATGTATGTAGTTCCTAAGGAGGTGGGAACACTCTAGATCCTTGTAGTCTAGAACCCTCTATTTGAGGAGGTTAGGAACGTTCTAGAGAAAATATGTAAGTAGGGAGGAGCACTATAAATAGGCTCCAAGGCATCATTTGTACATGAAAGTTGAGAGCAATACAAAAAAAGCCTTTCATAAGCACTTGTGTTCTCTTGCAACTCAATCCTTTCCTTCTAACACTTAGAGAGTGTGAGGAAAACTAAGGCACGAGGGTGCCAAGTGAGTGATCGGGCATACTAGCAAGGGTGATAGCTTGTGTGCTCAATTGTCTACGACACTTAGTCGTAATTTCGGACTAAGGCACTAAGGGAGAGTGCTTAGTTCAACTAAGGGACTTGTTAGCACCAAGGGATCGTGCTAGCAAACTTATCTAGCAGCACAAAGGGTTGTGCTACGTGGGCACAAAGAGTTAGTGCCAAGGAGAAAGCCTGACTCGTCTTACGACGGACTGTAAGCGGGTGGCGCACGGTGCGTGACTAGGGTAAAGTAGTCGGCACGTGACAGGTGGTATCAGAGCAAGGCTACGGCTGTCGTGTGGGATCGACATCGTAAATTCGAGGCGTTGCTGTTGGAGCTACGAAAGGACGGTAGCTAGGCAACAAAGTAAGTCGCTTCGTTCTTATTGTGAATATAAGTATGGCTGGCGACAAAGAAGTTCCGGCGAGCCAAGTCTTCCAAGGAGAAGAGGAGCCAACAAGGAGGTCCAAGAAGAAGGGAACAAGGGACCCATCGAGGGATCCATCGGTGCCCAGAACCTTGACTTCTGAGTTGGAACCCCGCCTCATGAGGGTAGAGTGTACTGTAGCGGACATGCACGATGATATCACACAACTCTCGGACTCCGTGGTGGGACTTGAAGGAAAAGTGGAGGCCGCACACACTTCTACCCAAGACCTGAGGGACGAGACTCTTGGGCTCGTCAATAGCGCGTTGGCAACAATTCGCGAAGAGGTCGCGAAACTCAAGGAAGAATTGCTGGGGCAACTAAGGGACATCCGAGCCGAGGTGGAGTCGGTGAAGGAGGATGTCATTTTATGTAAGAAGGCAGCAGTGACCGGGAGTGTCACTATCCAACAGGGGCCAAAGATGGAGGTCCCAAAGCCACAGAAGTACCATGGGAAGCGGGACGCTTGAGAAATCGACAACTTCCTATGGGGCGTCGAGAGATACTTCGACGTAATGAAGATGGATGACGATGCATCAAAGATCAACACCGCCACAATGTACTTGGGCGAGGATGCTGTCCTTTGGTGGAGGCGTCGAGAGTTGGACATCAAGAAGGGGACTTGTTCCATCAGCACATGGGACGAGTTCAAGAAAGATTTCAAGCGTCAGTTCTACCCGGAGAATGCCAAGAAGGTCTCCATGATGAAGCTACGTGACTTGAAGCACACTAGCACCATCAAGGAGTACATCAGGCAATTCACATCCCTCATGCTTGAGATCGATGATTTATCGGAAGAGAACCAACTCATTTACTTCACCGGAGGTTTACAACGATGGGCTCAGCAAGAGGTGGAACGACGGAATGTTAAGACACTTGCTGAGGCAATAGCCGTGGCGGAGTCCTTGATCGAGATCCCGAGGGAATTAAGGAGGGACAAGAGCAAAAGGGTCGAGGAAGGCGACCAGGAGGAAGAAGAGGCATCACATCCAAAGGCCAGGTATGCGGATCATGGCAAGGACAAGGTCAAGTCCAAATGGGAGTCCAAGGGGGACGACCGAGACGGAGGTAAGCCCTCAAAGCCTTTCAAGTGTTACCTTTGTGAGGGTCCTCATTTAGCAAGGAATTGCCCGGTGCGGCAAAAGTTGAATGCCATGATCGCAAATGAAGAGGAGCCAGCTCCAGAGATGAGTATGGGGGCAATGACCTTGGGGGAGAAGGCTCATTTTGCTCGCATGAGGCTTCTCAATGCTACAAGTGTTGAGGATAAGGCATCCTTAGCAAACGAAGGGACGGGCGTCAAGCAAAAGAGTAGCTTGATGGCCATAGATGGGGAAGTGAACGAGGTACCGACAAGGTTGCTTGTGGACACGGGAGCGTCGCACAATCTCTTGGCTAAGGAGGAAGCCAAAGCCTTAGGGGTGAAGTTCACAAGGGTCGATGGCGAGATGAAGGCCATCAATTCAGAGGCCACGCCGGTGTATGGAAGGGCATGGGGAGTTCCAGTCCGCTTGGGAAAGTGGAAGGGAAAAGTCGACTTCTTGGTGGTCGACATTGATGATGAGGACGTGGTGCTGGGCATGGAGTTCTTGCACAAGGTCCTACCTTTTCGGGTGAGTGATGGCATGATAACCATCACATCAAAAGGGAGCGAGATAGGGATCAAGCTCGCTCAACTCAAGGAGCGGGACGTGAGGGTCTCGACCTTGAAAGCTTGGTGGGCGCCAAGGCAAAGGCGTCAAGGGGCGATCCATGGAAGGATCAAGGCAACAAAGATGCTAGGGACAAGGCATCATGGTGTTCCAAGGGATGGGACAACAAGGCTCAAGTGTGGAGTCAATAGGAGGGACGGGGCAGCGGCGCATGGAAGCATCCAAGGGGCAAGTGGTGCGCTAGACCGGGTCGCGGGCACGTACTCCATCGGGCGATCTTGCCGAGGTCGGCAAGAATTTAAGTGGGGGAGAATGTCACGGGTCATCTCCCACACCTAGGATGGGCGTCAAGAGGGTCACTAGGCAGCAAGGCAACAATCGAGGCTAGGGGGCTTGCCTTGGTGCTCAGCTAAGCACTTCCCCCTAAAGAGCTTTATTTAGCACCTTGCTTGTAATCCTAGTGAACACCCACTTGACAGTAACACAATAATGGGTCGTTTGGAGACCCAAATGAAGTCCAAATGGGCCCAAATTTGGGGGTCCACCGTATTTTGGGCCAAGGAAGACGATGGTGGTGTTAGTTTTCCAAGACGAGGTCCCGAAATACAAGTTTGTGCAGCAGGTAGCCCGGAAAACGCGGGAAGCTTCTAGAAGGTTCCGGAGCTATCTATAAGGTTCTTTTGGAGGAGTATTCTAGAGGGGATGTCTCTAGAATAATCAAGGTTCATCTAGTGCATCTTAGAAGTCTCTAGGGTCTTCTATGTATGTACACTTTGTATGTAAAGTTCTAGAATGTTCTAGGATAGTCCTTAGCATTCTAGGTAGGAAGCTTGTAGAAACCTCCATGTATGTAGTTCCTAAGGAGGTGGGAACACTCTAGATCCTTGTAGTCTAGAACCCTCCATTTGAGGAGGTTAGGAACGTTCTAGAGAAAATATGTAAGTAGGGAGGAGCACTATAAATAGGCTCCAAGGCATCATTTGTACATGAAAGTTGAGAGCAATACAAAAAAAGCCTTTCATAAGCACTTGTGTTCTCTTGCAACTCAATCCTTTCCTTCTAACACTTAGAGAGTGTGAGGAAAACTAAGGCACGAGGGTGCCAAGTGAGTGATCGGGCATACTAGCAAGGGTGATAGCTTGTGTGCTCAATTGTCTACGACACTTAGTCGTAATTTCGGACTAAGGCACTAAGGGAGAGTGCTTAGTTCAACTAAGGGACTTGTTAGCACCAAGGGATCGTGCTAGCAAACTTATCTAGCAGCACAAAGGGTTGTGCTACGTGGGCACAAAGAGTTAGTGCCAAGGAGAAAGCCTGACTCGTCTTACGACGGACTGTAAGCGGGTGGCGCACGGTGCGTGACTAGGGTAAAGTAGTCGGCACGTGACAGGTGGTATCAGAGCAAGGCTACGGCTGTCGTGTGGGATCGACATCGTAAATTCGAGGCGTTGCTGTTGGAGCTACGAAAGGACGGTAGCTAGGCAACAAAGTAAGTCGCTTCGTTCTTATTGTGAATATAAGTATGGCTGGCGACAAAGAAGTTCCGGCGAGCCAAGTCTTCCAAGGAGAAGAGGAGCCAACAAGGAGGTCCAAGAAGAAGGGAACAAGGGACCCATCGAGGGATCCATCGGTGCCCAGAACCTTGACTTCTGAGTTGGAACCCCGCCTCATGAGGGTAGAGTGTACTGTAGCGGACATGCACGATGATATCACACAACTCTCGGACTCCGTGGTGGGACTTGAAGGAAAAGTGGAGGCCGCACACACTTCTACCCAAGACCTGAGGGACGAGACTCTTGGGCTCGTCAATAGCGCGTTGGCAACAATTCGCGAAGAGGTCGCGAAACTCAAGGAAGAATTGCTGGGGCAACTAAGGGACATCCGAGCCGAGGTGGAGTCGGTGAAGGAGGATGTCATTTTATGTAAGAAGGCAGCAGTGACCGGGAGTGTCACTATCCAACAGGGGCCAAAGATGGAGGTCCCAAAGCCACAGAAGTACCATGGGAAGCGGGACGCTCGAGAAATCGACAACTTCCTATGGGGCGTCGAGAGATACTTCGACGTAATGAAGATGGATGACGATGCATCAAAGATCAACACCGCCACAATGTACTTGGGCGAGGATGCTGTCCTTTGGTGGAGGCGTCGAGAGTTGGACATCAAGAAGGGGACTTGTTCCATCAGCACATGGGACGAGTTCAAGAAAGATTTCAAGCGTCAGTTCTACCCGGAGAATGCCAAGAAGGTCTCCATGATGAAGCTACGTGACTTGAAGCACACTAGCACCATCAAGGAGTACATCAGGCAATTCACATCCCTCATGCTTGAGATCGATGATTTATCGGAAGAGAACCAACTCATTTACTTCACCGGAGGTTTACAACGATGGGCTTAGCAAGAGGTGGAACGACGGAATGTTAAGACACTTGCTGAGGCAATAGCCGTGGCGGAGTCCTTGATCGAGATCCCGAGGGAATTAAGGAGGGACAAGAGCAAAAGGGTCGAGGAAGGCGACCAGGAGGAAGAAGAGGCATCACATCCAAAGGCCAGGTATGCGGATCATGGCAAGGACAAGGTCAAGTCCAAATGGGAGTCCAAGGGGGACGACCGAGACGGAGGTAAGCCCTCAAAGCCTTTCAAGTGTTACCTTTGTGAGGGTCCTCATTTAGCAAGGAATTGCCCGGTGCGGCAAAAGTTGAATGCCATGATCGCAAATGAAGAGGAGCCAGCTCCAGAGATGAGTATGGGGGCAATGACCTTGGGGGAGAAGGCTCATTTTGCTCGCATGAGGCTTCTCAATGCTACAAGTGTTGAGGATAAGGCATCCTTAGCAAACGAAGGGACGGGCGTCAAGCAAAAGAGTAGCTTGATGGCCATAGATGGGGAAGTGAACGAGGTACCGACAAGGTTGCTTGTGGACACGGGAGCGTCGCACAATCTCTTGGCTAAGGAGGAAGCCAAAGCCTTAGGGGTGAAGTTCACAAGGGTCGATGGCGAGATGAAGGCCATCAATTCAGAGGCCACGCCGGTGTATGGAAGGGCATGGGGAGTTCCAGTCCGCTTGGGAAAGTGGAAGGGAAAAGTCGACTTCTTGGTGGTCGACATTGATGATGAGGACGTGGTGCTGGGCATGGAGTTCTTGCACAAGGTCCTACCTTTTCGGGTGAGTGATGGCATGATAACCATCACATCAAAAGGGAGCGAGATAGGGATCAAGCTCGCTCAACTCAAGGAGCGGGACGTGAGGGTCTCGACCTTGAAAGCTTGGTGGGCGCCAAGGCAAAGGCGTCAAGGGGCGATCCATGGAAGGATCAAGGCAACAAAGATGCTAGGGACAAGGCATCATGGTGTTCCAAGGGATGGGACAACAAGGCTCAAGTGTGGAGTCAATAGGAGGGACGGGGCAGCGGCGCATGGAAGCATCCAAGGGGCAAGTGGTGCGCTAGACCGGGTCGCGGGCACGTACTCCATCGGGCGATCTTGCCGAGGTCGGCAAGAATTTAAGTGGGGGAGAATGTCACGGGTCATCTCCCACACCTAGGATGGGCGTCAAGAGGGTCACTAGGCAGCAAGGAAACAATCGAGGCTAGGGGGCTTGCCTTGGTGCTCAGCTAAGCACTTCCCCCTAAAGAGCTTTATTTAGCACCTTGCTTGTAATCCTAGTGAACACCCACTTGACAGTAACACAATAATGGGTCGTTTGGAGACCCAAATGAAGTCCAAATGGGCCCAAATTTGGGGTCCACCGTATTTTGAGCCAAGGAAGACGATGGTGGTGTTAGTTTTCCAAGACGAGGTCCCGAAATACAAGTTTGTGCAGCAGGTAGCCCGGAAAACGCGGGAAGCTTCTAGAAGGTTCCGGAGCTATCTATAAGGTTCTTTTGGAGGAGTATTCTAGAGGGGATGTCTCTAGAATAATCAAGGTTCATCTAGTGCATCTTAGAAGTCTCTAGGGTCTTCTATGTATGTACACTTTGTATGTAAAGTTCTAGAATGTTCTAGGATAGTCCTTAGCATTCTAGGTAGGAAGCTTGTAGAAACCTCCATGTATGTAGTTCCTAAGGAGGTGGGAACACTCTAGATCCTTGTAGTCTAGAACCCTCCATTTGAGGAGGTTAGGAACGTTCTAGAGAAAATATGTAAGTAGGGAGGAGCACTATAAATAGGCTCCAAGGCATCATTTGTACATGAAAGTTGAGAGCAATACAAAAAAAGCCTTTCATAAGCACTTGTGTTCTCTTGCAACTCAATCCTTTCCTTCTAACACTTAGAGAGTGTGAGGAAAACTAAGGCACGAGGGTGCCAAGTGAGTGATCGGGCATACTAGCAAGGGTGATAGCTTGTGTGCTCAATTGTCTACGACACTTAGTCGTAATTTCGGACTAAGGCACTAAGGGAGAGTGCTTAGTTCAACTAAGGGACTTGTTAGCACCAAGGGATCGTGCTAGCAAACTTATCTAGCAGCACAAAGGGTTGTGCTACGTGGGCACAAAGAGTTAGTGCCAAGGAGAAAGCCTGACTCGTCTTACGACGGACTGTAAGCGGGTGGCGCACGGTACGTGACTAGGGTAAAGTAGTCGGCACGTGACACCGTGCTCTGTTAACTGTTCCTCCATGCACTGGACCCCCACCGATCATATATACCCTGCCTTCTGGCTTGCCATCTTTGTCTCTGTCTCCAGCGGGACCCCTATGACCTCCTCTGTGGTCAGCGCGGCCTGTTCTATCCTCATCCTTCCTTTTGGGAGGGTCATCGCGCTGCTTAAACTGATTCACGTACCCTCTCCTGACTAAATCTTTAATGTTATCCTTCAAGTGTGTGCATTCCTCAGTGGTGTGGCCATGGTCTTTATGGAAGTCACACCACTTGCTGGTATCACGGTTCCTATTAACCATCCTTGGGGGTCTTTGCCACTTATCATCAGCTTTATTCACGCTGAATATATGAGACCTTGAGTGGGTTAATGGGGTATATTGGTCGAACCTCTAAGGCCTTGGCCCCCTCTTCGGGTCTGACCTTCTCACCCCCACTGCTCTGTCCGCTTCTCTGCGACTTTGCTCGGCTGGTCTGCCCTGGGTGTGTTCTCTGCGCGCTTAACTGATTCACCTGGTGCCTTCCTACTCAGCATTGCTCTGTCAGTCTTGTCTACTTTGATGAACTCGTGCGCTTTACCTAGCGCTTCAGCAAGTGTTTTGAGGCTCTTACGCCCCATATACGCTCTGAATGGTGAGCCTGGTAGTAAGCCACTCTGCATTGCTAGTAGTGCTACCTCTTGACTCATATTTGGGATGGTTGTTGCCTCTTTGTTGAATCTGGTGATAAACTCCCTCAGGGGCTCGTCTTTCCCTTGAACTAATGACATCAGCTCGGTTGTCATTTTAATTCGGTTTACCAGGGTTATGAAATGCTCCATGAACATTCTCTTTAGCTGGTTATACGAGTATACGGAACATTTGGGAATAGCTCCATACCACTCCGCTGTCGGCCCCTCCAGGGTCGGCGGGAACGCCCTACACCAGACTAAGTCCGTCGTAGTATAAAGTACCGTGTGGTTCTCAAAAGCTGCTATGTGAGTTTTGGGTGTTGTGGTTCCGTTATATCTGCAGCTCGACATCTTTATCTTCTCCATTGGTTCTTCTAGAATCTCCCGGCAAAATGGGGAATCATCTAGAACAACCTGGATTCGCGCTCGCTTGTCTCTCTCCGGGCTAGGTCCCCGCTCTGAGGCCGGCGACCTGCTGCAGGGGACCCGCTTCTCCGGGCTGCCCTGAGCCGGAGTTATTTCCTCCACGCTCCATTCTTGATTCAGATTACGAGCTTCTAACTCCAATACCCTCTTCCTCAGCTGAATAAGCTCCTTTTGCTCAGGGGTGAGGGCCGAGGAAGCCGGCTTCTTTGTTGCGGGCTCCGCAGTTGCCGTTGTCGGTGACGGATTCACTCCCTTACCCATATTGGTAAGGACTGCCGTCATTGCTGCCAGCTGCTCCTTACTACACTTAGAGAGGTTCTGCAAGATGGCTGGCATATTTACGGGCTGCGGTTTCTAGGTTACAGGTGCTGAAACAATGACCTCATTGTTCGCGCCTGTTAACGACATTCCGTATTTGAAAATGGAATTGGATCCTGCCAGATCGACCGGTTTCAACGCCGCTTTAGCTGCAGCCGATGTCGATCCAATGGGGTTGGATTTCTGAGAGATGGTCGATTTGGGATTTCCGGTGGATCCTTTTGGATCGAGGGTTACTGAGGGTGTTTTTTGTGGTGTTTGGTTGATCTCATTAGCTTTTGACATGGGTGTCGGTATAGTTTCTTCTCCGGCCATGGTGTTTAGTTAACTAGTCCCTAGCTAAGTTGGTGAACCTCAGGTTAGATGATCCTTTCCCTCCTTCTAGCGCCAATTGTTCCAGGTATTGATCCAAGGGTTTTGTTGGGTGAGCTGGGTCCCGTCAACAACCTACACAAGGCAGCACACGTAAACTGCCCTTGGGGGTGGCTTGAGGAACCTCCCTCCGAAGCTTAAGTTAGAGAGTGTTTAGAGAGAGAAAATGTACTTAGAGAGATGTAGAAAGTATAATAACTTGAGTGTCTAACCTCTTTTCCGTTGTACTTTACCCTCTATTTATAGGCGTACCATCTCCTTTGTGGAGAGTTCAGCCTGGTCAGCCCTGCGGGCTGACTCTACCGGGCTGATGAGCCCTCCTTAATTGGTTTCTCGGCAGTGAGTGCGCGCCCTGGGGGCTGGGCGATAGTTCAGCGGAAGCTATCCTATACAGACATGTTTGACCTTCTGATGTTCCCTTAGCTCCCTGTCCTAAGCAATAGCTCCATTATTGTAATAATAGAGGGCTATTGGACCCTTGATGGAGGGTATAACATCAAGTTCACCAGCAAACTTATGAATCCAAACTGCCTCCTTAGCCGCTTCAGCAGCTGCCAAGTATTTGACTGCAATTGTAGAATCTGCAGTTGTGCTTTGTTTAGCACTCTTCCAACTAAACGCTCCTCCATTTAGAAAGAATACGTATCCTAAATGTGATTTGAAATCGTCTCTCTCTGTTTAGAAGCTTGCGTCGGTGTAACCCTCAATAACTAAATCATATGGGCCACCATGTACCAACAATTTATCCTTGTTCCTTTTCATGTACTTTAGGTTATTCTTGGCCGCAGTCCAATGCGCCTCTCCTATGTCTGATTGGTATCTGCTCGTAGCACTCAAGGCATACGATACATTTGGCCTAGTACATATCATGGCATACATGATTGATCCAATAAGCGAAGCATATGGAATCCGATTCGTCCTTTCTCGCTCATCAGGTGTCTTTGGACATTGCTTCTTACTTAGGGTTATGTAACGTGGCATGGGTAGGTGACCTCTCTTGGACTCCTCCATGTTGAATCGTGCCAGTACCTTATCAATGTAAGTACTTTGGCTCAATCCAATCATCCTTTCAGATCTATCCATGTAGGGAATATTTCAAGCCATCCCACACTTGAGCCTCACTATGATAATACACTTAAGCATGGTGACATCCAAAGGGAAGGAAGCTAGAGTAAAAGAGTCGCTAACAAGTTTTAGGAACTTGTAAACCATTCACAGGGTGAAGGTTACACCCCTTAACGATCTAGGAGATCGTTTACTCTAATAGGTCTGGAACCATGACTAAAAGTTTGGGGATGAAGGTACAAATCCAACCTAAAAGAGATTAAACTTGCCGTAATAACAGGCATCTACTTTATTCTTCTCGTATTCATGTGCGCTTTCTGACTAACATACAATCATTAGTGTTTACGGTAAAAATACCCTAGACATGTGGACCAATGAGAGGAGGCCACGTGTCAAGTTCAGGATGGTCCAAGTGGCCCACTAGCCTCTTGACACGTATCCCCTTCAGATAAGTTTCTGAAATGGCGGCCTTCAAGGGTCCAAATCCCAAGAAGCGTCGTAATTCGGCGCAGTCCACCAAAACCTAGGTCAAATGACCTAGATAGGGGCACTCCTACCAATGACCCTATAAATAGGGAGATATTTCCCCATTTTGGGGACAGATACAATCATTTATTACACCCACTTTCTCTCTCATCAGAGAAACACCTGATCTTAGAATCCAAGTAGATCCCCACCTAAATTTCCGTACTCTTTATTCTCTTTCAAGTTACTAACTTGATCGTCGAAGCGGAGCTCCACCATCCGGAGTCTCCGTTGTTTTTGCAGGTACAGCTCAGCCGGACCAATCTTTGTGACGTAACTCTCTCGAGGGACAAAAACACCCAAAACATTTGGCAACGTCTATGGGGAGAGTACCTCAAGAATGGTTCAAGAGTCTGTACCGCCTCCTGAGCGTCAGGTAGACGAACTGGAAGTCTTTACCGACCAAGAGGATGATGATCCTCAGGTTGAAACTTATATAGCCATTGATGGCTCTCTAATAACCAAGCGCATCCGGCCTACAGATACTCCAGAGCAAGGTGCCAGCCAGGCGGGTACAAATCGACCCCCTGGGCAGCCGGAAGGGGAAACCCATACGACCAGTGGATCAGCTCCTGTCACTCGAGACGAACTCATGAAATTCATGACTAGTTTAAAGGATGAAATTAAAGATCTGATCACGAAGAGACGGGCTGGCCCAAGGAGGGGTCAATCGGCAAGAAAGACTCCTCTGGAGAAGGGGAAGTTAGTCAGAGATCGGCAGCTGTAGACACCTAAAAATGTCTCCCCAAAACCAAACCCGATGATGAACAACCTTTCACTGCCACTATTGGTCGGGTTCAGTATTTAATCCCGAGAGTGCTTAAAAAATCGTATTTGATTAAATTCATATTTTTGAACAGTCCATGGATTAGTCTTGATGTTTGGTAAAGCATAGTTTTAATTTCAGCCCAAACTTATTATATAATTTTAGCCCAAACCTTTTTTATTTTATTGTTTTATTATTTATTTTTTTGGCCCAAACCTTTTATTTATTTTATTTAAATATTTTCTTATTTAAGCCCAGATAATAATAAGTCAGAAAAGGCCGAAATTATCAATCGGCACTTAAAACGCCGAATGAAATTAGGGTTAAAAATGTATTTAGACGGAAAAGTGGGCTAGGAATTCCCGCGCCACGGCAGGTACTTACCGTGTCACGGGAATCATTCCCGTCTGACGGCGGGATTTCCCGTGACACGGGAAATCTGCCGTGAAACGGGAAATTCCGTGTCTTTTCCGCGTAAACCCTTAACGCGTTTTCTTCCCCGTTTGCCGAAAATTTCCCGCGTCACACTAAAACTGCACCGTGTCACGGGAATGTTTCCCGTCTGACGGTGGGACTTCCCATGTCACGGTACGATTTGCCGTGTCGGGGATACTTTTTTAGGGTTTTTATCATTTTAGGGTTTCGTGTGCTCCCTCAGCACATTTTCCCTATAAATACCCCCTCATTTATGATGTACGGGGCATCAATTAATTCTCTGGTTTATTTTTCTCTCTACTATGCTTTAGCCTAAATACTAGCCTACCCTTCTCATTTCAAAATTCCTTATTCAAGTGCTCAAAGGAGTCCATACTTTACTCGTGGTTCTGTCCTTAAGCCAAGGCGTGAAAGGTAGAACTGTTTGAGGGTTTGGCCCTAAATCAACTCTACTTAATTTAATTTAATTTAATTATTGTTTTATTATTGTTTCCTTGAAATTACTAACTCATTTATTATTTTGTAGTTGCAAACAAACAGAATCAAAGTAAGAATTATGTTCCTTTTATTTCTATTATTTTTCTAACGATTTTATATTGTTGGAATTATGGTTAAATTTCTTCCAAAGTTAATGTTTATTTTATTATATTTATGATCACCATATTGCATGTTTAAAGGGAATATGTAATTGAAAATCACGCCTAATAAGATAATTTGGACAACCGGTTTAAGTTCCTTTTTAATCTTGTTATTAATTGAAGTGATCACCAATATTTTAGAATAATGTGTGCATTAATATTCAACCAATTTAGCATAATAATAATTTGGAGCGAATTGAATATTTTGTGTGTATGCCTTTGAGATCACAGGAATGCTTTTCAATATATGAATCGAGTAGAGGCCAATACAGGCGAATGTGACTCCATGACTCACTTCGTACCATCATCCCCGATCCTCCTTTTGTGGTTCCGAACCATATGGAGTTAGTAATCTCATGGATTATGAATGGGGTGTAACCTTCACGGGTCAATCGTTGTTGCCTTCGTTGTCCCTTTATCGTGGTTGCCTTTTATGATCCGTGAATGGTTTACAAGTTCCTTAAAAACTTGTTGGCGGCTCCCTACTTTATTTGTCCCTAATCGTAATGTCAATTCCCACTTCCTATGAGTGCCAAGCATATTCACACATGCTTTAACGTAGGTGCACTTCGAGCGACGCCTACAGCAGCCAACTCCTCATCCAAAGGAGAAGGCAGCCGGGACCATTGATTGGTCCAAGATTCTTCTGCCTCTGAGGAATACCAGCAATCCTCGCCGGGCTGAACAACCGATGGGAAACAAAAAATCAACTCTTAACGCTCGGGAGATCATCACCCGCAAGAGAAATCAGCAGCTGTCTGAGTCAGCCTCTACATCAAGCTTTCCAGATAGCTTCAAGAATACATCCGCAGGGAATGTGTCTGCCTTGAATGAGAGCCATACAGGCGGTAATACCATCCATTCTGGCCCTCAGATGATTGGGAATGCACCGTATGTACCACCTCTGTTCTACGGTCCGTATTCTCCTCATTTCATGCAGCCGACCCTCTTCAGAGGTCAGGCGGCATATAACAACGTCCAGCCACTAGACTGGCAGCTTTGTCTGCTTCTCCTGGGTGAACAACCTTCTGCGTTCACCTGAGAAATAACCAAGGCGGCACAACCGGCCAAGGTTAAAAATGTGTTGGTAGGTACCTATGACGGAACCTCCAACCCGGAAGATCACCTAATGGCTTACACTAACCTCATGTATTTACAGGGGTTGGATGATGCCACTTGGTGTCGATGCTTTCCGGCTACATTTAAGGGCATAGCCCAACAATGGTTTGGCAACTTGCCAGCTGGATCCATCGATAGTTTCAGGAAGCTTGCTTTCCTATTTGCTTCCAACTTCTCAATGAACATCCCTGCAAAGAAGCACCATTAAGCAGGCAGAGTGAGAAGGATTGCGCTCCTATTATGACTGATGAGGTAGCTTTTATAGACTTTTTTAAGGGTATGAGAGACGGGTCGACCTTTAAGTTCGACCTAGTCAGAAAAGGGGATTTTACTTTACAGGCGGCCCTGAGGGAGGCGAAAAGCTATATTCAAGCAACCAACCTCTGCTCTTCTTGTAACCAGTCAGACTCCAAGAAGTCTGACAGGCAGAAAGACAGCCGGCCTGCTCAGCCGACCAAGAAAAAAGAAGAGAGCAAAAAGAGAAAATAAGTCTGGGTGGTTACTGATTTTGACTAGCCGTCCTAGAAGAAAAAGAAAGAATTTAAACCATACGTTCCTAGGTACGAGTTTAACAAGGACTGCAACTCCATCCTCATGGAGATCAAGGACCGGTTGTCTCTAGAGAAGCCGAATCCAATGAAATGTTCCATTCAATCAAGGAACAAAAAGAAATTCTGCCAATACCATAAGGAAGTTGGCCATGACACCAAAGACTACTTTAGCCTTCAACGGGCGTTGGACCGTCTGGCTGACAAGGGGATGTTAAAGTCCTACATTTCTAAGTCCAAAGGGATTAATAAGAAGAACTCGGGGCAGTCATCTAAGACACCCTTGTTTGCTAGAAGTTCGGACACTAATAAGGAGCCGGTCTACACCATAGTAGGCGGGTTCTCATGCGGTGGCCCTACCATCCGGGGCACCAAGAGCCATCTTTGAAAGATGGACAATGATGATGATGATGATGATAAGGCGAAAGGAAGCACCAAGAGCCATCACTAAGAAGGATAGGGGCACCGTCCGTCATTCGCATGACGATCCGATTGTCATTGAATGCAAGGTCGCCAACCAGCTGGTTGGACGAATCCTTATTGACATTGGAAGCACGTCGGACATCATCAGTCTCTGGTGCTTGCAAAAGATGGAATACAACCTCAGTAGCATGCATCCGGTTACCCACCCCTTGGTTGGCTTTGGGGGTGGGATGGTTTACCCAGTCGGTAAGATTGACTTACCAATCCGGCTGGGTGAAAAAGGAAAAGGACGACACCTGGTCGTCAAATTCTTGGTCGTTGAGGAACTTACCGCCCATAACATTATCCTAGGTCGGCCAACCCTCAACGAAGCCAAGGCTGTAATCATCCCTTCCCTCATTCTCATCAAGTGTGAGAGGGATGATGGCTCTGTTGGTTCCTTGAATGGAGATCAAAAGACGGCTCGGGAGTGCTACCTCTCATCCGTCAAGGATACTGTGGCCCAGGCGGCCAAGGGAAGGAACCAATAGACCTTGAAAATGTCAAGGATGTCGCCCCAGCCCCACCAGCAGCCGGGAAGAAAAGAAAAGCCCCTCTGCTGGTGGAGGTGAAGAAAGAGAAAAAATAGCAATCAATGACCGGGGAACGGTCAGATGAGCTCCTTCCCTAGCCAGCTGGAGAACATATTGATATACCTTTGGACGGCAGCCGTCCAGAGCATACTGTTAAGGTTGGGACGGCTGCTTATGCTAAGCTGGGTGCAGACCTGCACCTATTGCTGAAAGAATTCAAAGACTTTTTTCCTTTGAAGTGGAAGAGATGCTAGGCGTCAGCCCGGATCTTGCTGTCCACAAACTCGTCGTGGATCCAAAAAAGAAGCCCATCCGGCAAAAGAAAAGAAATCATGACGAGAAAAGAAGTCAGGCGGCAGCTGCCGAAATAAAAAAGCTGCTGGATGCCGGGTTCATTCGGCCATGTAATTTCCCTGACTGGATGGCGAATGTTGTGCTTGTAAAGAAGCCGAATGGTACCTGGCGTATGTGTGTTAATTACACAGACCTCAACAAGGCATGTCCCAAGGACAGTTATCCTATTCCAAAGATCGACAGTCTGGTCGATTCAACAGTCGGGCATGCCTTGATGAGTTTCATGGATGCCTACTCCGCCTTCCATCTGATACCCCTGTGGAAAAAAGATCAAGAGAAGACGGCCTTCGTCACTTATCAAAGGTTATTCTGTTACACTGTGATGCCGTTTGGCTTGAAAAATGCGCCGGCTACATTCCAACGGATGATTAATACGGTCTTCATTAATCAAATTGGGAGAAATGTGGAGGCGTACATTAATGATATGATAGTCAAATCCAAGTAGCAGGCGGATCACCTTGCTGATCTCTGAGAAACCTTCACCACACTCAAGCGGCACAAGTTATGCTAAATCCTAAGAAATGCGTCTTTGGTGTTGAGTTTGGGAAGTGTCTCGGATTCCTGATTGATCAAAGGGGGATAGAGGCTAACCCCGAGAAGATACAGGCGGTAATTGACATGAAGTCACCCCGCACTGTCAAGGAAGCACAGAGACTAATCGGTTGCCTGGCGGCACTAGGGAGGTTCTTCAGCCAGACAGGTGACAAATGCCTTTACTTTTTCCAAGCAATCAGGAAGAAGATCAGATTTGAATGGGGGGATGATGCTGAGGCGACCTTTCAAAAGCTGAAAGAACACTTGCACTCTTTGACAAGGCTTGTTAACCTTCTGCCCAAAGAGACGTTATACATGTACCTAGCCGTCTCAGATCATGCTCTCAGTGCTGTTCTCCTTGCTTAGAGAGACGACATCCAGCTCCTGGTCTATTTCATTAGCCATGTGCTAAAAAATGATGAACTCCGGTACCCCATGGTTGAAAATTTTGACCTTTCTCTATAAATGGCATTCAAGAAATTGAAGCCGTACTTTCTGGCTCATCCGGTGGTAATTTACACCGATCAGCCCCTCAAGCGGCCAATGTCTTCCTTGGAGTCACCCGGTAGAATGCTGAAATGGGCTATTGAAATGCAAAGTCTTGAAATCACTTTTGAACCCAGAAAGGCAGTGAAAGGTTAGGCATTTTCCGACTTCATTGTTGAAATGACATGACCGGTACCACCGGATAATATTGATCAGGTATGGAAAGTGTATGTAGACGGGAGGTCGACGAAGAACGACTGTGGTGCAGGAATTATATATGAGTCTCCTGAAGGGGACAAGTTTGAATATGCATTGCGGTTTAAGTTTCAAGCCTCAAATAATGAGGCGAAATACGAAGCCCTGCTAGCCGGAATCCGCATGTGTAAGGCAATAAGGGCAACAAAAATTAACGCCTACTCTGATTCACAGTTGGTCGTAATCCAGTATGAGGGAAAATATGAGGCAACTCATCCAGCTATGATCAAGTATCTTCAGGTAGTCAAAGAAGAGGCCGGGGCACTTGAATAGTTCCGTCTGAGTTAAGTGCCCAGGTCAGATAACAACCAGGCGGATGCATTGTCCAAATTGGCATCTTCCACCTATTGTGATACGCCTTGGTCAGTCTTTTGGGAAGTTCTGGAAAAAAGAAGTATGTATGAAGAGCCCATTGGAATCCTTGACCAAAGCTCTACCTGGATGGATGACATCTGGGCGTATTTAACAGACGACACACTTCCTGATTCACCACAGGAGGCAGCCGTCATGAAGAAGCGAGCAGCAACTTCGAGATGAGAAATGGAAACACTCTTAAGGCGGGTTTCCTTAAACCTCTATTGAAGTGTGTTACCCTAGAAAAGGGTAAAGAAGTTCTTAAAGAATTGCATGTTGGATACTAAACCTCTCATATAGGCGGCAGGTCCCTAGCTGTCAGAGCCAGACGACATTACTTTTGGCCTACTCTTGAAGCAGACGCTAAAGATTTGGTGAAGAGGTGTGACAAATGCCAGAGGTTTGGAAAGCTTATTCACAGCCCGGCTACTGATCTGACGACAATCCACAGCCCAGTCCCGTTTGCTAAGTGGGGCATGGATATCTTAGGTCCTTATACATCTGCACCAGGCAGAAAGCGTTATATTTTGGTGGCTGTGGATTACTTTATCAAATGGGTAGAGGCTAAGCCGTTCAAGAACATTAAGACAAAGGATGCCATCTCTTTCATTTGGAAGAACATTATCACCCGGTTTGAGGTACCTATGTCTATGGTGTTTGATAATGGCCCTCAGTTTGAAACGCCTCACCATAAAGCTTGGTTGGGAGATAAGGGAATCTCACATTGTTTTGCATCAGTTGGCCGACTCCAAGTAAACGACCAAGTTGAAGCCTTCAACAAGCTTATCTCAGACGGCATAAAAAAGAAAATTGAAAGAGCCGGTGGCTTATTGGTAGAAGAGCTTATTCATGTCCTATGGGCCATCCGGAAAACTGCCAAAGGGGTAACCGATGAAACCCCATTTCTTATGGTGTACTGTGCTGAAGCCGTCTTGCCCATTAAACATTACGAGCCGACTCTCAGAGTCATGCTTTATAATGAAGAGGCAAATTGGGAGGCCATGCGGCTGGCATTGGACTCCCTCCCGGAGCGCAGGGGCAATGCTGCCCTGCGCCATGAGATATTCTGTCTGAGAATGACGAGAGCCTACAACAAGAAAGTACACAAGCGTCCTTTAAAAGTTGGCGATATTGTGTTACGAAAAATGGAGGCAACCTGTAGGGCCAATGAGGCTGTAAAGCTAACCCCTAATTGGGAAGGCCCCTACCGGATCTATGAAGAAGTCAGGGATGGCACCTACCGTCTGGAAACTCCAGACGGCAGACGCCTACCTCGAACTTGGAATGTAGATAACTTAAAAAAGTACTACTTTTGAGAAATCTAATTTTTTTGTAAACAGCGAGTCTATCAATGAGAAATCATGCTTTGTTTTCAAAATAGTTTTGTTATCTTTATAATTACTTATCCGCCTGGGTAATACTCAGACGGAACTTTTTCTTAACTATCTAAGTTTGATACTTAGTGTGAATTCAATGTTATAATTACTTGTCCGCCTGGGTAATACTCAGACAGACTATTTGTTTAACCAATTAAGTTTGATATTTGGTGTAATTTAATGTTATAATTACTTGTCCGCCAGGGTAACACTCAGACGGACTATTTTTTTAATCAACTAAGTTTGATACTTAGTGTAATTTAATGTTATAATTACTTGTCTGCCTGGGTAATACTCAGACAGACTATTTGTTTAACCAACTATGTTCGACACTTAGTGTAAATTCAATGTTATAATAACGCGCGGCCAATGGCCAGATTAAAAAAAAATAAGCACAAAAACGCTTAGTGGCTATACAACCGGTCTCAAACAAGACCAAAGGCCAATGGTCGGATGGTTGCTTATTTTATAAAACCGCCTGTTCCAACATGGACAATGGCGTCCGGCGACACCCCTCCGAGTGCAATCGTCGCAGAGAGCAGACTCTTTGTCAGTTCTTGGTACCTATGCAGAGGGAAAAGATTGAACGACCAAATTGGTCAACTCATAGTCGTCTGATCGGAATAATCTACGAGAACGATTAAGTTTCCGAATACCGGATGCCCTGAGGCGTCACTCGGTTACCGGCTAAAGTTTTCACTTAGATTATTTATTCCAAAGTTGCACTCTCTCTCCTAATTGGGGCAAAAGAGTTTGTGTAATGGCTATGAAATAATCCCAGACGGAATATTACTACCTGGGTAAGAGGCTAGAAGCACCCGTTGTAATGGCCGGCTGTGCACTTGGTTTGGAGAATTCACCATTGTGATTGATTGGCCTAAAAACACCTTATACTTCTCCAAGTATCAAGTGTTTTCAAGCCAATCAATCAATTTGAAATAAAACCAACCACACAGCCGTCTAGGGGCAAGAGTAGTCAGATTGCAAATTGCCGCATTCTTTTTTAAGTTAGGCAAAATATTAAAGAATTGCAGTATATACGAAAAATTCAAATTGGAAAAATTTAAACACAAATATATATAAACAACCGACTGAGTCGGAATACTTTTATTGAAAATGGCACAAAGGCCATAATAATTGTTAACCGGAATAACATCCGGAGAAGAAGCAAAAGGAAATAATTGTTCCCTAACTCCACAGTTGGTAAAAATACAACATTACTCGGCATACAAGCCGGAAAAGAAAGAAATTGGCATAGTGCCGCTGAATTTGGGGAGGCTGATTCAAGGCTGAGGGGGAAGCTGCTGCTCCGGCTGGTTCTGATTGGTCGTCAGCCACTTGAGGCTAGTTGCCTTCATTTTGTTCATCCTCCACCGGCTCCTCATTATCTGAGACTTCATATCCCAGCTCAGCAGCCCAATCCTTGAAGCGAGGTGGAGCTGCCTCTCCCAGCACTTGGGCATCATACACTGCAGTGGCGTAACCATACCTAAGTTTGTAGACTTCAAAGTCCACATCCGGGTAGAGGAGCCCCCATGCTATCTTCCGGCAGGCAGCATTGTCCCGCTCATTCTCCTCACATAGCCGGGTCTGCTCCTTGGCAATCTCATCCGCCTGCTAGTTCCGTAGATTGACGGTCTCCACCCCTAGGCATTTGACGTCAGCTCAGAGCTTTTTGTCCTCCCTGTCAGCATCCTCTAATGCCTTGAGTTCAGATTGAGCATCCTTTAGTTTTAGATCAAGGTCATTAGCCCGGTTGGTGGCTTCATCATTCGCAGCCGTCAAGATCCGGATCAGGTCCTCCTGTTTCAACTCTACTGCTTTAATCTCTAAATCACACATATAATTAGCATATTCAGCAGAGTTGAGGTTTTCAAGGGCCCTCTGTTTGGCGTCATTAACCTCTTCTTGCTTCCGCCTGAAGGGGCCTCGGAGCCCATCCACCCTCAGCATTACCTAAGAGAAAAGGGCAACCGGATTATAAAATAAGATTTGGGTATTTTACACCCAGCCAGGTGGCCCAATCAGAAAGCGCCACATGTCCTCTAAAGAGGTGCCATTTGGACCTATGGAATGATGACACGTGGAGGGCTGACACTCCTCTATCCTACGCAGACTGATGATCCAGCATGGACCATCCAGATGGAGATACGTGTCACCCAAAAGGTGCCCAAAAACCTTTTGGGCTCAGTGACCACCTGCTAGCATACGCCCACCTCATGTATTTACAGGGGTTGGATGATGCCGCGTGGTGTCGTTGCTTTCCAGCCACTCTGAAGGGCATAGCCCAGCAGTGGTTTGGCAATCTACCGGCTGGCTGCATAAATAGCTTCAAGACGCTTGCGTTCTTGTTTGCTTCAAACTTCTCTATGAACATCCCTTCCAAAAAGACAAGTCTTGACTTGGGCAATGTACAACAGGTAGATAGAGAAGGCTTGCGTTCCTACGTCAGGCGGTTCAATCTGGTCCGAATCCAGATACATGGGCTGTCTGATGAGGTCGCTTTCATAGACTTCTTTAAGGGTCTGAAGGACGGGTCTACTTTTAAGTACGAACTCGTCCGCAAACAAATCTTTACTCTGCAAGGAGCCTTGCGAGAGGCGGAAGCCTATATACAGGCGACCGAACTTTGCTCCTCCAATAAGCAGTCGGACCATAAGAAGTCTGACCGGCAAAAAGAGAGTCGGCCTGCTCAGCCGGCTCCTAAGTCAGAAGAGAGCAAAAAGAAAAAGCAAGTCATTAGAAATTATTTCCTTGATTATTAGGAATATTAGGATCCATATGTATCACCCTAGAAATTCCTTTCTTTAACAATACCTGTTTTGCTTTATTTAAAACTAAAAATAGGAAAATCTAAGACATTAATGTCACCGTGAAAATGGCTAAGGCAACTATCAAAGACACACAGCGAAAAACTCGATCTTCTTTCAAAAATTTAAAACGACTGAACTTAAAAGTCAACCAACGAAAGTAAAGTCAAACCAAAGTAAATCAGGTCAACCTACAACTTGGAACCATTGTAGGCCCTTAACAAAACCGAACCAAGTTCAAAACTTTCGCGTTAGTCTCACAATAATAATATCATAAAATGATTAAAGCAATAAACACATCATAAACTTATTGAAACTAGCATGATTCGCTATTCACTCAATGCCCATCATGAATATGCTTCATCGCCTGAAAATCTTCTCTACTTGTTTCCACTACTCTCCATTAAAAATGGGTCATCATAGGGCCAAGGTAAATGCAAGACCAACAAACACACAAACACACAATCAACAAAGCTGAGTACATAAGCGTAGTTAAACACACTAACATGCTTTTACCTATCAACACACAACTTACCTTTTTGCACCTATTTTCAAGCACACATCATACCACAAAACTTCTCAACTAAGTATTTAAATATTTTATTTAGTATTGATTACACATTGAACGGGTTCCCCCCCTAAACTGCCGGTACTAACACGGGAGCTAACCGTGCCAGTATAAAAGAACCACTCGTACATGGCAGAATTCCTGCGCATAATAATAAAAGGAAAATACAACGTTCTATACTCCCAGTAGAAGTTATGGTTAAATATAAAACCCCATAACTCCCCCATATGCTCATACTCAAGGTATATATGTTCCAAGAGTTTTTTTGCGTAATCTCTTTCACTTTACTTTATTTACATATTATTAAACTTGGTGATGACTCTCAAACCATAATCATTCAATCATAATAATTATTCAAATAATTAGACATTCCAATTTGATTCTTGAATAATTAGTGACCACATAATATTTACTGTTAAACCCTTTTTAAATCTACCTCAGCGTCAAAGACACCTTAAACGCGTAACGCGCCAAAATTCCTATCCCTCGGTGTTAGAAACAACTTAAGTGCACTAAGGCACCAAAATATAATTTCATCCTCGTGCACAAAGACACTTAAATAGCTCCTTTCCCATGCTTATAGCATCAATAAAAATTGTATGAACCATAATAAAATTCCCTTTTAATATTCCAAACTAAATTAAACATTTAGTTTAATTAAACATGCTTTTAATCATGCCATATCAACATGCCAAACGATTATTTTCAAATCATTAAACCATCACAAATAAATCATGCTGCATAATTCAATAACCAACATCAATTAAATCACAATTTCCAATCATAATCTAGCATGATTGTAGACACCTAAATGTGTCTCCCGAAAAATCAAACCTAGTGATGAATACTTTTCACGTCACTTGATTATCAAACAAGGTGAAAGTGTGAAAAGTCTTGTGATGCGGTCGTTTTAATTAAATATTTCTTTTTGTTTTCAAAAATCAGCTCTATTTATGAAAATGTTTAGTCCAATTTAGTTTAGTCCATGATAAGGGTACAATAATAGTGTAGTTGGGTCGAGCTTGCATAGAGCTTTCCAATGATATATTATAAGCCCAATTCCGATTAATAATGAGGAAGCTATGGTCAAAAATACTAAATTGGGTCTAAAATGGTTTTATGGCCTGATGATCTAGTGGAGGATGTTGGGGTTTGGTGAGTCCGACTCACCGAGGAAATAACCCCGACCCAAGGAACCACTCGTAATTAATAAAACCATAAAGCATAAATAAATAAACACAAGAAAAGGAAGAACGAATCATACCCTTGAAGCGAGCTTCGCCCTTTCAAAACGGGCTCTTACTTGAAAGCCTTGAGCACCGCAAATGCCGTGCCTCCAACGGTATCCACCCACAAAGGACGAACACGACTTTTTAGGTCCTCTACCTTGGAGTTAGCAAGGTCCGACCAAACCCCAAGTGTTAATGGAGTTTAAGAGTTTTTTCCAAAATATGGAATGCTCTTTCTAACTCCCACTCAAGCACTGTACTCCAAATCCCAAGGTTGGTATTTATAGAGGAAAGTATGAGTGGGAATTTATATCCCATCAATGTGGGATCATGAAATTCCACAAATTAATTTAAAGCTAAATTAAATTAAAATTGCAAACTAATCATAAATCTACAAGTGGCATTACCATGTGAAATGGGTTGGTGAGGACCACATGGAGAGTAGGGGACCATACTTGCTCCCCACTCAATACTCTCCTTGTGCCACATGTCCTTACCCACTTTCTCCCATATTCCTCATGCTTCCCCATAGTGACCGGCCCTATGGCCCAGCCACGAGCCCATCCACGAGCCCAGCCCGAGCCCAACCCCGCACCAAGATGCGGGTTGCTGCTGTGCGCGCAAGCCATGCACTTGGTGCGGGCTTGCTGCAGAGCGTGGCTGCTAGTGCGTGCGCTGCTAGCACGCCTAGCTTGCGGCAGCTAGCTGCTGCACGCACCACGTGCACGCGGCTGCTAGCTGCTGCTGTGCGTGGCTGCTAGTACGCACCTAGCCAGCCATGCTAGGCTCGGCTTGGTGCGCTTGCTAGCCACCTATGCTTGGACATTTTTGCCCCTAGCATTCGGATGCTCGGGGCACTCCGATGCTAGGGGTATTTTGGGAATATGGTCGATTTATTATTATTTTGCGCGTCTCGTCTTTTATTATTTTTGACTCGACTTTCGACGATCGGTTTCGACACTCCAAGCTCGAATTACCGACGTCTAAATATTTAACACTTGGGCGATGAATTAATTTCTTCCGAATTAATTCGTCGAGTCGGTTCGTATATCTTGCTTGGGTGTGACCCGAAGGGTTTAGTCAAGATTAAGCTGTAATATTAATTATATTAATATTACTGATCGGAAGCGGCTTCCACCCAGGCATTCCGATCACTTGACCTTACTGAATATATTAGCTTTCTAATAATTCTGAACCCGCTATCAGAATAATACACTTGTTCGAAGGACACCATTCCTTTCAGAGGGCCCATTGATTATTATTCCTAAAATAATTAGGATTTATTCTAATTTTCTAGAATAGTTTAGGAGGTTATTTTGAGTTCTAATAGAGTTAGGATTGATAATTATCTTTTAGAAAAATTATGAACTTGATTTGAAATAAATAAGTGTTTTATTATGATAAAATCTGATTTTAAATTGATAAACACGGATTTAATTTCTTAATTTTATTAAGAAGAGGATTCCGTACAAAATCGCGTTTTATCTTTTAATTAGCGCTAAACGACAAGACTATCGCCAAATGACAGAGCCTGTCGCCATACGTGATGCTTGCCATTTCGCGTTGGGTCTTGTCGCTGGCGACAGGAGCTAGTTTTATTCCGATTCAAATTCTAATTCTTTTCTATCGTTTCCGGACTATTTTCTCCATAAATAGGGTCGTATTTCCCCGTTTTTATTCATCAACATTCACAATCATCAACAACGATCATGAATTCTCTCAAGCAATAACTTATTCTTCTCCCTCTTTCTAAACCTTTCCCTTTTACGAAATTCCGCATTCACAAGTTCTAGACACACCTAGCCAAGTTCGAAGTTGCCTTCGCCCTAGACGTGAAAGGTTGATAATTTATGAGGGTTTGGTCCCAAATCTCTATTTTCAATTATTTCATTTAATTGTTTGATTTAATATTTTCCTTGAAGTCAATAACGCGTGTATTTTGTTATTAGAAAGAGATATGAGGCATCGAAGTAACACTAGTAGAAAAAAGCACTTAGGCACCAGTTCAAACCCCCTATAACCCACCAGTTTTGAACCACTGAATATGTGGGGGTTGGCAATTGTCCATCGAAAAGCCACCGGTTCAAAACCGGTGGCAATAATCCTTCCTGCAATAACTTTTTGGGTATTAAATCTAAATCCCACCGATTAACCGGTGGCAATGTACATGAATTTTATTACTTTTTTAATTTTTCTTTTCACTTCAAAAAATATAATCGAATACCAATGAAACTCAAAATAAAAAAAATATTATTATCAACCGAAATATACTCAGAAATATGATTATCATTTAATTGTTATTGTACAATACCTAAAAAAATTACAACATAAAAACCAAAAAAAAAATATATATAACATAAAAAATTTTAAAAAAATTTACATTATAGAAAGAAAAAAAAATTACAACATCAAAATCAATAATAAAAAAAAAACTTACAACTGTTTTGGGTGTTTTTGTCCCTCGAGAGAGTTACAGCTCAGAGTCTGGTTGCGCGCAACCTGTACCTGCAAAATAA
This sequence comes from Chenopodium album, assembly GCF_948465745.1. Classification (NCBI taxonomy): domain Eukaryota; kingdom Viridiplantae; phylum Streptophyta; class Magnoliopsida; order Caryophyllales; family Amaranthaceae; genus Chenopodium; species Chenopodium album. Next base: position 33,314,542 of record NC_137841.1, on the reverse strand, counting down.
CGAAGACTTCGGGTGGTTGGAGCTCCGCCTCCGACGGTCAAGTTAGTACTTGAAGAATAATAGGAGAAAATGCGGAAAAAGAGATGGGATCTTCTCGGATTCCGAGATCAGGTGATTTTCTGATTTAAGAGAATGTAGGGTATGATGTAATAATTGTAGATTTCCCAAAATTGGGGGAAATCTCCCTATTTATAGGGTCTTTGGGAAGTGTGCCCTTGGTTAGGTCATTCTGACCTAATTATTCTAGGCTGCGCTGCATTGCGGCTTTCTCGGGATTTGGGCTATTGAAGGCCGCCTTTTACTCCCAAGTTCTAGGAGAGACACGTGTCAGAAGGAGATTGGCCCTATTAGGACCAACTAGAGTATGACAGGTGTAAAGGCCTGATTGGGCCACGTGGCATGGGTAAAATTACCCAAAACATTTGCCTCTCACAGATGTGACATGGCGCGCCACGTGGCATCTGTGACACATGTCACTCTTCCATAGGTGGCGAATAAAAAATTTAGCTTTTCACATTCCGGGGAAATTACGAAATTGCCCTCAAATTTACCCCTCTATAAATACTAACTTTACCCCTCTAGTTTTGGACGTTTCCAAAACATTCTAGAGAGATAAAGTCAAAAAGTTTCTAGAGAGAGAGTCTACCTTCCGTCTGTGTGAACACAAATCTTGAATTTCTTCCGTCTGCGTCAGCCGGTTATCAACTGCATGTGCCTCAAGCAAGCAGGATCTTCTTTTACGGCAACTCAATCGAACCTCGCCGTTTGCCCCCTTTTTAGAGACAAACGGAAGGTACCGCCTCTACCCCTCTCAACTCATTTCATTTATTTTAATTCATTCAATAAATGGACTCATCACCAACACACACGGCACGGCCTAGGTCAGTATTCAGCCGGTCACCTAGGGCGGCTGAGTTTAGGACTGGGAGTGCCGACTCTAGGTGCATGGAGCAATATTATACTCCCCAACCGACCATCTATTTGTCTGTGTAGGACACGATGGCTAGGACCAAACAGACGGCCACCAGATGACGTCGAGGAGACGATACTTTGGAAGTACCGTCTAGAGAGGAAACCCCGGTTGAGGGGTCTCAGGGTAACGAAAGTTCTGAGGAGTATTCCCCATTTGGCATCCCAAGAACCCCCAGCGATACAATTTTGCATGGGGGTAGAGGCGGTGAAGAGACCGTCTCCCAGATTGAAATCGATCAGGCTGACCCTGCACACCGAAGCAAAGAAGAATCCACCTCAAGGTTAGGTAGGGACCAAGGAGACGACGAGGACTCCGCCTCAGGGTCCAGGTCTAAGGATGATAGCGACGATCCCCTTCCCCTGCTTGAGGATAGCGAGGTTGAGGAGAGAAAAAAGTGGGAGGATAAGGACGATCCTTTCAGCATTCATGTCTCTGCTAAGGACAAAGATATCATGACAAACGGTATTGAGGGCTTTGTAAAGAAGCGGCTCTTGGGTAACGGTTATACCATCCAAGTGCCGCATGTGCTAGGCATTATCGCCTGGGAGGATGACCAGCCGAATGCCGACGCCTACTTTGGATGCTACGAGGCGGCGTTTTTGCAGGCCTACGCTTCCCACTTCACCATGCGGTGAGAGCCATTCTTAGGGCTTATGGCCTAGGAGTCTGGCAGCTCTCACCAAACTCACGAGCCAACATTCTGGGGTATGTTGCCGCCTGTGAGATGCAAAACTTGAACCCCACTGGTAGGCATTTACCCATATGCATTACTTGAGTCGCAACCTAGGCGGCTTGAGGGCGTGGTACACTCTGACCACCCTTCCAAAGTATCAGCTGACATTGGACAAGGTGTCAAATTACGACGGTTGGAAGACATGGTTTTATTTGCTGTCTGCCCCAACCCATAGAGAGAATCGGGAGATGCGCCGGTACAATAAGAAACTTGACCTTCTGGGTCCCAAGTGCATTCTCTCCAAAATACCGGGAGATGACTATGATTCAATCATGGAGACCAAGTTTTTTGAGCTCCGTCCGGAGACTCTCTCAACCGGGGACGTAATCATGGTCCCTAATAATTGGATTCCCATGTGAGCATGGTTTAAGGAAGAGGCGTTCTTGTCTGCTTGCGGGCTCAGCACCATGTTTCCAAAACATATGTTTGACTGGCATCCGGTTTAATGCTGCTTGTATTTCTACTACTTAATCACAATTTGTTTAATGTTTTTGTTATCTTTTGTAGAAGAATCTCTAACCATGGTGGCTGATTAAAAGACCCCCAAATGGTCCTCCGCACAAATAAGAAGGGACCTGGCGGAGGCCAAAGCTGCTAAGCTGAGGGCAGAGGTAGATTTTCTTTCCATATCCTCATTTTATCAGGCGCAACTGGATGCTAAACTTTGTTATTTATGTTGCAGGGTGGAGAACCTCCCAAATCCTTTACCAACAACCTCTTCAAGTGGCCCCTGGAGGACGCCTCCACCCTAATCAAACCTGCTAAGTATGCGAAAGCGATTTTAGGTAAGACGGGCCCGGATGGATCTTCGGGAAAGAACCGCCTCCAGATCGGGGGGAGGAATATTGTTGTAGGAGGCTTTGGAGTGGACTTTGACTTGGTCCCATCTGGCCTCTCTACGCCTGTGGGTGGAGCAATCCCACAAGCTCCTGAAGGTAAATTCTATCCCTTCAAATCCCTGCCTGAGCTGGGCTGGCCGTTGCCAGTGAAATCACACTCGCAACAAACTTCTTCGTCAGAGAGCCGGTATCAAACTAGAGCCACCTATATGGCTCACTCACCTTTAACGTCTGGTGCAGATCACCCCCCCCAATGGCCAGATGTCCAGGCGCATGCCCAGGCCATGCTGGCGGTTGTACACAAGAGGGAGAAGGATGATATTCCTGGCATTGAGATGTTCAATGTTGAACGGATCTTGGCACTGCTGTTTGAGGTATACTTAACTCATTTTTTCTGCAAGTAAGCATAAAGTATCCCGCATGATTGACACCGTTTGTGTTTACAGACCATGCTTAGGGTTAAGGGACTCAAGCGATCATATGCCCGGAAGAGGGAAGAGGTAAAAAGAGCCATTAAATCGGCTAGAGATTCTCAATGTTGTTGAATATGAGTGTACAATTAGTTAACTTGAAACTAAAGCCATCTTGATGCAACATGCGGAGGAGGTTAAGGGTCTTAAGCAGGCTTTGGAGGAGGCTGTGGAGAAAACCAGCATGGTTGAGACCAAACTCAAGAAGGCAAAAGAAGACCTCCAGACCTTGCAGGGTGTCTCCAAAGAGAATTCTAACCTCAAGGCGGAGGTTAAGAAGCTGAAGCAGGACGCGGAGCTGGTAAAAAAAAAACCTCAAGGCAACCATTGAGGTGGCTGAGGAGTGGATGATCGTCGAGAATGAAGAGGATGCTTGACACCCGGATGAAAATCGCCTAGGCTGCCCTTTATCTCGATAAAGACTACCGCCTGTGGTCTCTGGCTTTCCAATATGCCGAGACTATAGTCTATTTAAGGGAGAAGGGCGAGCCGGAACCCGAGTCCTTCTCCGAGCCTCCTAAAGAACTTCCTGGGGAAGGGGAAGCCATCGATGTCCCTTTTGATGGGGATAACCCTAAAGAGGACCAGGCGGCTATCGATGAGGGGATCCAGCATCCGGAGAACCAGGCGGACCTTCCTCAGCCATAATTGTAGCGGCAGTATGCCATATTTTATGTTTTTTGATCTTTCCGGCCTGCGTGTTGAGTATTTTTGTTCTCTTTACCGACTGTGGAGTCGGAATACAATAACAATTTTTCTCTTCTCCCGGATGTTATCCGATTAACAAATATTTATCCGGCTTTTTGCCGGTTTCAAATGAAAATATGCCGACTAAGTTGGCTTCGTGAAATCTTATTGTTCAATTTATGCATTTATTTTCTGCAAATTGAAATTTTTGCCTATCTTTTTAAAGCATGTGGCAAATTCAGACAGTATACCGACTATTCTTGCCCCTGACTGCTGTGTGATTGGTTTCAGTACTTGTATGATTGATTGACTTTGGAATGTTTGATATTTTGAAGATTATGGAATGTTCCAAGGTCAATCAACCACAGTAGTGATTGCCCCAAACCAAGTGCACATCCGTTAACTAGCAGCCGTTATACCCAATCCGGGTATCCATATAGTATTCTTTGCTAGCTAAACAGATGACCACTGTTTTTCAGTCAATAAAACAGGGGTTCCTTAAATCAACTGCCCTATTGGGCAATTTGTATTTTGTTGCTAGTCAAGCGGGATGCTTCCGCCTGACCAATGGAGACAAGTTATTCGCTTGTTTGTCGAATCTCAAACAGCATAGAGGTCGTCTGGGTTATCTTCAATCCATTGCACCTTAATCACCTGCCCCATAGGAGCAGCTGGCACAACTTCGTTCAATAGTCTAACAGAGAACTTTGGTATTTGCCGGCTGATGTCTCTTGACATTCGATTCTTAAAATTGATCATTCTTTTAGACTATTTTGGTAAGACAGCTATGAGTTGACCAATTTGGTCGTTCAATCTTTGTCGTATGCATATGCTGTTAGAGCAGACGATAGAATACCCGCTGCGACGATAACACCCGGAGGGGCATCGCCGGACGCCTTACTCAAATCGGAGCAGGCGAATTTATAAAAACAATGTTGGATTCGGCCATTGGCCTCGGTTTTACTCTTAATTTTAGCCACTAGGTCTTTTGACTTAGTTTAATTTCTTATTTAAATGTCCGCCTGTGCATTGCATAGACGGAAGTTCTTATGTAAGAATTATGTTAGCCACTAAGTTTTAACCTAGCTTATTTGATTTGTTGTCCGTCTTTGTTTTCCACATACGGTAACTTAGATTGTGCATGCATACATACAAAGCAATTAAATTGTTGTTGAAAACAAAAGGCAGCTTTTCATTGATAGGCTTTTCATGTACAAAAATTTACAGGCCTTAGAAGTAGTACTTTTTCAAGTTATCTACATTTCAAGTTCTAGGTAGCCGCCTGCCGTCTGGAGTTTCTAGGAGATAGGTGCCATTTCTTACTTCCTCATAAATCCGATAGGGGCCTTCCCAATTGGGACTTAGTTTTCCTTGCTCATTGGCCCTACCGGTTGCCTCCATCTTTTGTAGCGCAACGTCCCCAACTTTCAAGGGCCGTTTGTGCACTTTCTTGTTATATGCACGAGTCATCCTCAGACGGTTAATCTCATGACGCAAGGCGGCATTGCCCCTGCGCTCCGGGAGGGAGTCCAATGCCAGCCGCATGGCCTCCCAATTTGCCTCTTCATCATATAGCATGACTCGTAGAGTCGGCTCATAATGCTCAATGGGCAACACGGCTTCAGCACCGTAAACCATGAGAAATGGGGTCTCGCCGGTTGCCTTTTTTCTGTAGTCTGGATGGCCCACAGGACATGAATTAATTCTTCAGCCCATAAACCACCGGCTATTTCAACTTTCTTCTTAATACAGTCTGAGATGAGTTTGTTGAAGGCTTCAACATGGCCGTTAGCTTGGGGTCGGCCAACTGATCAAAAACACTGTGAGATCCCTTGATCTCCCAACCAAGTTTTGAGCTGAGGCGTCTCAAATTGCGGTCCAATATCAAATGCCATAGACATTGGCACCCAAAACCGGGTGATAATGTTCTTCCATATGAAGGATATGACATCTTTTGTCTTGATGCCTTTTACCACCTCTGCTTCCACCCACTTGGTAAAATAGTCCACAGCGACAAGAATATAGCACTTTCCGCTTGGTGCAGGTGTATACGGACCTAAGATGTCCATGCCCCATTTAGCAAACGGGATCGGGCTATGTATTGTTGTCAGATTAGTAGCCAGAAGATGGATAAGCTTGCCAAATTGTTGGCCCTTGTCACATTTCTTAACAAATTCCATGGCATCTGACTCCAAAGTGGGCAAGAAATAATGTCGCCTTGCCCTGACGGCTAGGGATACTGCGCCCTAAGAGGTGCAGTATCCCGCATGCAGCTCTTCGAGAACTTCTCTCCCCTTTTCCAGGGTTACGCACTTCAGTAAGGGCTTCAGAAAACCCTCCTTGAAGAGCTCTCCTTCTCTAATCTCAAAGTTTGCCGCACGCTTTTTCAGCACGGCTGCCACCTGGGGCGAATTAGGGAGCGTGTCGTTTGTGAGATACGCCTGGATGCCATCTATCCAAGTAGAACTTCGGTCCATAATTCCAATGGGCTCATCATTAGATATGCTTCGTTTTTCCATTATCTCCCAAAAGACTGACCGAGGTGCATCATAAAAGGCGGAGGATGCTAGCTTTGACAGAGCATCCGCCTGTTTTTCTTCGACCGAGGCCACCTGACTTAGATGAAATTCTTCAAGTGTCCCTACTTCAGCCTTCACCGCCTGTAGATACTTGATCATAGCCGGATGGGTGGCTTCAAACTCACCATGGCATTGGCTAACGACAAACTGAGAGTCTGAATAGGCGTCAATTTTTGTTGCCCCTGCTGCCTTACACATGCGGTTACCGGCTAGTAGGGCCTCATATTATGCCTCGATATTTGAGGCCTGAAACTTAAACCGTATTGCATACTCATATTTGTCCCCTTTTGGGTATTCACAGATTATGCCAGCACCGCTGCCGTTCATAGTAGAGCTCCCGTCTACATGCAACTTCCAAACATGATCAAGATTATCCGGAGCAACGGGCCTTGTCATTTCGACAATGAAGTCGGAAAACGCCTGACCCTTCACCGCCTTTCTTGGTTCGTAGGAGATTTCAAGACTCTACATTTCAATAGCCCACTTAAGCATTCTTCCGAATGAGTCCAGGGTTGTCATTGGCCGCTTGAGGGGTTGATTTGTATAGATCACCACCAGATATGCTAAGAAGTATGGTTTTAACTTCTTAACAGCCATGTAAAGTGTGAGGCTAAACTTTTCAACCATGGGGTACCGGATTTTAGCATTTCTGAGCACATGGCTAATGAAATAGATTGGGAGCTGATTGATGTCTCTCTCAGCAAGGAGAACATCACTGAGGGCATGATCTAAGACGGCAAAATACATGAAGAGTATCTCCTTTGGCAGAGGACTTACAAGCCTTGGCAAGGAGTGCAAATGTTATTTTAGTTTTTAAAAGGGCGCCTCAGCATCATTTCCCCATTCAAACCCAGTCTTCTTCCTGATTGCTTGTAAGAAATAAAGGCACTTGTCACCTGACTGGCTGAGGAATCTCCCCGCAGCCAGGCAACCGGTAAGCCTCTGAGCTTCCTTAACAGTGCGGGGGGACTTCATGTCCATCACCGCCTGTATCTTCTCGGGGTTAGCCTCTATCCCCCTTTGATTAATCAGGAAACCGAGAAACTTCCCAGACTCGACATAAAAAACACATTTTTGGGGATTTAACATGACCTTATGCCGCCTGAGTATGGTGAAGGTTTCTCGGAGATCAGCAAGGTGATCCGTCTGTAGCTTGGATTTGACTATCATGTCATTAATGTACGCCTCTACATTCCTTCCAATCTGATTAATGAAGACTGTATTAATCATCCGTTGGAAAGTAGCAGGCGCATTCTTTAAGCCAAACGGCATCACGGTATAGCAGAATAACCCCTGATCAGTGATGAATGTCGTCTTCTCTTGATCTTTTTTCCACAAGGGTATCTGATGGAAGCCGGAGTAGGCATCCACAAAGCTCATCAAGGCATGACCGGTTGTAGAATCGACTAGACTATCAATCTTTGGAAGCGGATAACTGTCCTTCGGACATGCCTTGTTGAGTTTTGTGTAATCAACACACATACGCCAGGTACCATTCGGCTTTCTTACCAGCACAACATTCGCAACCCAGTTAGGGAAGTTACATGGTTAAATGAACCTAGCAGCAACTTTTTTACTTTGGCAGCTGCCGCCTGACTTCTCTCCTCGCCGTGATTTCTTTTCTTTTGCCGGATGGGCTTCTTTTTAGGATCCACGGCGAGTTTGTGGACAGCAAGATCCAGGCTGATGCCTAGCATATCTTCCACTTCAAAGGCAAAGATATCTTTGAATTCTTTCAGCAGCAGGTGCAGATCTGCAATAAGCCTTTCAAAGGCAGCCGTCCCCACCTTAACCGTTCAATCTGGACGACTGTCGTCCAGAGGGATATCAATGTGTTCACCATCCGGCTGGGGACGGAGATCATCTGACCATTCTCTGGTCAGTGATTGCTATTTCTTTTCTTTCTTTACCTCCACCAGCTTTTCGATTTTTCTTTTATTTACGGCTGCTGGAGGGGGTCAATCAGGGTCCTTGACATCGTCAAGATCTATTGGCTTCTTCAGCTGACCAGCTGCAGAAGCAGTCGACTTGACGTCTGAGAGGTAGCACTCTCTTGCCGTCTTCTGATCTCCGTTGAGGGAGCCAACAGTGCCATCATCCCTTTCATATTTGAGAAGCATGAGAGCTGGGATGATGACGGCCTTACACTCGTTCACAGTGGGTCGGCCAAGAATAATGTTGTAGGCGGTCAACTCTTTAACCACCAGTAACCGAACGACCATGTGTCGCCCTTATCCCTTCTCCCCTAGCCGGATTGGAATATCAATTTGTCCGACTAGGTGCACAACTCCTCCCCCAAAGCCAACTAATGGGTGGGAGACGTTGCACAGACCGTCCCATTTGTAATTAAGCTGGGACAGACACTTGTAGCTGATGAGATAAGAAGAGCTACCTGTGTCTATTAGGATCTGGCCAACCAACTGGTTAGCGACCTTGCATTTAATGACGACTGGGTCGTCATGCGGTCGGCGAACCTTGCCCCGGCCCTTCTCAGTGATTAGGACGTCTGGGAATGTCCTAATTGAGGACGACTGCCTATCATCAACTGAATGGATCATCCTTTTCAGATGATCCTTGGTGCCCCAGATGGTCGGGCCCTTGCGAATCCACCTGCTATGGTGTAGACCGGATCCTTATCAGTATCCAAACTTGTAGGCGTCGTTCGAAGTGCGCCTACGTTAAAAGCATGTTGTGAATATGCATGGCACTCATAGGAAGTGGGAATTGACATATACGATTAGGGACAAATAAAGTAGGGAGCCGCCAACAAGTTTTTTTAGGAACTTGTAAACCGTTCACGGATCATAAAAAGGCAACCACGATAAGGGACAACGATAGGCAACAACGATTGACCCGTGAAGGTTACACCCCATTCATAATCCATGAGATTACTAACTCCATATGGTTCGGAACCACGAAAGGAGGATCGGGGATGATGGTACAAAGTGAGTCATGGAGTCACATTCGCCCGTATTGGCCTCTACTCGATTCTTATAGTGAAAAGCATTCCTGTGATCTCAAAGGCATACAATAAAATATTCAATTTGCTCCAAACTATTATTAAGCTAAATTGGTTGAATATTAATGCAACATATAATTCTAAAATATTGTGATCACTTGATTAAACAACAAGATTAAAAAGGAACCTAAACCGGTGGTCCAAATTATCTTATTAGGCGTGATTTTCAATTACATATTCCCTTTAACATGCAATATGGTGATCATAATAAATAATAGAATCAATATAAACATAAAAAGAACCAATTTAATCATAATTCTGACAACAGAAAAATTGTTAGAAAAATAATAATAAGAAGAGCATAACTCTTACTTTGAATATGTTTGCTTGCAACTACAAAATAATAAAACAAGTTAGTAACTTCAAGGAAATAATAAAACAACAATTAAATAAAATTAAATAAAAACAAGGTTAATTTTGGGGCCAAACCCTCAAACGATTCTACCTTTCACGCCTTGGTTTAAGGACAGAACCTCGAGTAAAATATGGACTCCTTTGAGTGCTTGAAGAGGGAATTTTGAAGTGAAAAGGGTAGGCTAGTGTTTAGGTTAAGAACATAGAGGAGAGGAAAAATCAGAATAATAGAATTCTCGTTGCCCCGTTCATCAGAAATGAGGGGGTATTTATAGGGAAATGTGCCGAGGGAGCACACGGAACCCTAAAATGATAAAAAACCCTAAAAAATATCCCGTGACACGGTCAGACTGTACAGTGACACGGTTAAATTGTACCGTCAGACGGTACAAGTTCCCGTGACACGGTCAGTCTTTGGAGTGTCGTTGGAAATTTTCAGAAAACGGAACGGAAAACGCGTTAAGGGTTTGCGCGGAAAGGACGCGGAGCTTCCCGTGTCACGGCAGACCTCCCGTGTCACGGGAAGTCCCATCGTCAGACGGGAAGAGTTCCCGTGACACGGTCAAGCCTGACCGTGACACGGTCAACTCCAGTCCACTTTTCCGTCTAAATTCATTTTTAACCCTAATTTCTTTCGGCTTTTTGAGTGCCGGGCTTTTTTCTGACTTTTAATATTCGGGCTAAAATAAGAAAATAATAAATAAATAAAATATAATATTTGGGCCAAAAATAATAATAAAATAAAAAAGTTTGGGCTTAAATTAAAACTATGCTTTTACCAAACACCAAGACTGATCCATGGACCTTTCAAAAATATGAATTTAATAAAATACGATTTTTTAAGCACTCTCGGGATTAAATACTAAACCCGACCAACAGTGGCGGTGAAAGGTTATTTATCATCGGGCTTGGTTTTGGGGAGACATTTTTAGGTGTCTACAGAAGCCCCCACTTTGACTGAGTTTGTAGAAACGTCAGTTTCGAAAACGATAGTCAAAGTAGTCGATAGGGACGGAGAATGATTTAAGACGTTCTGCGATCCTAAATCAATCTGTATACGCCGATACCTGCAGAAAAATGTTAGTTCTACAGATAAAAGAGTAAAGGGATAGAATGCGTATCTGACACCAGTGTGTCGGTGACAAACGAGTTTGGTATTTTCCTATGCTTGAAGGAATCTACCGAGTGACATTGGTGGAAACGCTTTCCATGCTTGAGGAAAGCCGACTGAAGAGTTTGGTACCTTTCTAAGCCTGAAGAAAGCTACCGGATAATACTTTCCATGCCTGAGGAAAGTCGACAAACGAATTTGGTGTCATTCTATGCTTGAAGAATTCCACCGATAATGCCTTCCATACTTGAGGAAAGCTGACTGGAGGAATTTTGTGGTTTTCTATACTTGAAGAAAAATCCACGGATGATGCTTTCCATGCCTGAGGAAAGCCGACTTGGCGGTTTTCTATACTTGAAGAAAAATCCACCGATAACGCTTTCCAAGCCTGAGGAAAGCCGACGAAAAAAAATTGATAAGTATATGGTGGTTCGATTATCCCCGAACGTGGGTCGCAGATGATTCACAATTTTAAGCCAATTATCCGACCATATTAAATGTTTAGAATGCCGAAAAATAGGCTTTGGCGCTTGCCAGAGATAAAATATCAGTTGGGATTTTCTGCGTAACCGTAGCGAAAAATCATCGCCCAATAAACTCGGAAAGTGAACCAAACTGGTCAAAAAGCTAAGAATATTCCTTGACCAGGCTCAGATTTGCCGCGCCACGTCAGCAGGGTCCCGTGACACGGTCAGGGATTCCCGTCTGACGGGACTAGTATCCCGTGTCACGGGACACGTTCTTTTTTTTTTTTTCTTTTTTTGCTGTTTGAATCAGTCAGCAACGGTTACTTTTGCTCCTTTTTGTCCTTTTCTGCCTTTAAATCCGCATGCTTGCTTTCACCATTTCACATTTCACATTTCACATTTCTTCTTCATACTTGTTTTCACACTTCACCATTTTTGCTCCTTTCTTACTAAAAACTGCCGCGCCACGTCTGAGGTTAACCGCCGGCCGGTCAAAGCTCGCCGTGACACGGTAAATGGCAACCGTGACACGGTTGTTCTGATTTTCGTTTTATTTTTTTTTTATTTTCTTTTGTCGCGTTTTGCTGCTGCTGTTGTTTGCTGCTGTTGTTGCTGTGTCCGCCGGAACTGCCGCCTAAATCATCGGAGCTCCGTTGGCTTTGAAGCTCGCCGTGACACTGGACTGCTTCGCCGTGTCACGGTTGTTGTTGACCGTGTCGCGGCAGTCGTGCTGGTGGCCGGAAATTTGTTCTTGAATTTTGGAGTTCGATCTCACCAATTTGCTGTAATTCCTCGATCTTCTTCTTATTTTCGACTTTTTACACACATCCATGTAAGTTCCCTTTGATTTTTGCTTTGAATTTTCTTCACATTAACAATTTCATGACAAACCCTAAAAAAAATCAATTTGGGGGTTTTTGATTTTGAAGCTTTATGTTGAAATTCTTGCCATGATTTTATTTGTATATGTGTACATATGTGTTTGTGAGAAATTCGAGATAAAAATTGCATGATTAGATGGAGAATTGAGCAAATCACCCATTTTTGGGTGCTACTTTGTGAGATAATGTTCATGCTTTGAAATGGTGAAAAAATAGTGATGAATCTTGCGAAATGATGTGTTGATGTATATGTACTATATTGTCATGGAGAACATAGTATCATGCGGCTAGGAGCACTGTAGTATTAGTTTGTCATGGAGAAACTAAATACTATAATTTTTGCCAATTTTTAGCCTTGAGGTAAAAATTTAGCGTATAATTCAATAAACAATTAAATAACTCAGGAAATGATGCCGAGTATTTAGATTATTATTTTGCAATTTAAAATGTTTAGGAAATGATGCTAAACATTTAGATTTTGATAAAATTTAGCATATAATTCAATAAACAACTAAATAGCTTAGGAAACGATGCTAAGTGTTTAGATTTTATTATAAATATGCAATTTGAATTAAATGTTTAGGAAATGATGCTAAACATTTAGATTTTGACAATAGCATGCCTAGACGACGAGATTGCGACATTTCTACCCGCGGTCGGCGTCGGGCTTTTCGGGAGGACACTCCCACTGTCCCTGAGGGCGTGGACGACGACGTCTTGGAGTCCGAGCCTCGGACTTCTACGAGTAGGGGTAGGTGGGTTCCACCTCCCTGGACTCCAGACCAGTTGGTTTTCTGCCGTGAAAACCACGTTTCTCATCGTGCACTCTCCGGCATAGTCGATGGCACACTTCGCCAACATGGTTCCGGGGCCGGTGATTTGATCCCTCGACTTCACCAGGTCATTACGGAGGATCCTGCTACGAGCGCCCTATGGGAGTCGTCTGGCTTGGTCGATTTCTATGCGGCGATTGTAGGGTTTCGCAGCCCCCGGGGTTGCGGCGCGACGGTTGTTCGTGCGTTGTTGGAGTATTTTTGGGATACTACCAACACGTTTCACTTCGCCTGGGGGGAGATGACGGTGACCCCTTTAGACTTCAGCATGATCAGCGGGCTGCGCTTTACCGACCGGGCAGTAGGCCAGATGTCTGATCTATCCTGGACATCGGCTGAGGTAGGTGATTTGTTAGGTCCGATCGTTCAGCACATCAGGACTCGTCCGGTGTCACGAGGTGGTCCTAGGAGTGGACGATCGGAGTCGGCTTCAGTTCTTGCTCGCGGCTTCGATATGGAGGACACGACGGCCGAGCAGCGGGTGCGGATCTTCGTCTTGATCCTGATCTCTATGACCCTCTCTCCTGACAGGAGTTCACGCGTGCTCCTCTGTTACCTCCCTTCTTTGGCCAGGATTCCCGAGATAGGATCCTACAGCTGGGCCAGTCTTGGATACGCGGATCTTCTTCTATCTCTACGTCATGGCTGCCGTCAGCTGAATGACGAGTCCCCTGTCACTGTTTACGGCCTGTGGAGAGTCGTAGAGGTGATGATCTTTTCCCTTTCTTGTTCCATTTCGGCTTTTCGATTCGTATGCTGAATGTTATTTTTGTTGCAGTTATGGTTCTATGAGTACTTCCCAGGCTTCGCTCCTCGCCGGCGTCGGGGAGTGGTCCATGACTTCCCCGTCGGGGCCAGCTGGCGTGACCGAGGAGAGTCACGGGTGGAGTCTGTTCCGGCGCTTCGTGGGGTACTACGCCGAGGCACCTCTTCCGTTGGCGTAAGGATTAGCTTTGTTGCGTTTTTCCTTCTGATGTTGTTTCTGTCGTTTCACGCCTAACATTTTATGGTTTTCAGGTTCCCATTGATGTTCAGTATCGTCCTTGGGCCGGGATGACTGATCTGCCCGAGGCCCTACGTCTTTCAGTGTACCGTACCATTTTGGTTGGTACTGGGCGCTTCGTCTGGTATTTGGGGGAGCGAGTCGTTCGTCAGCATAGCGGCGATCGCTTTGTGGTGCCTTCTTCCCCGCCAGAGTCGATGCTGGACTCCCGCTTGATCAGAGGGTTGATCAACAGGGGAGAGCGCTACACTTTTCCGTGGCAGGAGCTTGTTCACATGGAGAGTGACTACACGCGGGATTTGCTTCCCTCTCTGGCTCCTCCACCCCGTCTTCCCGAGGTATGATTTCGAGAATCTTCTTTACTAGTCTCTGTTTTAAATAGTCGAATAACTTGATTAATCGATCATATTTTCAGATGACCACTCACCCTGTGGGGAGGATTCAGATTCCTCCTCAGTCTGTCCGCTACCCTGGGCCGATCGGTATCACGGAGGACCATATTGCTGACGCGCCGGAGGGTTATAGACAGGCGCAGGAGTCAGTGCCTGAGGCTTTTGAGCCGGTGAGTTTTCTTCAACGTATTATCCACTCTTTTAATGCTGCTTATTACTGATTTTTCTTTGTTTTGTCCTCAGCCTAACCGCCCGGAGGTGATGGGAATTATGAAGCTGGTGGACGCGCTGAAGTATTGCATCATCAAGCTTCGGCGTGGTGCGAGTTGTCGGAGCTCTAGCGACGTCCTTGAGGTATCACTTATTACTTTTTCATTTCCACCATTTGTTTTGTTTTGCATCATTGACACCTTTTGATTTTGTGTTTTTTCAGGAGCGACAGAGGTCCCGCTCGCGCTCGAGGCCCAGAGGCTCGGACAAGGAGGAGCTTGGTCGTAGTAGACGATCTCCTGAGGCTCACCGACGTTCTCAACGAGAGCCGCGGACTACTCAGCCGTTCCAGGAGGCTCAGCAGGGGCAGTCTTCTCAGCGTCCGTCATTTTCACAGCCTCCAGTTCCTGAGTTTGGGTCTCCTTTGGATCCTGGTCCATTCTCGGCCCCATTATCCGGGGTTCCTCCACCACTGTCGGGCCTATTCTCAGTTCCGCTATATGGGACGATGCCTTCGCCGACGATTCCAGTATCTTTGGGCCAGTCTACTCCGCTTTCCGGCTGGACGGGTCCTGCTTTGAGCTTGACTACTACTGGGCCTGCGGGGACTAGTAGGGACGCTACTCCCCGTACTCGGATGGTCGAGGGACTCTTTGGTTTGCCGTTTCCATACACACAGGGAGGTCCACATGCACAGGGACAAGATGAGACTGATTCTGATTCTAGAGATTTTTGACCGAGGGTTTATGTGCATACTGTGATGACACTTGATACATTTATGTATTACGACTCTTTGTACATTATTTACAGTTTATATATCTACTATTGTGTGTGTTAGTGTGTGTTTGAGACTTTTTGTGTGTGATTGTGTACTTAGTGATGACACGATGAAGGAAGACATAAGTGGAGTAATGGAGGGTACCGACCTTCCCCAAAAGAAAAGAAATAAAATTACCTTCCCCAAAAGAAAAGAAAAGAAAAGAAATAAAGATAAAATGATGAAAAAATCTTCCCAAAAAAAAAAATAGAAACCATCGTAAAATAAAGATAAAAATAAAAAATAAAAAGCATCGTAAAAAAAAGGTGAGAATTTTATTAGGAATAGAACTCTCAGAAAAGACTGAAAAAACAGACGTTAAAGATAAGAAAATACAAGAAAATCCGGATAGATACGGAAAAGATGAAACAAAAGCAGGCGCGTAAGGTGCCGTGACACGGCACTGTTCACCGTGTCACGGCAAATCCTGCCGTGTCACGGCAAAGGTTCCCGTGACACGGTGGAATTTCCCGTGTCACGGGAAGCTTATTATTCAGCAGATTGTTTCACGCGTGCGAAAAGATAAATTCTGGGCAGTTTCGAGCGCTTTTGCTATAAAATAAGACCAGGTTATTCATGATATGCATAATTACGAAACACAAAATAATTTAGAATTTCATATTTCAATAATCATGTCTCAGAATTTTGATAATACATTGCGCGACTGGTCTTATTCTTTGACCAATGCTGAAAAAAGAGAGTTAGAATTGTTTCATGTCAGGGGTTTGCTAGCCCTGCGACATGTAGCTATTGAACATGATTTTCTTAGGGCAGCATTAGATTATTGGAGTCCAGAAACGCATTGTTTCAAATTTGATTATGATGAAATCTGTCCTCTGCCGGAGGAATTTGGCGCAATTTTTGGATTTCCTGCTAGGAATCTTATAGCCATGCCTACCTTACGTGAATACTATTACCAAGACTTTGAAGGCCATCTGAATCTAACAGATCCAGATTTAAATAGAATTGTGTGTGGTAATGAAGTAGACATAGAAAAACTTGCGAACTTATATTTTAATCGCCCTGTCTCTGAGTCTTATCATGTGTATCGTAGAAGGGCATATATTTTTTGCATGTTTAGCAAGCTACTTTTTGCAAACGGTAGGGTAGGACATGCTTGTCTAGCGTCTGTGCTTGAGCATGTGGAATCTGGAAGATCTCCTATGCCGACGTGCCTTGGAGAAACATTTCGTGGTTTAGACGAGGCAAAATCTGATCGGAAAGCCATCAGGAAGGGCTCTCTGGTACTATTACAGGTAAGAATACGCTCTGAATAGCCCCCGTGACACAAAACAGTCACCGTGTCACGGTCAGGTTCTGCCGTGACACGGTCAAAACTGCCGTTTCACGGGAATCTGCTTTTCTTTTTTTTTTTTTTTTTTTTTTTTTTTTTGGAGTCGCCAAATTGTAGGCGTCGTTCGAAGTGCGCCTACGTTAAAAGCATGTTGTGAATATGCATGGCACTCATAGGAAGTGGGAATTGACATATACGATTAGGGACAAATAAAGTAGGGAGCCGCCAACAAGTTTTTTTAGGAACTTGTAAACCGTTCACGGATCATAAAAAGGCAACCACGATAAGGGACAACGATAGGCAACAACGATTGACCCGTGAAGGTTACACCCCATTCATAATCCATGAGATTACTAACTCCATATGGTTCGGAACCACGAAAGGAGGATCGGGGATGATGGTACGAAGTGAGTCATGGAGTCACATTCGCCCGTATTGGCCTCTACTCGATTCTTATAGTGAAAAGCATTCCTGTGATCTCAAAGGCATACAATAAAATATTCAATTTGCTCCAAACTATTATTAAGCTAAATTGGTTGAATATTAATGCAACATATAATTCTAAAATATTGTGATCACTTGATTAAACAACAAGATTAAAAAGGAACCTAAACCGGTGGTCCAAATTATCTTATTAGGCGTGATTTTCAATTACATATTCCCTTTAACATGCAATATGGTGATCATAATAAATAATAGAATCAATATAAACATAAAAAGAACCAATTTAATCATAATTCTAACAACAGAAAAATTGTTAGAAAAATAATAATAAGAAGAGCATAACTCTTACTTTGAATATGTTTGCTTGCAACTACAAAATAATAAAACAAGTTAGTAACTTCAAGGAAATAATAAAACAACAATTAAATTAAATTAAATAAAAACAAGGTTAATTTTGGGGCCAAACCCTCAAACGATTCTACCTTACACGCCTTGGTTTAAGGACAGAACCTCGAGTAAAATATGGACTCCTTTGAGTGCTTGAAGAGGGAATTTTGAAGTGAAAAGGGTAGGCTAGTGTTTAGGTTAAGAGCATAGAGGAGAGGAAAAATCAGAATAATAGAATTCTCGTTGCCCCGTTCATCAGAAATGAGGGGGTATTTATAGGGAAATGTGCCGAGGGAGCACACGGAACCCTAAAATGATAAAAAACCCTAAAAAATATCCCGTGACACGGTCAGACTGTACAGTGACACGGTTAAATTGTACCGTCAGACGGTACAAGTTCCCGTGACACGGTCAGTCTTTGGAGTGTCGCGGGAAATTTTCAGAAAACGGAACGGAAAACGCGTTAAGGGTTTGCGCGGAAAGGACGCGGAGCTTCCCGTGTCACGGCAGACCTCCCGTGTCACGGGAAGTCCCACCGTCAGACGGGAAGAGTTCCCGTGACACGGTCAAGCCTGACCGTGACACGGTCAACTCCAGTCCACTTTTCCGTCTAAATTCATTTTTAACCCTAATTTCTTTCGGCTTTTTGAGTGCCGGACTTTTTTCTGACTTTTAATATTCGGGCTAAAATAAGAAAATAATAAATAAATAAAATATAATATTTGGGCCAAAAATAATAATAAAATAAAAAAGTTTGGGCTTAAATTAAAACTATGCTTTTACCAAACACCAAGACTGATCCATGGACCTTTCAAAAATATGAATTTAATAAAATACGATTTTTTAAGCACTCTCGGGATTAAATACTAAACCCGACCAACAGTGGCGGTGAAAGGTTATTTATCATCGGGCTTGGTTTTGGGGAGACATTTTTAGGTGTCTACAAAACTACTAGTAGGCTAGACAATTTTTGATGACTGCCCCGGATTCGTCTTAGAAGCCGCTTTGGAATTAAAGACATAGGACTTAAGCAAGCCCTTGTCAGCCAGACAGTCCAACGTCCGCTTGAGACTATAACAGTCGTTGGTGTCATGGCCCACCTCCTAATGGAAGTGGCAGAATTTATTCTTGTTCCGCGACTGAAACGAACTCTTCATAGGATTCGGCTTCTCAATAGTCAGCCGGTCCTTCACCTCTGTAAAGATGGTGTAGCAGTCTTTATTGAATTCATACCGCGAGACATACGGTTTGAATTCTTTCTTTTTCTTTTTGGACGGCCGTAGACACCCATTTGTGTCTCCCCAAAACCTAACCTGGTGATGAGTACCTTTCACGTCGAATCATAATCGAATGAAGTGAAAGTGTGGAAAGTCTAGTGTTGCGGTTAGTTTTTATTTATTTTCTTTCTCTCTGTTTTTGAAAACCTATTTAAAGAAAACAGCCAATCCAGTTTAGTTTGGTCCATGTCAAGGGTCCAATAATGGTGTAGTTGGGTTAGGTTCGAAAACAATTAGTATTATGTGCACCATGGTGCACCTAGAAATAGGTACACCTGACCCAATCTTTGCCCAAAAGAGGAAGCCCAGACAATAGAAGCCCTTGGAGTTTAGTTTTTTTTTTTTTTTTTTTTTATTAAATAAAAGTTCCTCCTCTCTCCAACTGTCATATCTATTTTTTATTTCATTTAAATAAATTTCTCTCTCCTCTCATATATAAAAAAACCTTTTTGAATTAATTTTTTTTGTATTTTCTCTCTCCTATCACCATTTTTCTCTCTCTAAAAACTGCAATTTACCATGACAAAAGACAAAAACACACAAGAAAACACCGTAAAAAATGAATATCACTTAAACTTCTTTGATTTTCCTACATTTGTGTTAAATTTGCTAATATAATTCAACAAATTACAAAATTGAAACTATGTTCTACTATATAATTGTCTTTTTGATATATTATTTTTTATTTTTATTTTTATTTTTTTTGTAGAAAATCGAAATTATCTACTCCTACTAAAGATGTATAAGTAATTTATTGTTTAAATTCGCAAATCGATCTTAAATTCTTAATTTTAAGAATTGAGTATTAAATTGAACCCTAAATTTTTTGAACTGTATAATTAGTCAAATGTTCAACGTCAGAACACCAAAAAAAGAAGAAATTAGATGATGTATATAAGAAAACCAATTGTTAAAAACTTCTGAACCCCAACCACAAACCACTGAACACCTTACGAAGACCTCTAAACCCCCTACAAAAACTTCTGAACATCAACCACAAACCGCTGAACACCCTAAAAAAACCTCTTAACCCCCGAAAAAAACTTTTGAACCCAACCACAAACCACTGAACACCCTACAAAAACCTCTGAACCCCTACAAAAACATCTGAACCCCGACCACAAACCACTGAACAGCTTATAAAAACCTTTGAACCCCCTACAAAAACTTCTGAACCCCAACCAAAAACCACTGAACACCCTAAAAAAATCTCATACGACTAGTCTACTACTCGCTCACCGAGAGTTTAAAACGAACCCCGTACAAAAAATTCTTAACCCTAACTACAAACCACTGAACCCCCGACAAAAACTTTTGAACCCTAACCACAAACCAGTGAACACCCTTCAAAAACTTTTGAACCCCAACCACAAACCACTGAACACCCTTTAAATACCTCTGAACCCCCTACAAAAACTTCTGAACCCCAACCGCAAATCACTGAACACCCTACAAAAACCTATGAACCCCCTACAAAAACTTCTGAACCCCAACCTCAAACCATTGAACACCCTTCAAAAACTTCTACACTTGAAGACACTACTCATAATGCCAAATGTTCAGATATATAAATTATAAAGTAGAGAATGTCAAAAATTTTAATATAATTAAAAAAATATAGATCTATAAAAAAAAAAGTTCATAAGTAATGTATCTCATGTTCAAAATTATTATAAAGATGTTCAAAAATACCTGTCGGTAAAAATATGTATTTATAGGAAACGTATCATACGTTCATATTTTTAACTTAAATGGTTCAAAATACTAAAATATAATCAAATACAGAACTGTTCA
The DNA here is from genome assembly GCF_948465745.1 of Chenopodium album. Classification (NCBI taxonomy): domain Eukaryota; kingdom Viridiplantae; phylum Streptophyta; class Magnoliopsida; order Caryophyllales; family Amaranthaceae; genus Chenopodium; species Chenopodium album. The sequence goes on along the minus strand of NC_137841.1, from coordinate 33,293,978 downwards.
TAACAAAATCCACAATTATCACTAAAAAAAATCAAAAGAATATGAAAGCTACATATCCCAAAACTCAAACCTAGCCATGGTGATTTAGATAATGAAGTCTCACCGGAAAATAATCATCTCCGTCATCTTAACCACCTTCTCCTCGACGACGGCGCCATTTTTAGCTTCACTACTTCATTGCAAAAACTCCATCCATTAACAAAGCTTCAAATCGAAGGTTGAAGAAAACAAAATTTGAATTTAATCTATAATAACAAAGGAATTCAATCTATGATGATCAACTATGGTGATGAAGGATTTTAATTAAAAGGATGATGAATGAATTCAAGAGAGAGAAAAATAAAATAGAGAGAAAAATAGAGGAGAGAGAAAATAAAGAGAAATAAATCAAAAATTAGGAAAGTAGAGGAGGAAAGAGAAGAGACAATATATTTTTATTGGTGGTTCACATAGAACTAGATGCACCATGGTGCATATTATAATTTGTCGTTCGAAAAGAGCTTTTCCAACGATATGTTATAAGCCCAATTCCGATGAATAATGAGGAAGTTATGGCCAAATTGCTAAACTGGGCCCGGTTTGATTCTTATATGCGGCCCTATGATCGAGAGGAGGGCCTATTATTGATTTATCATTCCTAATGCGATTAGGATTGATTATAGTCTTCTAGAATCTTCTAGGAGGTTCTTTTGATTCCTAATTTAATTAGCATTGATAAATTGACTTTTAAGAGTTTTATTTAGAATAAAAGAAGTGTTTTTAAGGAAATTACAGTTTTAACCCCCTCGTACGCTTAAATTTTATCAAAATAAGAAAACACATGAAAGACTAATTGCAGCGTCGTACGACACGTGACCTGGCGTCTAGCGTTTAGCGACAGCCCTATCGTTTGGCGACAGGCGCGTGCTTGGCGACATCGTCGTGTTTTATTCTTTTTGAAACTCTGATTCGTTTTTTATCATACCCGGCTGATTTTCTCTATAAATAGCCTCCTAAAACCTTTTTTTAAAATCATCAATTCCCATCTAATTATCACCAACTCTCATCAAGAATTTCTTGATTTTCTGTCTCTTTCTAAACTAGCCTTTTACTAACACAATTCCTCATACATTAGCACTAGACACACCAAGCATAATTCGAAGTGGCCTTCGCCCTAGACGTGAAAGGTTTGATTTCTGAGGGTTTGGTCCCAAATCTAGTCTAAACTTTCTTAATTCTCTCTTTCAATTATTTAATTTAATTCATTGTTTGATTTTATATTTTCCTTAAAGTTACTAATGTGTGTATTTTGTTATTAGAAAGAGGTACGAGGCATCCAAGTAAGTGCTTTAATTGTTTGCATTGATATTATGATATAGAAATAATGTCTAGGTTTTTATTTTGATTCCTAGTATCATATTAGGATGTTTTCCCTAATTTGATGTTTTGAATGACAACAATGATTACTAGTATCATGTTTAGGGTAAAAATTATAATATCAAATATGCTTATTATGATTCCTATGATGCCTCCTATTTTCTTTCCTAATATTCATGTTAGTATCATGTTAGGGCTATATATTTGATCTTTGATGCTTAGTGACATGCTAGGGTTTGTAGTAATCTTGTTAGTGTCATGCCTAAGATCTTGCTATTATTATGCTTTAACATGATTATTTTTAATATTATTATTATAATTTTTATTATTATTATGATTAATATGTTGCTTGATTTTATATATTGTTATTGCTTGATCACGCCTTTTATGCATGTTTAAAGAGAATTGGTACTTGTAATCACGCTTAATAATATAATTAATAATCTTGTTTAGGGTTAATATGATTATAATTAAAGTGATCACCAATAATAGTTTTGTTTGTGCATTAATATTCAACCAACATAGATAAACGGGTTTAGGGTAAATCTAATGGTTGCATGTTAGTCAGAATGCGCACATGAATACGAGAAGAATAAAGTAGAGGCTGTTTTGGATGTTTTTGTCCCTCGGGAGAGTTACAACACGAAGTCTGATCCGGCCGAGTTGTACCTGCAAAATAACGGAGACTCCGGGTGGTATGAGCTCCGCCTCCGAAGGTCAAGTTAGTAACTTGAAAAGGAATAAAGAGGACGGAAATTTAGGTGGGTATCTGCTCGGATTCCAAGCTCAGGTGTTTCTCTGATGTGAGAGAATGCAAGTGTAATAAATGGTAAAAACGTGCCCTCAAAATGAGGGACATCTCCCTATTTATAGGGTCTTTGGGAATTGTGCCCCTGATTAGGTCACTGAACCCTAATCATTGGTGGGCCGCGCTGTTTTGCGGCTTTCTCGGGATTTGGGCCTGAAGGCCGCCTTTTTCCCTTAATTTCTGGAGTGACACGTGTCAATCAGGGATTGGTCCACTTTGGACCATCTTGAGGCTAACACGTGTCATCCTCTGATTGGACCACGTGGCGGGGTAAAATTACCCTAAACATTTGCCCCTCACAGATGTGACGTGGCACACCACGTGGCATCTATGACACATGTCACGCTCCGGTTGGCGGTAAATTTACCATTAAAGAGTAACCGTTCACCTTCCGAGTAAATTACGGAAATGCCCCTGTATTTACCCTCTATATATATAGCCGTTTTACCCTCATAATTTTGTACGTTTACAAAAACTTTCTAGAGAGAAAACTTTGAGAGAGCAGAAGTCATCCTTCTGAGTCAGGCGCAAGCAAGAGAGCTCGTTTTCCACCGACCCAGCCGGATCCGCCTAGTTTCAGATTTCACTTCAAAAGGTACCGTCTCTGCCTCTCTCAGCTCTTTTTATTTTTTCACCGCTTGTATATATTTCCTGCAATAAATGGATGCATCACCAACACACACGGCACAACCTAGGTTAGAGTCCAGCCGGTCACCAGGGACGGCTTAGTCTAGGACTAGGAGTGCCGTCTCGGGGTGTTGGGACCACCCTTTGCCTTGGATTCCGACCAGTTATGTGTCTGTGCAGGACACCATGGATCGGACAATGTAGACGACAACTGATCCAAATTACAAGAGCGAAGGCTCAGGCGGCCAAACGCCTGAGGGAGAAACGTCTGGTCAGGGAGACCAGTCGGCTCTAGAGAGATCCCCTCCGCGCGCCCCTTCAACTCCTGCTGATTCCTTCTTGGAGGAATGCGACCAAGGCGGCAACGAGGCCGTCTCTGCCCCGTTGAGTCAAAATGAGGAGGAGACGGAGAGCGACAGCTCCGCCTTTACCTCTGAGAGCAGTGACGATTTACCCCCGCTTCCGGATAGCGAGGAGGAAGAAAGGAAAAAGTGGAACGAGAAGGATGATCCCTTCAACATCCACGTCTCCTCCAAGGACCGGATCCAAATGGAGGAAAACTTAAAGAATTTTACTAGAATGCACCCGCTAGGAGACGGGTATAGGATCCGGGTGCCGCCTGATAATGGCACCGTCGCCCGTGAGGACGATCAAGAGAACGCCAACAGCTATTTTGGATGTTATGAGGCGGCGTTCAAGGCTGGTCTCCGCTTTCCCCTTCACCAGGCGGTGAAAGGCAATTTTGAGAGGCTACGGCCTCGGAGTCTGGCAACTTACCCCCAACTCTGGGACAAACATTCTGGGGTATGTTGCTGCCTGCGAGTTCTAGGGGCTTAACCCCGGCTGGGAGGCTTTTGCTAGTATGCATTATCTTAGCAGAAGCCCAGGCGACTGGAGAGCGTGGTACACTCTAACCACGCAGCCCCAATATATGATGACCTTGGACAAGGTCTCGAAATTCGACAGCTGGAAGCACAGGTTCTACCTGATGTTAGCTCCAACCAGACGGGAGAATTATGAATTTCTTCTGTACAATAAGAAGCCCGACTTGTTGGGCCGGAAGTGCGCTCTTCCCCGGATCCCAGAGGAAGACTTTGACAAGATCATTGAGGCAGACTTTTTTGGCCTCACAGACGCGACCTTGCCAACCGGGGAAACAATAAAAGTCCCCAAGAACTGGATCCCCAAGAGCGCATGGTTCAGGGACGAGTGTTTCCTAGCCTCCTGCGGGCTAGGGCACATGTTTACCAAACGTATGCGCCTGAGTTTATATCCGTATGTAGTATTTTTCTATCGAAATTGATTTATGATATTGACCAATTTCCTTCTTTTTGCAGAAGAAGCATTAAACATGTTGCAGATGAAGAAAACCCCCAAGCGATCCTCTGCAGTCATCCGCAAGGCGCTTGCGGAAAAGGCTGCGGCTGAGGTCAAAGCCAAGGTAACAAACGCCTGACCCTTTCATAAGTTGATCTTTTAAAATTATTTTTCCCGGATGCTAACCTTAACTTTGGTTATTTTTGCAGGGAGGAGAGGTTGGAAAGTCGTTTGAGAAACAACTCAAACGGGCTAGGGAGGAGACCCCCGCCGTTCTCAACAAAATAAAAAAATCCACCTCCGCGTCAACCCAAGGCGCCTCAGCCGGGCATCAGCAGATGCGGATAGCGGGGCGAAACGAGAAGGTAGGCGGCAGCTTGGGCCTCTCCCTCGTTAACCCCGTAACAACGACCGGGAGGTTCACCACACCTGGAAGCGGTTCCCGCTCGGCTGGCTCTGAAGGTAAGAACCCTTTTGAATCCCCGCTTGAGCTGGGGTGGCCTTTGCGGGTGAAATCCCACTCTCAACAGACGTCATCTTCAGACGGTCGGCAACAAATAGGTGCTGCCTTAGTTTCGCACTCATCACGTATTGATTGTGGTGCAAATTAATCTCCCCGCTAGCTAGACGTCCAGAAGCATGCCAAGGCCATGCTGGAAGCCGTCCGGAAGAGGGATAAAGACAGTATCCCTGGAATAAAGACGTTCAATCTTGAACGCATTCTATCCCTTCTGGCTGAGGTAGGAAACTTGTCAATTCAATTTATTTTTTCCAAGTGTTTTATCCCGCCTGCAATACTTATACCGCCTGCTTTTTTGCAGGCCATGCTGCGGGTGGACGGACTCAAACGTCCTTATTCCCGCAAACGGGAAGAGGTAAAAAGGGCCAAGAAGTCCGCCATAGACGCTGACAATATTGCTTTACACTCCACTATCGTAAATGAACTTGAAACTAAAACAATCATAATGACACAGGCGTCTAGAATCCAGCAGCTGGAGGCGGATCCGGAGACGGCCAAACAGCGGGCGGGTGATGTTGAGACGGCCCAGAAGAAGGCGGAGGAGGCCCAGAAAAAGGCGGATGAGAGCTCCAAGAAGGCTAATGAGGAGCTCAAGAAGGCTCAGGCGGACCTTGACACACTTCAGGGTGTTTTTGAAGAGAACACCAACCTGAAGACCAAGGTTGAGAAGCTGGAGAAGGAGGCTGCTCAGGCTCAGATAAACTTTGCAGCAACCCTGGAGGCGGAGCAAAACCGTCTAGTTGCTGAGAGTGACGCTGACAATGATGCCCGAATGAAGATCTCCTGGGCTTCCTTGTACCCAGACGCGGATTACAGCATCTGGGCACTGGCCTACAGGTATGCCGAGGACGTGGTGTACTTGAGAGAGAAGGGTGATCCAGAGCCTGAGTCCTTCGACGCCTGGGTTAATGCCAACAATGTGCCCCTCGTGCCTCAGCTACCTGGTCCGGGTGAAGCGCAAGAGATTCCCTCAGACGGTGAGGAAGAGGACCAGGAAAAGCCGCCTGCAGGCCAGAAGTGACTTTTCAGCGGCAGTATGCCAATCTCTATTTTTTGTCTTTTTCTTTTATTCAGCGGTAGTATGCCAAAACTTGTTTTTCCGGCCTGCGTGTCGAGTATATTTGTATTTACCGGCTAAGGAGCCGGGTTAATTAACAATTTCTCTTTCTCCCGGACGGGGTCCGGTTAACATTTGATCCATCACAACCGTTTGGTTGGGTGGATTTTAATGAAATGCACCGACTGAGTCGGTTTTGATCATTTTGAATTTGTATTTCAATTTTTGCGAATATTTTACTTTTTCATTTTTGCCTAACTTATCAAAAGCATGCGGCGATTTGTTGCCTAACTTATCAAAAGCCTGGCTGTCCTTGCCCCTGGACGGCTGTGTGATTGGTTTCAAGTGGAGTTGGTTGATTGACTTGGTAACGTCTGATGCTGCAAAGAGCATGATGCGTTTGTAAGTCAATCAATCACAGTAGTGATTGCCCCAAACCAAGTGCACAGTCGTACACCAACAGACGTTCCAATCACTACCCAGCCGGCGTTTGTCCGTCTTGGTAGAGATTTCGTAGCGATTGAACAACTCTTTTGCCTCAATTGGGGTGGGAAGTGCAATTTTTAGAATAAATAACCTAAGTGAGAACTTCAGCCGGTGACCGACTGATGCCTCTAGGCATCCGGTATCTGAAAACTTTATCGTTCTTCATAGGTCATTTCGGTCAGACGGCTATGAGTTGACCAATTTGGTCGTTCAATTTTTGCCGTCTGCATGGGTACGTAGAACCGACAAATAATATGTTCTTTGCGACGATTGCACCCGAAGGGGTGTCGCCGGACGCCTTTGTCCATGTTGGGACAGGCGATTTTATAAAATGAGCAACCATCCGGCCATTTTAGCCTTTGATCTTGTTTAGGACCTAATGTATAGCCGCCAAGCGTTTTTGTGCTTAGCTTTTAATCAGCTAATTTACACTAAGTGTCGAACTTAGTCGGTTAAAACAAAAAGCCTGTCTGGGTATTACCTAGACGGACGGGCATTTATTAAATCATACCAAGTTTTAAACTTAAGTAAATAAACAAAGGATGCATCTGAGTATTACCCAGGCGGTCAAGCAAATGTAACCTTTACTAAGTATCAAACTTAGTTAGGTAAGTGAAGAATCCGTCTGAGTATTACCCAGGCGGATAATCAAAAAGCAACAAAACAATTTTGCAAACAAAGTTTGAATCTTTATTAATTGACTGACTGTTTACAAAAAACTTACATTCTCAGAAGTAGTACTTTTTCAAATTGTCTACATTCCAAGTTCAGGGCAGGTGCCTGCCGTCTGGAGTTTCCAGGCGGTAGGTGCCGTCTCTCACTTCCTCATAGATCTTGTAGGGGCCTTCCCAATTTGGGGTTAGTTTTCCCAGCTCATTTGCCCTACCGGTTGCCTCCATTTTTCGTAACACTAAGTCGTCAACTTTCAAAGGACGCTTGTGTACTTTTTTGTTTTAGGCTCTAGTCATTCTCAGACGGTTAATCTCATGACGCAAGGCGGCATTGCCCCTGCGTTCTGGGAGTGAATCCAATGCCAGGCGCATTGCTTCCCAGTTTGCCTCTTCATCATATAGCATGACTCTGAGAGTCGTCTCGTAATGTTCGACGGGCAAGACAACTTCAGCACCGTAAACCATGAGAAATGGGGTTTCACCGGTTGCCCCTTTTGCTGATGTCCGGATTGCCCATAGGACATGGATTAACTCTTCTGCCCATAAGCCACCGACTCTTTCTATTTTCTTCTTAATGCCGTCTGAGATGAGTTTGTTGAAGGCTTCAACTTGGCCGTTTGCTTGGGGCCGGCCAACAGATGCAAAATAGCTTGAGATCCCCTGATCTCCCAACCAAGTTTTTAGCTGAGGCGTCTCAAACTGAGGACCATTATCAAACACCATAGACATAGGTACCCCATACCGGGTGATAATGTTCTTTCAAATGAAAGAAATTACGTTTGAGGTCTTGATGTTTTTAACCGCCTCAGCCTCCACCCACTTGGTGAAATAATCCACAGCCACAAAGATGTAGCGCTTTCCGCTTGGAGCAGGCGTGTAAGGACCTAGAATGTCCATGCCCTATTTTGAAAACGGGATTGGGCTGTGGATGGCCGTCAGATCAGTAGCCGGACAGTGAATGAGTTTTCCAAATTTTTGGCACTTATCACATTTCTTCACCAACTCCTTGGCGTTTGCCTCAAGAGTGGGCCAAAAGTAATGTCGTCTGGCTCTGACGGCTAGGGACCTGCCGCCTATGTGGGAGGCGCAGAATCCCGAGTGCAAGTCTTCGAGAACCTCCTTCCCCTTTTCAGGGGTGACACACTTTAACAGGGGCTTAAGAAACCCCGCCTTGAAGAGTTCTCCATTTTTCAACTCGAAGCTTGCAGCTCGCTTCTTCAGGACGGCTGCTTCCTGTGGCGAATCAGGAAGTGTGCCGTCTGAAAGATAAGCCCGGATGCCATCCATCCAGGTAGAGCTTCGGTCCAGAACTCTAATGGGATCTTCATAGATGCTTCTCTTTTCAAGAACTTCCCAAAATACAGACCGAGGCGTATCATGGCAGGCGGAAGACGCCAGTTTTGACAATGCATCCGCCTGGTTGTTTTCGGACTTAGGCACTTGATTCAGTCAGAATTCCTCAAGTGCCCCAGCCTCTTCTTTGACTGCCTGAAGATATTTGATCATAGCCGGATGGGTAGCCTCATAGCTTCCCTCATACTGGCTAACAACCAATTGGGAATCAGAGTAAGCGTCAATTTTCATGGCCCCTGCCGCCTTACACATGCGAATACCGGCTAGCAGGGCTTCATATTCTGCCTCATTGTTAGAGGCCTTAAACTTGAAGCGTAGTGCATACTCAAATCTGTCCCCTTTAGGAGACTCGTAGATTACGCCTGCACCACAGCCGTTCTTTGTAGAGCTCCCGTTTACGTACACTTTCCAAACCTGATCAAGATTATCCGGAGCCACCGGACAGGTCATTTCAACAATGAAGTCGGCAAACGCCTGAACCTTCACTGCCTTTTTTGGTTCGTAAGTGATTTCAAGACTTTGCATTTCAATAGCCCATTTCAACATTCTCCCGGATGAGTCCAAGGTAGACATTGGCCGCTTGAGCGGCTGGTCAGTGTAAATCACCACCGGATGTGCCTAAAAGTAGGGCTTCAGTTTTTTGAAAGCCATATACAAAGCAAGGCCAAAATTTTCAACCATGGGGTACCGGAGTTCAGCATTTTTAAGAACATGGCTAATGAAGTAAACCGGGAGCTGCACGCCGTCTCGCTCAGCAAGGAGAACGGCACTGAGGGCATGATCTGAGACGGCTAAATACATGTACAACGTCTCCCTAGGTAAAGGACTGACCAACCTAGGTAGAGAATGTAAATGCTCTTTCAACCTCTAGAATGTCGCCTCAGCATCGTCCCCCCATTCAAATCTGGTCTTCTTCCTGATTGCTTGGAAAAAGTAGAGGCACTTGTCGCCTGACCGGCTGAGGAACCTCCCCAAGGCGGCCAGACAACCGGTGAGTCTCTGAACTTCCTTGACCGAACGGGGTGACTTCATGTCAATAACCGCCTGTATCTTTTCAGGGTTAGCCTCTATCCCCCTTTGATCAATCAGGAATCCGAGAAACTTCCCAGACTCAACACCAAAGACGCATTTATTTGGATTTAACATAACCTTATGCCGTCTGAGGGTGGTGAATGTTTCTCGGAGATCAGCAAGGTGATCCTTCTGTAGCTTGGATTTGACTATCATGTCATCAATGTACGCCTCCACATTCCTCCCAATCTGATTAATGAAGACCGTATTAATCATCCGTTGGAAAGTGGCAGGCGCATTTTTCAAGCCAAACGACATCACAGTATAACAGAATAACCCCTGATCAGTGACGAAGGCCGTCTTCTCTTGATCTTTCTTCCACAGGGGTATCTGATGGAAGCCGGAGTAGGCATCCATAAAGCTCATCAAGGCGTGACCAGTTGTAGAGTCGACCAGACTGTCGATCTTTGGAAGCAGGTAACTGTCCTTTGGACACGCCTTGTTGAGGTTTGTGTAATCAACACACATGCGCCAGGTCCCATTCGGTTTCTTAAAAAGGACCACATTGGCCACCCAGTCGGGAAAATTACAAGGCCGAATGAACCTGGCGTCTAGCAGCTTTTTGACTTCGGCAGCTGCCGCCTGACTCCTTTCCTCACCGTGGTTTCTTTTCTTTTGCCGGATGGGCTTCTTTTTGGGGTCCACGGCGAGTTTGTGGACAGCGAGATCCGGGCTGACGCCTGGCATCTCTTCCACTTCAAAGGCAAAAATGTCTTTGAATTCCTTCAGCAGAAGGTGCAAGCTTGCACCCAAAGTAGCATGAGCAACCGTCCCAACCTTTACAGTACATTCTGGACGGCTGTCATCCAGAACGAGATCAATGCTTTCACCAGCCGGTTGAGGACGGAGCTCATCTGACCGTTCACCGGTCAGTGATTGCTATTTTTTCTCCTTCTTCACCTCCACCAGCATAGGTGCCTTTCTTTTCTTCCCGGCTACTGGTGGGACAGGCGCTGTCATAGGAATCACGGATGCATTTAGCGTATGCATCAAGCCCTTTAAACCCCATGTCGCCAAAGAGGACGAGTAAGCTCTCGTGAGGGTTTCCTAAGAGGTTTAACCCACAACTCTTGGCAACACATAACATTCAAGGCAAAGATGAAATCAAGAAAACTCGAGTTTTGACATTTCAAACCAAACACAAACAACGGGCTAAGTGCACAAGAATACAATCCTTTCTAGACATTAAAGGTAGCTAAGCAAAAGAATAGCTAAGGTTGGTACACACATAAAGCATGCAAAGGGTAGAGAACTTAGAGGGACTTACACTCCTCCTTATCTCCAACCAAACTTCCACGTCCTCACTAGTTTTGCATCCACTTTTAAGGTGATATCTCGAGATTCCTCGAAAGAACCGGAAGAAATAAATAATAAAATACATTTAGGCTACCCGACATCTTGGCATCGATAGCTCGCTCTATAGGCATGGCTTGATTACCCTTCACCGATAGTAACTAAACCTCACTAAGGTCAAAAGGTCTTAAAAGGGTTGAAACGTTTAGGCTAAGGTAAAGGGTATGGAAATAAATTTGGAAATTGGTGGTAAACTTAGAAGTGAAGCAAGGTTGATCATTCCTCAATTCAAACTCAATAAACTACCAACTTTTAAATAAAAAATTCTAGCAATAGATCACAAAGCAACTCCTCCCCCAAGCTTATTCTTTTTCAACCAAACAACAAATATTTTTGTATTTTCTCAATATTTTTTTTCTTTTCTCTTTTTTTTTTTCATTTCTTTTTATTCTTTGATCTCGCCTCTTTTAACTTTGAGCGGCTTTTTCTTTCATTTCCTTTCTTTTCTTCTCATTTGCTCAAACCATTCAACATAACAAAGATAATCACAAGTACCAAAATTTGAGTTTTTCACTCCTTTTTCATTCTTTTTCTCTCTTTTATTAACCAAAAAATACAAATCAAGTCTGAAGATTGCTTCACAAAAACTAATAAAGGTGAAAATAAAGCAAAGGTCCATTGGTTTGTAATGTGGTTATGCCAAAGAGGGAAAAAAAGGCTCAAATTGGGTTACTAAATGAGCAAATGCAAAAGAAAAATAAAAGAATATAAAATAATAAAACCAAACAAAAATCCTAATTGCCTTCGTCTTCCCCTAGGTTGGTTTGGTCTCGATCTCGGGTAGAATCAAGCCAAATTCTCGACATAAGCTAGCAATGCCAAGGATCCAAACGCCACACATTCAAGAAATGTAGAAAGCTAGAACAATATAGACACATCCTCACAAGAATGACGGTAGTGGAATAGCAAAAATCACCTTTAAAGCTTCAACTAGCTAGAGAGCGACAACCATCTTACCACAAACCAAGTGAGCTAAGGTCTTATAGCCCTTAAGTTCTACTACCTTGGCAACGCTATATGTGTGAACTAACCCTAACATCCAAGTGCACGAAAACCTCTAACAACTTGGAAAGAGAGTATTCTAGGTGCTAAAGCCCAAATATGTCCAATATTGAAACAAGACATTTTGAAACCTTGACTTGAATGCCATGGAAAGACACTATACACACGAATATTCACAAAACCAACAATACTCAAGAATGCATATATAATTGTGCAATATGAAAGCATGATCAATCAAAGCTACAAATACCAAAAGTCAACTCAATAAGGCGCTCACGACCATCCAAACATAGAAAACCAATCTCAATAATAGACTTTGGCTAGTATGGGAGAAATAAATCAAGCAATCATGAGACTATGGATTAAGAAACCACCAAGAGATATAGATAACCCCCTAAGCTAGCGAATAGCTACTCCCCCAAGCTAGAATAGAGCATTGTTCTCAATGCTCAAAATAAAGGCACAAAGGGTGGGAGGGAGGAGAAGAAAGAAATCATATCCACTTAACAAATCATATTCATTCAATCCAAATGCATATAAGAAAGAAAATCCAGATGAGGGAAAAAGGAAAGAGTAAACCAAATGTGAGGTGGGTGTTGAAACCCGCAAATGAGGACATTGTCCACATTTTCATCTAATTCCTCGTCTTTGTTGCTTTTCCAAATGCAAGCAATCATTGGTGTGCTTCTTCTCAAGGATCTCAATCCAAAATCCTTTCACATGAGTATATGCATCAAGTACCTATACACATAGACAAGAGAGTAAACAGAAATGAGAAACATAAAAGAAAGAAAAAGAAAGCAATAAAACACGGGTTATTTCCCGAGAAAGGCTTGCTTAACGCCCAATCATGACCAATCTAGTAAATAACCCGACAAAGATCGCAAAAGCTTGTCATATGCATCGACAAACATATCAAGAATTAGAGCATACGCGATGCTCATATGACAAACAAACATAAAGTGTAAGGAGACTTTATGCTTGAGAGAAGGGAGAAGAGAAAAAGTAAAAGAATCAAAAGAAAAATCAAGAAAATAAGAAGAAAAAGTAGAAGAATAAAAAGAAAAATAGGGAGGCAAACTCTCCTCGCAAAAATCTTTTTGGTTGGCATTATAACACTTTTCCTCATCAACAATGAAAGAGTTGGGGGCTTCGGAAGCATGAATAGGAAAAAGGATCCCTAAGAGGTTCTTTGAGAAAAGAAGGGAGGAACATAGGATAGTAGGAGATATGGTTAAACCTTTGGGAGAAAGGTTTATGAGAAAGGGAAAAAGGGGTAGCTACTCCCTCATCACAAGGTCTCACATCACTAATGAGGGAATGAAATCAATCATGGAATCCTCAAATGAAGAACCCTCACGTTCTACATCTCCCTCAAGCTCAAAATTTCCAAAGGATTCAACCTCAACCTCCTCTTCACAACCTTGAACAACATCTCCCTTAAATTTCTCAAGGCCTACCATCTCAAAATCAAGGGTGAATGGGGGCAAATTTCTCTCAAACTCATCTCTTTCTAATGAAGCCTTATCAATGAACTCACTCATAAGGTTACGGGCTACTGTTTGAAACTCAAGAAATATTTGTGCCATAATCTCAATTGAGTCCAAATCATCATGGATAGACGAGTCAAAATCTTGATCATTGGAATCATCTAGGGGACTATGGGGAACACCTTTAGAATTCATGCAAAAATCGGATGCAATATGAGAAAGAACATGCACTTCATCATCATTAGAATGTACCTCATTACATTGAGCTATAGAGAGAGGGGAGTTGAAATCATGCATTACATGGTCACTATGGGGAGCATCAAGCACATCATGGGAATTCATATTAGACAAATCATGACAATTAGCATCAACATTAAAAGCATAAGAATCCCGAACATAAGTCTCATGATTGGCCCTCTCCCAATCATAATTATCCCTAGCTAACCATGAATAGAAATCCAAGCTTCATCCGAAGACATGTCTTGAAATCTACTATTTAACATATTGTCAACTACACCTATAAAATGCTCATTTAATCCCAAATAAATGATTTCACAATAATCAACCTTGGTAAAACCTTTAACACCATCTGAGAAATCCTCAAGTCTATTGAAATACACCCAAAACGGTTCATTATCAAATTGAGAAACAGAAATATAAGCCATTTTTTCAAATAAAGCAACACAAATAAAACCAAAAAATAAAATGAAAACTATACACAATGGACTAGTCTCAATAAGATAACACAACGGTAATGGAAGTCGTTCCCCGGCAACGCCGCCAATTTGACAAGGGAATAAACGCGTCGTTAATTGTCTATCCCTAGATCAAATACAATTTATACAACCTAAACAAACCTAATACGAGTATAAGGCAAGCATAAGGGTCGAACCACAGGGAACAACTAAACACCACCAAATGCCATCGACAATTAAACTAGTCCGAAAAAGGAGATAAATACACTAAAGTCTAAAGATGCTAAAACAAGAAATAAAACACTAAGAGAAATGGTTTAGGTATAACATTCACTTGAACATAAACAAAGGCATAGAAATTGAATTAATTATGAACTAAACATGCTCGAATATCGAAGTAAAGGATTCAATCTAGCCTCCTTCCGGGGTCAATTGGCTTCTCCTAACATAGCCTCTATGTTTCCACATTAGAACCATATACTAGGAGGTACTATTAAATAACAATCGATAATAATGAACCCTAGCTAAGTCAACTTCCGTTCCTTGTTAGCAAAGATTCACTTTTAATAAACCAACAATGTGCACTTGCAAGAAGATCAAAGAATATCAAGCATATAAAGACTTTAATCACAAATAAATCAAATTCCAAACCCTAGAACATGCTCAAGATCCAACTACACCACAACCATCCCCTTAATGGGGAATTACTAACTAATCATGCTAACAACAAGATTAATTAACAAATAATCAAGAATCAACATGATTAACAAGCAATACCAACAACTAAAATAATTATCAAAAGAAACCAATAAAAATAGAGGAGAGAGAGTTAGAGATTCTTATTAATTGAATGTGAAAATCTACAAGCAAGATGATCAATCTTCCTCTTCAATATCCAAGCTCAACAATGGTGAAACCCTCACTTTCTCTCTCTAAACTACTCTAATCCTAAACTAAACCTAGAGAGAAAAGCTCTCCTAAAAACTAATTAGAGCATAGAAAAATTGATAATTGTATTATTTCATATTAATTCTAATTACCCAAAATTGGGTATTTATACTAAGCTAGCCAAAATAAGAAAAACAAAAGAGGGAAAATAAGTAAAGAAAGAAAAGAAAAATAAAAAGAAATAAAATAAAACTAAAGAAAGAAATAAGAAAAGGGAAAGGAGAAGAAATAAAAATAAAAGAAAAAGGAAAAATAAATCCCTAAAATCAAAACATCAGACGCCCCTCCCCCCCCCCCAAATTCATTCCCTTTCTTCTTAATTCGCCATCCTTAACTTTCATCACCATTCATCAACTCCATTAATGGCTATCCTCGCTTCGACCTTCAATATCAACTGTTCGATCTTATTAAACATCAGGTGCGAAGCTCGTGAAATGGTTCGGTCGAACCATGGGTTGGTGTGGCCAAACTACGGGGTTGGTTCGGTCGAACCATGGGTGTGTTCGACCACAGCTCTTCAATTTAGAAAACTTCGAAAGTTTCTGACAAGCACTTTGACCGAACTCCTATGCGGTTTGCTCGAACCCAAATGAACTTGAATTGCTCTGAATTGGTTGATGCTTGTGTGAATTGATGGGGTTGATTTGGGTTTGCGGTGGCCGGGAATTGCAGGGAAGAGGTGCGGTGAAGGGCTGCTACAATTAAGGGTGATTGGAGATAGCAGTGGTGGCTAGAGAATTAGAGATACGGGCTGCTTTGGTTTTGGTGGTGTTGCTGCGCGAAGGGTGGACGGAGGAGGTTAATTTGTGTGAGTTTTGGTGGTTTGTGAATTGGTTGTAGGTGGTGCTGCTACTGGTTTGTGGCTGGTGTGAGGGATGTTGCGGGATGGCTGAAGGTGAATATGCGGGCTGGTGGTTAGTTGGTTGAGTGAGGGAGCAGGGGAAAGGTTGGTGGCTGCTGTTAGTGGTTGTTACGTTTGCTAGCAGGTTTGTTAGAGCAGAGGAGCTTGGTGTTGCGGGGTGTTGGTTGATTGTTGCGGTGGTGCAGTTGCGTGGGAGCTAGAGTGGTGAGTTATGTGTGGGTTTGGTTGCTGCTGTTATTGCTGGAGTAGGGGGGTTCTGATTGGTGTGGTGGAGGTTAAGAAAGAGGTAGGGTGAAGGATATGAGGTGGGCAGCAACCAACAAAGTAAAGGCACACACTTTGTCTCGTCCTCGAATTCCGAACTCACTTGACATGAAATCCGGGACCCTAAACACAAAATCGAGGAGAAATCAAGACAAATAAAATGAAATAAATAAATTAGAAATAAATAAAGTAAAATAGAAAAAAGAGAAATAAAACTAAAACTAACAAAAATTAAACAAAAACTATACAAGCAAAGAAAGTAAAATAAAATAACGAAATAAACATAAAGCTAATTAAAACTATGAAAGTAACAAAGAAAAGGAATGAAATACAATAAATCAAAAGCAAATAAAATACAAAAAATGAACTAGAAACCAAATAAATAAATAAATTAAATTAAAACATAATAAAACTAAGAAATAAACTAGAAACTTTATTAAAAAGAAAACAAGAGAATAAAAGGGAAAATAAACGCGGAATTAACTCTAAAACTACTCCCTAAGAGTGACATAAATGTCACTCATCAAACATCGACAGCAAAATTCAAGAAGCATTAAGGATCAACAAGAAGTGGTCTTTCGAAGACTATCACAGCGGAAACTGGAGGCAGTTACAGGCCTAGCAGTTTTAAGGCGGTATTCTCTAGCTTGTGGAAGATCGTCAAAACAGCAAGATGGCGTTCCCTAGCTTGTGGAAAGTTGTCACAACAGCAAATGCAATGCAAATCGGTTACCTTCATAGACGTGTGCTCGACGGTGCAATATACGCGTTTCTTAACTCTCTTATCTGTTTTAACTAACGCTAGTTTGCAGGTATCGGCGTTACAAGAGTGATTTAGGATCGCAGAATGTTCTGAATCATTCTCCGTCCCTATCGATACTTTGACTTTTGTTTTTGAAACTTGTGTTTCTCCAAACTCAGTCAAAGTGGGGGCTTCTTGATGAGTGACATTTATGTCGCTCCTAGGATAGTGTTTATGCCTTGTTTTAGCTTGTCTTAGGGTGTTTTGTAGTTGTTTTGTTCAAATAATGCGTGCATGCATGTCTCGATGTGTTTTTAATGAAATCGCATATATTCCTTAATGCTTGCTTTCATTGCGTGTTTGCACCGTTCCCTATACCTTATTGCTTCCCTTGGTGTTTGTGCTTAGGTATTTAAAGTCTTGGATTGCAAAGAAGAAGCCAAGGAAGCATGAGAGAAGAATCGAAGAAAGGCCAGAGTGTGCGGGCGCGCAGCCCTGTGAGAACCCGCGCAAAACTGGCAAAATAGCAGAAGCAAGGCAGAAAGTTTTGCGCGGCCTGTGCGCGACATGTGCGCGGGCGCACACCGACACTGCGCGGGCGCGCAGCCAGCAACGCGGGCGCACACACCAAAGCACAAGCCGCGCAACCCTCAAATGCGCGGGCGCGCATCTGCTTTGCGCGGGCGCGAAGCTGCCTTGCGCGGGCGCGCAGCGTGTCCTGTTCAGCGTTTTTGCGCGATTCTTTATATATTGCGGGGCTTGTTTTGCACAAAAAAAAGAGGTCTTCATTCATTTTTCATTCTTTCTCCCTAGTTTTAGGAGAGCTTCTCTCTCTAGGTTTAGTTTAGGATTAGTGTAGTTTAGAGAGAGAAAGTGAGGGGCTTCACCATTGTTGATTGTGGCTTGGATCTTGAAGAAGAAGATTGATCATCTTGTTTGTAGACTTCCATCTTCAATCAATGAGAATCTCTAACTCTCTCTCCTCTATTTTTATTTGCTTTCTTTTTATTATTGTTTTTGTTGTTGGTATTGCTTATTAATCATGTTGATTCTTGATTATTTGTTGATTAATCTAGTTGTTATCATGATTAGTGAGTAATTCCCCCATTAAGGGGATGGTGGTGGTGTAGTTGAATCTTGAGCATGTTCTAGGGTTTAGAATTGATTTATTTGTGATTAAAGTCTTTATATGCTTGATATTCTTCAATCTCCTTGCAAAATGCATGTTGTTAGTTGATTGGGAGTGAATCTTTGCTAACATGAAACGGAAGTTGACTTAGCTAAGTTCATTTATATCGATTGTTATTTGATAGTACCTCCTAGTATATGGTTCTAATGTGGAAACATAGAGGCTATGTTAGGAGAAGCCGATTAGCCCCGGAAGGCGGTTAGATTGGACCTTACTTCGATATTCGAGCATGTTTAGTTCATAATTAATTCAACTCCTATGCCTTTGTTTATGTTCAAGTGAATGCTACTCCTAAACCATTTCCCTTAATGTTTTATTTCTTGTTTTAGCATATTTAGACTTTAGTTTATTTTTCTCCTATTCCGGACTAGCTTAATTGTCGATAACATTTTGTGGTGTTTATCCGTTCTCTGTGGTTCGACCCCTATGCTTGCCTTATACTCGTATTAGGTTTGTTTAGGTGTATAAATTGTATTTGATCTAGGTGTAGTCGTTTGACGACGCGATTATTACCTTGTCAAATTGGCGCCGTTGCCGGGGAACGGCTTCCATTACCGTTGTGTTATCTTACTAAGACTAGTCCATTGTATATATTTTTCCTTTGATTTATTTATGTTCTCTTTGTTTTGTTTTTGGTGATGAAAAATGGCACGTTTTTCTTTTCCTCAATATGATGGTGAGCCTTTTTATGTCTATTTCCATAGACTTGTAGAGTTTTTGAACTATAATGGTTGTAATCCTTGTGAAGCTTGTGAGATTTGTTATTGTGGCATGAATGAACAAACGAGATATGAAGTTGAAAGTGGGTTTAATGGTGAATTTCAAGCATTAACGGTTCATAGTGCTTGGAGCTTTTTTGTACGGTTAGCTAAGGATGTACGCAATAGGGCATGTAATGTTGCTAATTTTGATTCTCAATGTGATAATAGTTTCATTGGTGGCATGAATCCCCATGATTTGTCTTGTGATCCTATATGTGAACCTAGTACAAGTGATTTCAACTCTTTTTCTCCTATTGTTGATGATGAATCTCATTTGCTTGATTATGCCCCCTTTCCCCAATATGATGATGCTCATGTTTATAATGTGAATGATCCTCCCTCCTCATCTTCTTGTTCTTACATGGCTCCAAATGATTTCCCTTATGCTCCTAATGAATCCTTTTATGAGGGTAATTCTATGGAAAATTTGAAGGAAGAGAAGATAATGAAGATAATGGAGATGATGGAGAGGTATAACGAGATGAGGGAAGTTGAGAATAGGGAGGTGGAAGCTAGAATGAAGATGCTTGAGAGCCAAATTTTCCAATTAGCCAACTCTCAAGAAAATGCCCTTCCTTCTTCTTTTCTTCCCCATATGAGTGAGGATCCCATTAGAGAGCATTCGAGTGATGGTGAAGGAGTAGAGAATGAAGAGAGTGTTGATTTTGAAAATCCTAATTCTCTTTCCCATCTTGATGAGTCTCAAGTGTATGTTTGTGACCCTTCAATCTACGAGTATATAGACTCTTTTGAGGTAATGTCCCGCATATTTTTCGAGAGTCATATGAGGACTTATAGATTATTGGATGATTTCATCGAGAACGCTTCTTGGGACTTAGATGAGTTTGAGATGAATCTACCTCCATTCATGCATGATTTTGGGACCTTGGGTTTTGAGATAGTTGAAGGAAAAGTTGTCTATTGTGGTGAAAAGGAGGATAAGGTTGATTCCCTTGGAGTTTTTGAGCTTGAGGGAGGTGTAGATCGTGAGTGCCCTTCGTTTGAGGACTCTATGATTGATTTTCATGCCCTCATTGGCGATGTGAGGCCTTGTGGTGAGGGAGTAGCTACCCCTTTTCCCGTTTCTCATACCCCTTTTTCTCTAAGGTTTGACCACATCCTTTCTTACCCTATTTCTCTCCCTTCCTATCTCAAAGAGCCTATTGGGGAGCCGCCCTCTATGGATGATTTTCATGTCCCTCCTTCCATCATTGTTGAGGATAAGAGGAATTTTGCCAAAAAAAAAATTTTGTGATGAGGATTTGCCTTTTTCCTTTTCTTTCCATTCTTCTTTTCCTTCTTCTACTTCTTACTTTCTTGAGTTTCCTTTCGATCCTTCTTCTTCTTTCTTTTGGCATCTCCCTCTTCACTTACGTGCAATAATTTTGTTGCACGTCCTTATTCCGTCATTTGCCTATTTACACCCCCATGAAATGTGTAGTAGTGCATTTGACAAGCTCTTGCGTGCGTTGAATTATTATTTCCTAGAGCGGTCTCGCTTAGACGTTAAACAAGCCTTTGCGGGAAGTAACCCGTGTTTTATTGCTTTCATTTTCTTTTGTTTTTAGATTAGATTTTCTCTCATGGACGTGTTTGTGTTCCTTGCTAGGTACACAACTTGATATACTCTTGCGCATTGGTGATGATCAAGAATCAAGGAAATGTGCCCCAACTTACCTATCATGTGGAATTCAAGCCTTGTTTGTAGAGATTGTGGCTCACATGAGGTTATTTCGGGTTTTTTGTGTGATTTTGCATTTATCCCATATCCGGTAATATCCTTCTTTTCCCTCTCTCTCTTACTTATTGTGACTTGAAGATCATGTGTTGGTAATGTTGGATTAATTTTTCCTTGTTTTCCCCTCCTTGGTTTCATCGTTTATGATTTGAGAGCTTGGTTTCATTCAAGTTTGGGGGAGGGTATTCTATCATGTTTGGTGGGATGTTGATTCATATATGCCATGCACGTGAGTATATGCATTTCCATGTTTTTCATGCTTTTGGAAAATCCAAAAATATTTTTTGTTTACTTCAAGGCAAGTTTAGCAAAATGTGCTTTGTTTGTACTTATTTTGGACATTATATCTTTTGGATTTGTTTACTCTTGAATGCCTTTCTTCCTAAGTGGTTAATGTGTGCACGGTTTGAGAGTGTCATTGGTTGATTCTAGGATATTACATGCTAAGGTAGCCGGGTTAAGAACTTTTAGGGCGCCATGAAGCCTTAGTTCACGGGTATGTGGTAAGATGGTGTTGCTCTCTATAGTGGATTTGGCACCCTTGGTTGGTATTTGCTTAGTTATAATCCCGTGTGAGGTAACATTGTTCTAGCCTTCATTACTTTGTTGTGTGGCACATTTGGATCCTTAGCTATGCATGTCTTGATCCTTGTTTTGACTTATAGCTCCCAAGATCGTGACCGAAGCACTTTAGGGGAGGAAAAGGGCACTTCTTTCTCATTTTTCTTTATCTTCTTTTTATTTTGTTACAAATTTGATTTTCTATTTTGCATAAACCTACTTGCTAACCAATTTGAGCCTTATGTTTCCCGCTCTTGTTTAAACCATATTACAAACCTAATGGCCTATGTTTACCAACCTTTTAGTTAGTGAAGCATTGGCATGTGAGGTTTGAGTTTTGAGTTGTTGATCATAGACAAGATGCATTTTGAGATTTGGTTAGAGTTGAGCTTGTAAAGTAATATGCAAATTTATGGAAATCAAATGAAGTTTCAAGAAAAAGCCGTCCAAAGTTAAAAAGGCAAGGACATTGAATAAAGTTAAAAAAAAAAAAAGAAAAAAAAAAAAAGTGAAAAAAAAACAAAAACAACAAAAATATTTTAGTTGGTTTCATTTTCTTCCTTAGTTTAAGCATTGAGGACAATGCTTTGTTCAAGCTTGGGGGGAATTTTGTGTGTTTGTGTTGAATAAGCTTGGGGGAATGGCATTAGTGGTATTTTTGCTTGATATTTAGTGAATTCTTGAGTTATTTTTGAGTGTCGGCCGCACTTTTTGCTTCACTTAGGAAATATCACCAAATTTTAAATTTTAAATTTTTACCCCGCCTTAACCCTTAGCCTTACGTTATAACCAATAAAAAGACCCTTAGACTCTAGTGGGTTAGGTCAAAAGAACGGTGGAGGGAGATAGATTTCAAACCTATGGAAAGAGTATGCATAGTTGAGACGTCGGGATTACCTTCTCAAAGTTTTTCATTTCTTTATCTTTTTCCGGTTCCTTCGTGGAATCTTGAGAAGCTAGCTTAAGGGTTGATTTGAAGCTAGTAGAGAGAACGTGGCCCGATTGGTTGGGGCTAGGGTGGATTGAGTCCTAAGTAGTTCTCTATGCTTAGCATGTGTTATGTTTCAATCAACCATTGACATCTTGGAACGTGCATACATTTGTCCATTTAGAAAGGTTTGCATTCATTTGTACTTGTCCCTATCTCTTGTCCATATATGAACTTGTGTTTGCTTTTTCTCTTCGTGTTTCTCTTCCTTTTCCTTTTGTTGCCTTGCCTTGGTTTTTCTCAAGAGTTGTGGGTTAAGCTCTTAGGAAACCCTCACGAGACCTCACTCGTCCTCATAGGCGACTTTGGGGTTTTAAGGGCTTGTTGCAGCTAAAAACAACCGTGATTCCTACGTTAGTGAGTTAGTGTACATTCTTTCTCCTTGTTTCTATTTTGTTTCTTTTGCTTCCAATAATTTTCCTCTTGTTCTCTTTTGCTCTAGCTTTGCTCGAGGACGAGCAAAGGTTTAGCTTGGGGGAATTTGATGAGTGACATTTATGTCGCTCCTAGGATAGTGTTTATGCCTTGTTTTAGCTTGTCTTAGGGTGTTTTGTAGTTGTTTTGTTCAAATAATGCGTGCATGCATGTCTCGATGTGTTTTTAATGAAATCGCATATATTCCTTAATGCTTGCTTTCATTGCGTGTTTGCACCGTTCCCTATACCTTATTGCTTCCCTTGGTGTTTGTGCTTAGGTATTTAAAGTCTTGGATTGCAAAGAAGAAGCCAAGGAAGCATGAGAGAAGAATCGAAGAAAGGCCAGAGTGTGCGGGCGCGCAGCCCTGTGAGAACCCGCGCAAAACTGGCAAAATAGCAGAAGCAAGGCAGAAAGTTTTGCGCGGCCTGTGCGCGACATGTGCGCGGGCGCACACCGACACTGCGCGGGCGCGCAGCCAGCAACGCGGGCGCACACACCAAAGCACAAGCCGCGCAACCCTCAAATGCGCGGGCGCGCAGCTGCTTTGCGCGGGCGCGAAGCTGCCTTGCGCGGGCGCGCAGCGTGTCCTGTTCAGCGTTTTTGCGCGATTCTTTATATATTGCGGGGCTTGTTTTGCACAAAAAAAAGAGGTCTTCATTCATTTTTCATTCTTTCTCCCTAGTTTTAGGAGAGCTTCTCTCTCTAGGTTTAGTTTAGGATTAGTGTAGTTTAGAGAGAGAAAGTGAGGGGCTTCACCATTGTTGATTGTGGCTTGGATCTTGAAGAAGAAGATTGATCATCTTGTTTGTAGACTTCCATCTTCAATCAATGAGAATCTCTAACTCTCTCTCCTCTATTTTTATTTGCTTTCTTTTTATTATTGTTTTTGTTGTTGGTATTGCTTATTAATCATGTTGATTCTTGATTATTTGTTGATTAATCTAGTTGTTATCATGATTAGTGAGTAATTCCCCCATTAAGGGGATGGTGGTGGTGTAGTTGAATCTTGAGCATGTTCTAGGGTTTAGAATTGATTTATTTGTGATTAAAGTCTTTATATGCTTGATATTCTTCAATCTCCTTGCAAAATGCATGTTGTTAGTTGATTGGGAGTGAATCTTTGCTAACATGAAACGGAAGTTGACTTAGCTAAGTTCATTTATATCGATTGTTATTTGATAGTACCTCCTAGTATATGGTTCTAATGTGGAAACATAGAGGCTATGTTAGGAGAAGCCGATTAGCCCCGGAAGGCGGTTAGATTGGACCTTACTTCGATATTCGAGCATGTTTAGTTCATAATTAATTCAACTCCTATGCCTTTGTTTATGTTCAAGTGAATGCTACTCCTAAACCATTTCCCTTAATGTTTTATTTCTTGTTTTAGCATATTTAGACTTTAGTTTATTTTTCTCCTATTCCGGACTAGCTTAATTGTCGATAACATTTTGTGGTGTTTATCCGTTCTCTGTGGTTCGACCCCTATGCTTGCCTTATACTCGTATTAGGTTTGTTTAGGTGTATAAATTGTATTTGATCTAGGTGTAGTCGTTTGACGACGCGATTATTACCTTGTCACTTCTGTAGACACCCATATGTGTCTCCCCAAATTCAAACCCGGTGATGAGTACCTTTCACGTCGAATCATAATCAAATGAAGTGAAAGTGTGGAAAGTCTAGTGTTGCGGTTAGTTTTTATTTCTTTTCTTTCTCTTTGTTTTTGAAAACCTATTTTAAGAAAACAGCCAATCCAGTTTAGTTTGATCCATGACAAGGGTCCAATAATGGTGTAGTTGGGTCGGGTTCAAAAAGAGCTTTCCAACGATATATTATAAGCCCAATTCCGATGAATAATGAGGAAGTTATGGCCAAATTGCTAAACTGGGCCCGGTTTGATTCTTATATGCGGCCCAATGATCTAGGGAAAAGCCTATTATTGATTTATCATTCCTAATGCAATTAGGATTGATTATAGTCTTCTAGAATATTCTAGAAGATTCTTTTGATTCCTAATTTAATTAACATTGATAAATTGACTTTTTTTTAATTAGAATAAAAAAAGTGTTTTTAAGGAAATTACAGTTTTACCCTCTCAAACGCTTAAATTTTATCAAAATAAGAAAACGCCTGAAACACTGATTGCAGCACCGTACGAGACGTTTGTCGCCTGGCGACAGACGTGTCGTGGCGACAGACCTGGCATCTGGCGACACGTCTGACGTCTAGTGACAACCCTGTCGTCTGGGAACAGGCGCGTGCTTGGCGACATCGTCGTGTTTTATTCTTTTTGAAACTCTAATTCGTTTTTTATCATATACGGCTAATTTTCTCTATAAATAGCCTCCTAAAACCTCGTTTTAAAATCATCAATTCCCATTTAATTATCACCAACTCTCATCAAGAATTTCTTGATTTTCTATATTTTTCTAAACTAGCCTGTTACAAACACAATTCCTCATACATTAGCACTGGACACACCAAGAATAATTTGAAGTTGCCTTCGCCCTAGACGTGAAAGGTTTGATTTCTGAGGGTTTGGTCCCAAATCTAGTCTAAACTTTCTTAATTCTCTCTTTCAATTATTTAATTTAATTCATTGTTTGATTTTATATTTTCCTTAAAGTTACTAACGTGTGTATTTTGTTATTAGAAAGAGGTACGAGGCATCCAAGTAAATGCTTTAATTGTTTGCATTGATTTTATGATGTAGAAATCATGTCTAGGTTGTTATTTTGATTCCTAGTATCATATTAGGATGTTTTCCCTAATTTGATGTTTAGAATGACAACAATGATTCCTAGTATCATGTTTAGGGTAAAAATTATTATATCAAATATGCTTATTATGATTCCTATGATGCCTCTTATTTTCTTTCCTAATATTCATGTTGGTATCATGTTAGGGCTATATATTTGATCTTTGATGCTTAGTGACATGCTAGGGTTTGTATTAATCTTGTTAGTGTCATGCCTAGGATCTTGCTATTGTTATGCTTTAACATGAATATTATTATTATTATTATTATTATTATTATTATTATTATTATTATTATTATTATTATTATTATTATTATTATTATTATTATTATTATTATTATTATTATTATTATTATTATTATTATTATTATTGATATTATTATTATTATTATTATTATTATTATTATTATTATTATTATTATTATTATTATTATTATTATTATTATTATTATTATTATTATTATTATTAATATGTTGCTTGATTTTATATATTGTTATTGCTTGATCACGCTTTTTATGCATGTTTAAAGAGAATTGGTACTTGTAATCACGCTTAATAAGATAATTAATAATCTTGTTTAGGGTTAATATGATTATAATTCAAGTGATCGCCAATAACAGTTTTGTTTCTGCATTAATATTCAACCAACGTAGATAAATATGTTTAGGGTAAATCTAATGGTTGCATGTTAGTCAGAAAGCGCACATGAATACGAGAAGAATAAAGTAGAGACCTATTAATAGGGCAGGTTCTTTCTCTTTTAGATTGGATTTGTACCTTCATCCCCGAACTTCCAATCTTGGTTCCAGACCTATTGGAGTTAACGATCTCCTGGATCGTTAAGGGGTGTAACCTTCACCCTGTGAACGGTTTACAAGTTCCTAAAACTTGTTGGCGACTCTTTTGCTCTAGCTTCTTTCCCTTTGGACGCCACCATGCTTAAGTGTATAATCACAATGGGGTTCAAGTTTTGGGTAATGCTTGAAATATTCCCTACAACGGCTGATCGGGTTCATCAACCGCCCAAACTTCTTTTCTCTTTTTGCTCTCTTCAGCTTTTCTGAGCCAGCTGAGCAGACCAACTCTCCTTTTGTTTATCGGACTTCTTTGAGTCCAACTGATGGCTGGACAAGCACAGGTTGGTAGCTTGAATAAAGCTCTCCGCCTCTATCAACACCTCTTGAAGGGTGAAAACCCTCTTATGAATAAGGCCGAACTTAAAAGTCGACCCGTCCTTCAGACCCTTGAAGAAGTCTGTATAGGCTACCTCATCAGACAGTCCCTGGATTTGAATTCTCACCAGGTTGAACTGCCTTACATAGGAGCGGAGCCCTTCTCTATCTCCCTGCCGGATGGTGCTCAAGTCGAGACTTGTCCTTTAGGCAAGGATGTTCATCGAGAAGTTAGAGGCAAACAAGATGGCTAGCTTCCTGAAACTGTCGATGTAACCAGCTGGTAGGTTGCCAAACCATTGTTGGGCAATGTCCTTCAATGTAGCCGGGAAGCACCGGCACCACATAGCGTCTTCCAACCCCTGCATGTGCATGAGGTTGGAGTAAGCCATGAGGTGGTCCTCAGGGTTGGTGGTACCATCATAAGCACCTACCAACACATTCTTAACCTTGGCCAGCTGTTCCGCCTCAGTTATCTCCTTGGTGAACGCAGAAGTTTGTTCACCACGTTTGAGCAGTCTGAGCTGCCAATCAAAAGGTTGGACGTTATATGCCGCCTGACCCCCAAATAGGGTCGGCTGCATGAAGTGAGGGGAATACGGACCATAGACTATAGGAGGTACATACGGTGCATTCCCAATCATTTGAGGGCAAGAGTGGACGGTATTACCTCATATATGGCTTTCATGCAAGGATTGAGTATTCCCTGCTGATGTGCTCTTGAAGCTGTCTGGAAAGCTCCATGTATAGGCTGACTCAGACAGCTGCTGACCTCTTCTACAGGTGATGATTTTCCGAGCGTCAGAAGTTGATTTTTTGTTTCCCTCCGGCTGTTCAACCCGGCGGGGAATTCTTGTGTACTTCTAAGGTAGAAGAATCTTTGACCAGTCGAGGGTCTCAACTGCCTTGTCCCTAACTGGCTTTTTCCTCCTTGGAGGAGTCTTTCTTGCCAACTGACCCTTGCTTGGGCTAGCCTTACTCTTGGTGATCAGATCCTTGATTTCACCCTTGAAACTAGTCATGAATTTCAAGAGTTCGTCCCGAGTGAAAAGGGTGGATCCGCCTGCCATATGGGTTTCCCCTTCCAGCTGACTAGGGGGGCAGCTTGTACTCGCCTGGCTCTCACCCCGTTCTAGAGTGTCTCTAGGACGGATGCGTTTAGTGATCAGGGAGCCATCTTTGGCAATGTAAGTTTCAACCTAAGGATCATCATCCTCTTGGTCAGTAAAGAACTCTAGCTAGTCAACCGGACGGTCAGGAGGCGGTACAAACTCTTGAACCATCCTTGAGGTACCCTCCCCAAAGATGGCGCCAAATGTTTTGGGTGTTTTTGTCCCTCGAGAGAGTTACAGCTCAGAGTCTGGTTGCACGCGGCCTGTACTAGCAAAACAACGGAGACTACGGGAGGTTGGAGCTCCGCCTCTAACGGTCAAGTTAGTACTTGAAAAATAATAGGAGAAAGTGCGAAAAAGAGATGAGATCTTCTCGGATTCCGAGATCAGGTGATTCTCTAATGTAAGAGAATGTAGGGTATGCTGTAATAATTGTAGATGCCCCAAAATTGGGGAAAATCTCCCTATTTATAGGGTCTTTTGGAAATGTGCCCCTAATTAGATCATTTTGACCTAATTATTATAGGCTGGGCAGCATTGCGACTTTCTTAGGATTTAGGCCGCTGAAGGCCGCCTTTTACTCCCAAGTTCTAGGAGAGACACGTGTTAGAAGAAGATTGGCCCAATTCGGACCAACCAGAGTATGACACATGTCAAGGCCTGATTGGGCCACGTGGCATGGGTAAAATTACCCAAAACAACAACATGTAAATCAATATTCCAAAATCAACATCTTGATTCTTCTATGTGGAGTCATAAACTAATACTTGCATTAATTAAAACACAAAAATTAATAGAGCTCACGAACTAAAAATAAAAAAAAAGCCATAGAAATCAAAATAATAAAAAAATTGAAAATAAACCCTAAATCCCCGTAAAAAAAATCAGAAAACTCAAAATAAAAAAAAACCCAAAAACCGCATGTATAAACCCAGAAAAATCGAATTAAAATCCTAAAATGGATTATATTCAATTAAATAAACCTAAAAACCGCATGCATAAATCCAAGAAAATCGAATTAAAATCCTAAAGTTGATTAAATTCGATTAAATAAACCCAAAGAAAAAAAAAACCCAAAATCGATTAAATAAACAAAGAAAAATCAAATTAAAATCCTAAAATCGATTAAATTAACCCAGAAAAATCGATTAAAATAAAAAATTGATCAATTAAACCCAATATTAAATCCAACAAAATCATTTAAAATCGAATTAAACCCAGAAATTTAACCCTAACCTCGAATAATTAAACCCTGAAATTGTTGTTGATGTCGGTGGAATTTGAGGGGAAAGAAGGAGATCGACAAGCGAAGACACTTGCATTTCTGACGAGATTTGAGTCTCAATTTTGGGGAAATCGAGGAAGAAGATGAAGAATATGAAGAAAATCGAAGAAGATGAAGTAGAAAACGAAGAAATACGAAGGAGAGAGAAGGAGAACAAAGGCGAGAAAAGTAGCTAAGAGTAGGAAAGAGGAGGAGAGGCGAGAGCGGAGAGGGAAGACTAGGGTTAGGGTTTATAAAGGGACGAAGAGGAGAGAGGAGAGGCGCGTTTTATTTTTTTTAACTTTACCACCGGTTAAAAATCGGTGGGAATAATGTTTTCCCCACCGATTTGGTTTGAACCGGTGGGAATACCCCACCCTCAAAATCCCGCCCTTTTTCCCCATATTTTTCTCACCGGTTTTTAAAAATCGGTGGCCTTAGGTCGGTGCCAATCTTCATTTTTCACCTAGTGTAAGTGATTTAGTTACTTTAATTGTTCTTTTGACATAGAAATCATGCTTTGATTATTTTAATTCCTAGTATCATGTTGAAATGCTTTTATTGCTTTCTAGTATCATGCTTAGGTTGCTTTTTATTCTTTCTAATATCATGTTTATTGTTTAGTGACATGCTAGGATTTGTTGTTAATCTTGTTAGTATCATGTCTAGGATCTAGCTAATAAAACTATGATGCTTTGATGAAATTGAGATTAAGATGATTTGTTGTTATATTATTGTTGCTAGATTTTAATGTTATTGCTTGATCACGCCCTCTCTTGCAGGATTAAAGGGAATTTGTACTTGTAATCACGCTTAATAAGATAATTAATAATCTTGTTTAGGCTAATATCATTATAATTCAAGTGATCGCCAATAATAGTTTTGTTTGTGCATTAATATTCAAACAACATAGATTAAACAGGTTTAAAGTTAATCTAATGATTGTTTGTTAGTCAAAAAGCGCACATGAATATGAGAAGAATAAAGTAGAGGCCTATTATTAGGGCAGGCTCAATCTCTTTTAGGTTGGATTTGTACTTTCATCCCAGAATATCCAGTCATGGTTCCAGACCACTATGGAGTTAGCGATCTCATGGATCGTGAAGGGGTGTAACCTTCACCCTGTGAACGGTTTACAAATTCCTAAAACTTGTTGGCGAATCTTTTGCTCTAGACTCTTTCCCTTTGGACGCCATCATGCTTAAGTGTATGATCACAGTGGGGCTCAAGTGTGGGATGCTTGAAATATTCCTTACAATTTTTTAGGGACTTCACTGGGGAGGATTTCTATCTTAATTCCTAAAATTAATTTTGGCGATAATTTAGAATGAGAGGATGAGACTCAAAATGTTTTAAGTATTCATGTGCATAGTTTTTATTGACATTATTGCACATGCATAAAAAAGGTCCGCATTGGATAGACTATCCGTAATGCGTTAAAAACATAGGATTTTTATATGTAGGAAATTCGGGAAATATCTTTCACAACTAGATTAAAAAAAACGCTACAAAAAATCTAAAAATTCAAAGAACAGAAAGCTGCTGAGGCATGTAGGAACCAGCGCCGAGAATACAGAGTCAGCGTCATGCGATGGCTCTGTCGCTGGGCGATAGCAATGTCGTTTGGCGACAAAGCTATCTTATGGCGCCAAGCCCTTTTGTCTCGCGCCATGTTCTTCCAATACTGAGCCATAAATCTACCTTCTTTGTTTCGACCGATTCTAGTACTGTTTGCTCGATACTAGTTCCTGATTAGGTTTTTCTCACTTCTCTGAACCCATATGTGTTTTACATATGGCCTTAAACCTCTGGGAATTCACGCTCCATCTACCCTACTTCGGGGTTTTTTGTGTCCCTTGGAAGAGTTACAACGTAAAGGCTGGTCGCCTGTACCTACAAAACGAACGGAACTCCGAATGGTCAGAGGTCAGCCTCCAAAGATTAAGTTAGTACGGAATCGGATTACCTGCTCGGATTCCAAGTTCAGGTGTTTTCTGTTTTAGAGAGCAATAAATGCCTTAATGATTAAGACATACAGTTCAAGGTGTCCAAGGACTGCCCCAATAATTGGGGGGAATCTCCCTATTTATGGGGTCCTAGGAAAGCGTGCCCTGCCCTAAGGTTTAATGACCTAGGGATTAGGGCAGCGCCACTTTGCGGCGCCCTTGGAGTTTGGGCCTTGAAGGCCTCCATTTCCAAGGGGGTTTATTTGAATGGCACGTGTCACACATCTAGAGAGCCTATTAGGATGCCTCTCAGAGAGACACGAGTCGCTCTCTCATTGGTCCACTTGGGGGTATTAAATACCCCAAATCATTTGCCCCTCACAAGAGTGACGTGGCATGCCACGTGACACCTGTGACAGGTATTGGCTTCTGATTGGCCGAGAAGTTACTTTTTACTGTTCAATAGAATCTAGGGTTTTACCACAGGTCTTTTACCCCTTTTATAAATAGGAGGTTTGACCTCCCTTGGATTCACACTCGCGTGAATCTTTGGGAGAATCTTGAATCTTTGACTTTCAAAGACTTTGACTTCTATAGCATCCGACACTCGGCCAACTCGTCCGCCTGTTCAAGCAGATTTTCATACCAAGCGCCTCTAGTACCTTCTTCTAAGATAATTGCCTGATCCATTCTTTACTTAATTTTTTGCATTTTCCTTTTTCAAAAATGGTTTCCCAAATGCACCCGACACGGCCTAGATTAGCGATCAGCCGGTCACCGGGGACGGCTAAATCTAGAACTAGAAGTGCCGAATGCTCGTTCGAGAACTACCCTTTGCGTGCATCTCCAAATTCGACAGTGTCTGTGCTACTATAGGACATGATGGTCAGAAAAAAGCAAACGACTCAGAGATATAGGACGAATGGTTCTTGGTACCATTCGGAGAGCGAGACGGTCTACTCGAATGGCTCCATTAGGGGGCCTGTCTTCAAGATTAGCAGAGACTCCCCGGGCAACATTAGTACTCCAAGAGACTTAATATTAAGGGAGTCGGATGATGAACAACAAATTTTCGGGCCTAGCGAATCGGTGCCGAATGTTGAGATGGGGGAGGACATTGCTAGCACCAGCTGGCAGGCCCCCAGCTCCGATGGCGGTCCAAACTTAAAACCGCCCGAGAGTCCCTCTCCGTAGAGAAGGGAGAGGGCTTGGAAGAGCCGTGTACTACGCGGCGATTTGAACGTGCTCCCTATTTCTTATATGTCGCCAAAAGCAGGTAGAAAAAATGACAAATGACTTTGGAAAATTTATTTCCACCCATGTCATGGGACATGGCTTCTTGTTGTCTGTGTCGAATGTTGAGGACATGGTTACCTGGCCAAAGATGGCCAACTATGGTGACCAGTACTTCAGATGCTACGAGGCGTCTATCCATGCAGGATTACGCTTCCCTCTCCATCCGGCCGTGGAGAGGATTTTTTACGGATACCAACTGGGTATTTGGAACCTATCCCCCAATTCTTGGGTTAACATATTGGGCTACATTGCCGCCTGTGAGATAATGGAGGTGGAGCCCAGCTTCGAGGCGTTTGCTCATATGCACTACCTAAGAAAGACTTCACACGCAAGTGGGGCCGGTTGGTTTACTCTAACCAGCCACAGACGTTATATGATGGCTCTGGGGAAGGAGAACAAATGGAAAGACTGGAGGTCTAAGTTGTACATAGTCTCCTCCCTAGACTTCCAAAGGAACAAGCGCTACAACCGCTGGACCAAGGAGCCGCCTCTCCTTGCTGGGAAGAAATCCTTGCCGCCTGTACCAAGGCGGGCGCAAGAGGAGATTTTGGATCGGGGTCCTTTTTCGGTGGCCGTCTGAACCAACGAGGAGACGGGGGTTAAGGAGGTAACCCCCCCCAGAGCTACATTCCCCGATTCGAGTGGCTCTCGGACGAGACATGTTTAGGGTAAAAATACCCCCTATATGTGGACCAATGCCACCGCGACACGTGTCCGCATGCTCAGCGCTCAATGGGCCAATTAGAGCATGACACGTGTCACTCAATGATAGAAGGGTGAAAATGGGCTCTAAACCCACAACCCTAGAAACCGTAAAACGGTGGGAAGCCAATCTACTTAGGTTTAATAACCTAAGAGGCACATATCCCAATGCTCTATTAATACTGATCATTACATCAGTTTTAAGGGATCGAATTCTCTCACGAAGGGCAATGACCCCCACAATTACTCTCCCTTCTCTCTACTTTCTCTCTCTAAAATACATTATTTCGGTCACTAACTTGATCGTCGGAGGCGGGCCTTTGGCCCCCCCGGGGTCCGTTGTTTTGAAGGTGACCGGGCCGTTCGAGTGTTGCATTGCGGATCTGTCTCCCGAGGGACGTACACACCCTCCATTCGGGTACGTACAAAAAACCCCAAAACATTTGGCGCCGTCTGTGGGGAGACACATCTGTAATGGCACATCGATTGTGGATCACTAACTCAAGAGGGGAGCCTCCTTTGGGAGGCAGCAGGCGTCATGAGGCCGAATGTCAAGTACAACAGGCGTCATGAGGCTGAATGTCGAGAGTCAGGCGGCCAAAAAGGCCTGTCAGACTTAGTCATGCATTTTTTAAGGTTAAAGGGCAATGCTGTTTAATCTAAGTTTTATTTGGGGAGAGACGGCTAAATTGGCCAACTCCACTATTTCTATCTGACTCATTTAATGAGTCGACCGCATGCTCAGGTCACCCAGCCGGAATTTGTGCTTAGTCAGGTGGCCACATGCTATCTTTGATTGATAGTTTGATACTATCAACATCACACAAATTGTATTATTACATACGTAATATTACCCAAGAGTAAACCCTAGAGCAAAAGCAGGCGGAAAGGTAGCCTCTAATATGAAATAGTAGCCGTTTTCCGCCTGTGCTAGAACAGTCGGAAAACTCAACGATTTTTAGATTTCAAATCAGATTAAATTAAACGACTGCGAGCGCTGCCTTAGCGCATTCGGTAGAGCCGCTTGTTGTATTTGTAGAGCAATGTGTCACCTAAATGGGAGATGCTTCTCCTTGACGAATTCGCCCGAATGGACGTTGCCGGTTGTCTGACTCATGTTAGAGCAGACAGTCGTACTCATGTTGGAGCAGACGGTAGTTTAAATAATATTCATCTGGCCATTGGCCTCTTTTAACGAATAAATAGCCACTAAGTCATTGACTTAACTTAAAAAATTAAATAAAGAATAAAATGCAGCTAAGTTATCAACTTAGCTTAAGAATTTAATAAGTTTTCGGGCGACTGCTTTGGTGCAGTCGGGTCCTTTCTTAAGGATCTTGGGTGTCTGCTGTTGGGGTAGACGATCCCTTAATTGTGCAATCGGTAGCTCATATGCAGGCGGTAGCTCATAAAATCTCGACATTGTTTTAAAGTGTACTAGGCCGTCTGCACACTATGCAGGCGGTAGCTCATAAAATCTCGACATTGTTCGTGTGCACATTGTGCAGGCGAGGTTAAAGCATCGTCATTAGTTGTAAATTGGTTCGTCTACACATTGTGTAGCCGGAACTATAAAAGGTAAGTAGGATCTGTCGGGACATCATGCAGGCGGCATCCTTCATTGTTGTGAGCATGATCCTCCTGCACATTGTGCAATCGGTACTCAAAATAAAGTAAATAAAGAAAAGTAAGAAATGAAGGCAAAATTTCATTAACAGGTCAAAAACTTTACAAAATTTTAGAATTAATACTTCATTAAGTTATCTACATTCCAGGTTCTAGGTAGCTTCTTATCGTCTGGTGTTTCCAGGCAACCGCCTCTTACTTCTTTATAGATTTGCTAGGGGCCTTCCCAATTTGGGGTTAGCTTCCCTTGCTCATTAGCCCTATCGACTGCCTCCATTTTCTGTAATACAAAGTCCCCAACTTTTAAAGGGAGTTTGTGTACTATTTTGTTGTAGGCGCGAGTCATTCCCAGGCGGTAGATTTCATGGCGCAAGGCGGCATTGCCCCTACGCTCTAGGATCGAGTCCAATGCCAGGCGCATGGCCTCCTAGTTTGCACCTTCAACATATAGCATGATCCGAAGAGTCGGCTCATAGTGTTCAATGGCAAGACAGCTTCCGCCCCATACACCAAGAGAAATGGGGTTTCTCCAATTGCCCCTTTTGTTGTTGTTCTGATGGCCCATTGGATGTGTGATAATTCATCCGCTCATAGGCCACCAGCTCTTTCAATTTTCTTTTTTATGCCGTCTGAGATTAACTTGTTGAAGGCTTTGACTTGGGCTTTTGCTTGGGGTCGGCCGACTAATGCGAAATAATTGGAGATCCCGTAATCTCCCAGCCAAGTCTTTAGTTGAGGGGTCTCAAACTGAGGATAATTATCAAAAACCATAGACATAGGCACCCCAAAACGGGTGATGTTATTCTTTAGATGAAGGAAATGACGTCCTTTGTCTTGATGTTTTCGACCGCCTTTGCCTCTATCTATTTGGTAATATAGTCCACAGCCACTAAGATGTAGCGCTTGCCGCCTGGAGCAGCCGTATATGGGCCTAGGATGTCCATGCCTCATTTAGCAAACGGTATTGGACTGTGGATTGCCATCAGGTCGGTGGCCGGACGATGGATTAGCTTGCCAAAATTTTGACACTTGTCGCATTTTTTAACCATCTCCATAGCATCCGCCTCAAGGGTAGGCCAAAAGTAATGCCGCCTGGCCCTGGAAGCTAAGGATCTGTTGCCTACATGAGAGGCACAGTATCCGACATGCAATTCTTCAAGAACTTCTTGCCCCTTTTCTAGGGTCACACACTTCAAAAGAGGCTTCAGAAAACCTACTTTGAAGAGCTTTCCTTGTCTCATCTCAAATCTTGTTTTATCAGCACGATCACCTCCTAAGGTGAATCTAGGAGGGTGTCGTCTGTAAGATATGCCCGGATGCTATCCATCCAGGTAGAGCTTCGGTCAGGTACTCCAATGGGGTCTTCATTAGATATACTTCTTTTTTCCATGACTTCCCAGAAGAATGACCGAGGCGTTTCATAGGAGGCTGATGACGCCAGTTTTTACAGAGCATGCACCTGATTGTTTGCTGATTTGGGCACTTGACTTGGATTGAAGTCTTCAAGTGTCCCAACTTCATCTTTTACCGCATGTAAATATTTGGTCATAACCGGATGGGTAGCCTCATAAACACCATTGTATTGGCTAACGACCAATTGGGAGTCAGAGCAGGCGTCAATTTTTGTGGCTCCTGCCGCCTTGCACATCCGGATGCTGGCTAGCAGGGCTTCATATTCGGCCTCATTGTTTGAGGCCTGGAACTTGAACCGTAGTGCATATTCACATTTGTACCCCTCAGGAGACTGACAAATTACGCCTGCACCACAGCCGTTCAACGTGGAACTCCCATCCACATACACTTTCCAATCCTGATTGATATTGTCCGGCTCAGCCGGCCTTGTCATTTCAACAATAAAGTTGGCGAATGCTTGCCCCTTTATTGCCATCCTTGGTTTGAAAGTGATTTCCAGTTCCTGCAACTCAATAGCCCATTTGAGCATTCGGCTAGAAGATTCCAGGGTCGTCATTGGCCGCTTGATCGGTTGGTCAGTGTAGACCGTGACCGGATGTGCCAAGAAGTAAGGTTTCATCTTCTTGACAGCCATGTAAAGGGCGAGACCAAATTTTTCGACCATGGGGTACGGAAGTTTTGTGTTTCTAAGGACGTGGGTAAAGAAGTAGACCGGGAGCTGGATGCCGTCTTTTTCAGCTAAGAGAACAGCACTGAGGGCAGAATCTGAGACAGCCAGATACATATAGAGCGTCTATTTTGGCAAGGGGCTGACCAACCTTAGTAAAGAGTGCAAATGTGTTTTCAGCTTTTGGAAGGCCGCCTCAACATCATCCCCCCATTCCAATCTAGTATTCTTCTTGATCGCCTAGAAGAAGTCGAGGCACTTGTCGCCTAATAGACTAAGAAATCTTCACAAAGCTGCCAGACAACCGGTTAATTTTTGGACTTCCTTAACAGTACGGGGCGACTGCATGTTGATTACCGCCTGTATTTTTTCAGGGTTGTCTTCTATCCCCCTTTTGTCAATCAGGAATCCGAGAAACTTTCCAGACTTAACACCAAAGACACACTTTTTTTCAGATTAAGCATGACCTTGTGCCGCCTGAGTGTGGCGAATGTTTCTAGGAGGTCAGCAAGGTGATCCGCCTGTTGTTTGGATTTGACTATCATGTCATCAATATACGCCTCTACATTCCTCCCAATTTGATTAATGAAGATTGTATTAATCATGCGTTGGAAAGTAGCAGGCGCATTCTCCAAACCAAACGACGTCACATTATAACAGAATAACCCCTGATCAGTGACGAATGTTGTCTTTTCTTGATCTTTTTTCCAAATGGGAATCTAATGGATGCCTGAATAGGCATCTATGAAGCTCGTCAGGACATGTCCGGCTGTAAAATCGACCAGACTTTTAATATTTGGAAGTGGATAGATATCCTTCGGACATGCTCTGTTTAAGTCAGTGTAGTTCACACACATGCGCCAGGTACCATTCGGCTTTTTAACAAGCACAATATTTGCAACCCAATCAGGGAATTTACATGGCCGAATAAACCCGGCGTCTAATAGCTTTTTTACTTTGGCGGCTGCCGCTTGACTTCCCTCCTCGCCATGGTTTCTTTCTTTTTCCGAATGGGCTTCTTTTTAGGATCCACAGCGAGTTTGTGGATAGCAAGATCCGGGCTGATGCCTGCCATCTCTTATACATCAAAGACAAAGATGTCTTTGAATTCTTTCAGTAGTTGGTGCAAGCTTGCACCTAACTTAGCAAAAGCAGCCGTCCCCACCTTAACAGTTCACTGTGGCCGACTATCATCCAGAGGAATATCAATGTTTTCACCAGCCGGCTGGGGACGAAGGTTGTCTGACCTCTCTTTGGTCGGTGATTGCTATTGCTTTTCTTTTTTGACCACCACCAGCGGATCATGCTTTCTTTTCTTGGCGACTGGTGGGGTTGGATGATCATCCTTGAAATTATCAAGGTCTATTGGCTCTTTGCCCTGAACGGCTGCAGCTGCCGCAGGCTTGGTGTCCGAGAGATAGCATTCTCGCGCCGCCTTCTGGTCCTTGTTTAGGGAGCCAACAGTTCCATCATCCTTCTCATAATTTACAAGCATGAGAGCAGGGATAATGACAACCTCGCACTCGTTAAAAGTGGGTCGGCCAAGGATAAGATTGTAGGCGGTCAACTCTTCGACCACCAGGAATCGGATGGTCATGTACCGACCGCTACCTTTTTGCCCCAGTTGGATGGGAAAATCAATGCGTCCGATAGAATGCACAACTCCTTCCCCAAAATTCACAAGGGGATGGGAGACATCCATCATGCTATCCGATTTGGACTTGAGATTGGATAAACATTTGCGGTTGATGATGTCTGAGGAACTTCCTGTGTCAATTAAGATGCGAGCAACCAACTGGTTGGCCACTTTACATTCTATGACCACAGGGTCATCATGCGGCCGACGAACTTTGCCTCTGTCCTTTTCGGTGATGATGACTTCGGGGAAGGCGGATGTGCTGGCTGCCTGTCCCTCGTCAACAGAATGGACCATCTTTATCAGATGGTCCTTGTTGCCCTGGATGGTTAGGCCACCAACGAAGATTCCGCCTGCTTTCTTATAGATTGGATCCTCATCCGTTTGAGAGCTTATAGCAGGCTAGGGAGTCTTTTTGCTTGACTGCTCCGGATTCGATTTTGAAGTCACTTTGGACTTCGCATAGGATTTCAGCGCTCCTTGTCGGCTAGACGATCAAACGTACGCTGGAGGCTGAAGCAGTTGTTTGTGTCATGGCCGACATCCTCATGATAGTGGCAGTGTTTGTTCTTGTTCCGATTTTCAGCGGAACCTTTCATAGAAGTCGACTTCTCTTGAGTCAGCCAATCCTTTATCTCCATGAGGATGGAGTAGCTTTCCTTGTTTAACTCGTACCTTGGGACGTACGGCTTCCACTCTTTCTTTTTCTTCTAGGCCGGCTGATCAGCGTTATCAATCGCCTAGATTTGTTTTTTCTTTTTGCTTCCTTCTGGTTTTAGAGACTGTTGAGTAGGCAGACTCTCATTCTGTCGGTTAGACTACTTGGAGTCCGACAGATTATTGGAGGAGCAGAACTCGGTCACTTGTATGTAGGCGTCCGCCTCCATCAGGGCTCCTTGGAGGGTGAAGATTTTCTTGCGGACGAGTTCGAACTTGAAAATCAACCCGTCCTTCAGACCTTTGAAAAAGTCTGTATAAGCCACTTCGTCAAACTGTCCTTGGATCTGGATTCTCACCAGATTGAACCGCCTGACGTATGATCGCATCCCCTCTCTATCTCCCTGCTGCACATGGCCTAGATCAAGGCTCGTTTTCTTTGCATGGATATTTATAGAGAAGTTTGAAGCAAACAAGAACGCAAGCGTCTTGAAGCTGTTAATGCAACCTGCAGGCAAATTGTCGAACCACTGCTGGGCTATGCCCTTTAAGGTGGCTGGAAAGCGTCGACACTAGGCGCCATCATCCAACCCCTATAGGTACATGAGGTGGGTGTATGCCAAGAGGTGGTCTTTTGGGTTGGAGGTACCATCATAGGTCCCAACCATTATATTTTTAACCTTGGCTAGCTGTTCGGCCTCGGCTATTTCCCTGGAGAATGTAGAGGGTTGTTCCCCAAGAATTTGTAGTCGAAGCTGCCAGTCCAAAGGCTGGTAGTTGTATGCCGCCTGTCCTCCGAAGAAATCAGGCTGGATGTTGGGTAAAGCAGGTGGTTGGTATAGTGGTTGTGCCATATACTACACCGAGTTGATTATATGGGGCCCAAACTTTACGAGGGGGCCGCTTGATGAAGTCCCCGGTACTAAAAGAGAATTCCTCACAGAGGTATTTTAAAAGCTATCGTGATAAGTCGATGTAGAAGCCGACTCCGATAGCTTCTGAGTCCTTAGCTGCTCGATATACTGACGAGCATCAGGAAAGGATTTTTTGGGTCCATCCGGCAATACATGCCGGATGGCTTTCCTTGTCACCGTTTCTAGGAAACAGAGTCTTCAAAGGTCAAACTAGGGCCGAGCCTTCTCCTTTGGAGAAGGATGAGGAGTCGGCTGTCGGTCCTGGACCAACTTTTTCTTTCCATATTGAGCATGCTTTGTAGTCAACTGTTCCTTTCTAGGAGCAGCCGACCGCTTGTTGATTAGACCCTTAATTTCACCTTTGAGGCTGCTCATGAACTTCATGAGCTCATCGCGGGTGACTGGGTATGATCCAGCCACTTGGGGGCTTCCCTGAAGGCTTACTCGGTTGTCTAAGGGGCCTGCTAGGACCCGCCTGGTTAACATTGCGCTCTCGCCTGTCTTTGTGACGGAGGCGCTTAGAGATGAGTGACCCGTCTATGGCCATTCCATCATCACTTGCGTCATGGTCCGTCTGGACCACTATTTCTTAAAGAGGTCGGTTGGTCTCTAGAGGCGGCATAGATTGCTCTTGTGAAGACATCTTAGAGGTACTCTCCCCACAGACGGCGCCAAATGTTTCGGGGTTTTTTGCGTACCTCGGGAGAGTTATAGCTCAAGATTGGATTCAGCAAGGACGCCTGCACCTGCAAAATAAACGGAACACCGAATGGTCGATGGTCCGCCTCCGAAGATTAAGTTAGTATGGATTCGGAATAAAACGTGTGTAAATTAAGTTATCTGCTCGAATTCCAAGCTAAGGTGTTGTCTGTTTCTTGAGAACGACAACTCAGTAATGATTGGAACGTGCTCCCATAAATGGGAGAATGACCTTGGGAAGTGTGCCCTACCCTTGGGTTTGATGACCTAGGGATTAGGGCAGCACCGTTTTGCGGCGCCCTTGAAGTTTGGGCCTTGAAGGCCGCCATTTCAAAGGAGGGATATCTGAGTGACACGTGTCACGCATCTAGAGGGTCCCTTTGGATGCCTTCCAAGGCGACACGTGTCGCTCTCTCATTGGTCCACCTGGGGTGTGAAATACCCAAATCAAAAGCCTGTTCCCACCCCACAGCCGGATCCCAAACTGCGACATCAGACGGCTAGCGATGTCACCCAAAGCCGTAAAAAGCACATCGCCTATAAGCCGAAGAAGGGAACGGGTGTCTCCACCCCCATCCAAAAACCCACTAAGCCGAATGCTCAGCAACGAGTATTGAAGAGTAGCAAGCCACTCACTACTACTGACGGCACAGCAGACGGCAGCGATGCCACAAGGGGGGAGGAAGGTAATACATCCGGCCATGTTCTTCATTGATAAAAGAATGCAACTGCCTTTTCAAAGTTCTCACTTAGTTTATTTTACTTATCTTGATAGATGCTCCAGCATGGCCGACTGTCCTTTAGATGGCCAAGCAGATGCTCAAGACGCTTGATTCTAAGGACAAGGCGTCTGTCAGAGGAGTCAAGACTCTTGACCTTGACGCCATACTGGCGCTTCTCTGTGAGGTAAGACTTATGTAATTTTTAGCTGAATATTTTCTGATTTCTTCTTTTTGTTTTGTCAACTTCAGGGTATGCTACGCGTGAGTGGTCTTAAAAAGCCATTCAACGACAAGATTAGAGAGGTAAAGGCAGCGAATGCTCGGGCAAGCGTCGACAAATCTACAAGTCCAGCAGAATCTGGATGTAGCGAAGAGGCAGGTTAAGGAGCTCCATGATGAGGTCAAGGGCCTCAAGTAGAAGCTAGACCCCCTCCAGGAGGCGGTGAAGAAGAGTGAAGATCTCGAGGGGATGGTAAAAAAACTCAAGGGGCGGCTGCAGAACCAAGAAACCCAACTCTGGATTAAGTATAGGTCTTTAATGGAGGAGGAGAAACAGGCCCTGATCAAACAAATGATGGATAATAACGAAGCCATCAGCCCATCATACGTGCGGCCTGGGCAGAAGTGTAGCTTTCAGCCGACTATTAGATTTGGAAGGTCCAGTTTGATAAGGTAAAATGATGAGTTTTAATGCCCAACTCTTGAGAGAAGTAGATGAGGCGGCTGCCAGGGAGGCCAAGGAGGGGTCTGACTCCTCTGATGATTTGTTCTCTGGGGACGATGAGGATTAGGAAGAGGACAAAGGGAAAAAGAAGAAGCAGACGTCGGAGGACAAGGCGGATGCCAATGCTGAGGCCATCCCCTGATCTTTAAGCTTTTAAGTATATATTTATATGGCTGAATGGCCAAATATTTTGCTTTTCCGGCCTGTGTGCCGAGTATCTGTGTATCTTTACTTACCAAGGGATCGGGTAATTCAACAATTTTTGGCTTGCCAACTAACATTTATAGTCGCCAGTTTTGACGGTTGTCTGTTTATTTATGAAACATCCGGTTGTTTGACTGGTTTTGCTCATATTAGTGCTTATGCTTTAAAATTTTTAAAGCTTTTAATTTTTTATGCATAAAAGTTTAGGCCAAGTATTTTTTAACATGTGTACTATGCGAATGTCCTTGCCCCTGGTCGGATGTCGATTGGTTTCAAAAATTGGATT
Organism: Chenopodium album; assembly: GCF_948465745.1. NCBI lineage: Eukaryota > Viridiplantae > Streptophyta > Magnoliopsida > Caryophyllales > Amaranthaceae > Chenopodium > Chenopodium album. Next base: position 33,251,905 of record NC_137841.1, on the reverse strand, counting down.
GATTGACTTAGAAATTATTGATACTTTAAAGAGTATGCATGGCTTTGACGAGGGGTGGAGACTAGGTCGTTGGACTAATCTTCCCTAGGCCAAATAAAATTTGTAATCACTCAACACACCCTTATAACTAGCACAGGAGTAAGTCGAGGGTCAAACCACTAGGAATGGGAGGTGGTCACTATTGTTAGAGTTAAGCTATTTCGAAGAAGTGAAGTAAGGTGTGTGTACTCTAAAACAACTAAGAAAACGAGATTAAAACCAAATATATCAAACACTAGGGTTTAGGATCCACATATACATGCAATGGATACAACTAATCGGGATTGGAATTGACTAAGTCAAGTGTTGCGAGGGAAAATCAATCAAGCAATCAAGAGAGTATGATAGGCTATTCTTCTAAAGGTCAAACTAGCGCTAACTACGAGAGACTCTAGCTAGGAACTTCACAAACCAACTCAATCGACAAATGCAAGCCACAAATCAATTTTCCGTATCAATGTGAACTTGCAATGCAATCTAGTGCAACGATCAAAGTTAGCTACTCTTCTATCAATCACATACATGCACATAGTCAATCAACCAATTTAATCACTACATCAACTCCATCAATTTCCCCCAGTTAGCATCAATCCATGACTCATATATGCTTCACCATTCCCCCAGCAAGAAAACTACTCACAATCCATGGAAATCAAGATCAAAACTAAGCTAAACAACAAATTCATCATCATCATATTAATCAAACTAATTCAATCACAAATCAATCAAACTTGAACAATCAATAAAACTATTGAAATCAAAAGCTAAAGATTGCATTAAATTAAAATAATCTTTACAAACTTGCTTCAAATCAATGGAGAAAATACTTAGAATCATCAATCTTCAATCATCAATCAAGAACTTCTCTCTCTACAACCTAGAGTTTCTCTCTCTACAAAATGATCTAAAATTTCTATTCTAATTCTCTTCTCTTTCTAAAAATAGAAGGAAAGTCTATATATAGTAAAACTAATAGAGAGAAATTAGTTAGACCGTCTAAAATAGACTCGTACATGCACAACCATCTTCAAGGGGGAGCACGGCAGCGCAAAACTGGGTACGGAATAGAGACCCTGAGAAGCACACCCGCGCCCAGGCGAGGCGTGTTCGCGCCACCAGGCTGCGCAGCCGCGCCATGGTCGCGCGCGCGCGCGCCCGCGCTTGGGAGCAAGGCAGCCTCCGTCACCTTTGACTTTGCTCTTCCTCGTGCGCTCCACTTGATGATGTTGATGAACACGGAAGAAGGCAGTCTTCAAATAGCCTCCCACAGTGGGTTCAACACCAAGAATGGTGTACCTACCGCTTGCATGCACGAGCTAGAAGACTTGGACTTTACACTCCATCAAACTTCAACTTCAAATGGTAGGCAAGAGGCATCTCAAACAATATAAAACTTGGGAAGAAGACTCGGGAATCCTTGGATTATGATCATAACCTGAAAAATGAACGAAAACAAGCAAATAAAAGAGAAAATAACAAAATAAACCAAGAAATGCATAAAAATAGAAATTTAACAAAGAAAATGCAAACTAAGGAAATAAAGAGTAAAATTAAGGAAAAACTAAAGAAAAGAGCTATAAAATATCATGAATTCTACCTTAAAGAGAACCAAATGAGTGCCATAAATGACACTCATCATATTCCCCCAAGCTAAACTTTTGCTCTTCCTCGAGCAAAACAAAGCAAGAATGAATAAGGATGAAAGACTTATTCAAAAAGAAAAAGAAAGACATAAGATGGGAATAAACACTAAGACTCACTAACGTAGGAATCACAGTTGTTTTTAGCCACAACAAGCCCTTTAAACCCCAAATTTTCCTATGAGGATGAGTGAGGTCTTGGAAAGGTTTCCTAAGAGCTTAACCTATAACTCTCCACCAACATACATGAGGCAAACCACAAAAAGTAAAAGAAAAGGAAAGAAAAGCAAAATCAAAACCTTTACAAAATGACTACACTTTAAATGAATAAACGGCTTTCTCATGCGAGTTAGGGTATGCACATTCCAAGATATCCGAGGTTGATTGAAATATAGAATATGTTAAGCGTAGAGAACAAGTTATCACAATCCACCTTCATCCCATTTGATCTTACTGCGTTCTCCCTATAGCCTCAAATCTCCCTCTAGAGAGCATCTCAATAGCTCCTCGAAGGAGCCGAAAAAGAACATATTTTGGGCTACTCGACGTCTTGACTTGCATCCCCTCTCTTTAGGCTTTAACTCATAAGTCCCTCCCTCGATATGTGACTCGACCTCTAGGTCGAAAGGTACTTCCTAATGGTTGTAACGTAAGGGAAAAAAGGGTGAGGGTAGGCTTAAAGTTTTAAAATTTGGCGATATTCCCAATTAGTGAAGCACAGGGTGATCAAACCTTCTCTTCATAACCAAGCAATCGCTAAACAAAAACAAACTAACACTCCCAAGCTTATTTAAAGCTTTAACCACAATCATATATACAAAAAGCGTAAACGCTTTTCCCCCAAGCTTAAAGGAAGCATTGTCCAGAATGCTTGAAAAGGGGAAAAGAATCACTTCAAAATATTTTTTGAAAATTTTCTCAAATGTCACTGTTTTTTTTTTTTGCCAAAGCTTTTTGAATTTGCTTTGCTTTTTCTCATTTTTTCAATTTTTTAGTTTTCACTTTATTCATTGTCCATGCCTCTTTTAACTATGGACATCTTTTACAGCTTTGCAATTAAATGTCCTTGTTTTTTTTAACTTTGGACATCTTTTTCATAGTCATTTGCCATTATTCACAATATATACACAAGACAAGCTTGATTACAAATAGAACCAACTTCCAAACTCAAGAACCACAAACTCCAAGTACATGACCATTTGCTTCACAAAAACCAAAAATGGAACAAAAAGAAACAAAAGGCTCAAAATTCTAAAGATGTGGCTTGAAAATAAGGGGAAAGGCTCAAATGGTTAGCTAGAGACAAATGTGAACCCAATGAACTAAAAATAAAGAAGATTAAACCTAGAAAAAAGAAAAATTACCACCCCAAAAAGATGCCTTTGTCCTCCCTATATGGTTCGGTCTCGTGTTTGAGAATTATGAGTCAAAATTCAAGATTAGGTTTGCAATAGTCAAGGTTCCATGCCGCTCATGCAAATAAATGTTGAAGGCTTGAAAAATGATGAACGTCACATGGATGTAGAATCGACTATAGGAAGCAACTACCAAGCATGCCACAAACAAGTAGAATCGGGTTTCTTGATCCCCCTAGTTCTTAGACATGCTACCTAAGCATACACCTATCCTAGAGTCAACCAATCATATTCTCAATTGTGCATACCATTACCACTTAGGAATATTTTCATTCAAAAGCAAAAATCGGTTGTAAATAGTCCAATTCAAAAGAAAGACAAAAAGTGAAAAATAAAGCCTCAAAACATACCACAAACCAAAATCAAGAAGAAAGAAAAATAAAGGAAAAGAAAAGAGAAAAGGAAAAACACAAATAAAAGAAGAGTAGGAAAAGAAAGAAAGGAAAAAAGATGCAAGTATAACACATAATTCCTAATCAACAAACAAGTGATCAATTGACAACATCGCCAATGATCCCAAACACTCTAGGTGTTACAGGCATCAATCCTCGAACCATTCAACTTCTCCTAGAACTAGTCCTAAACTATGCATCCAAGAAAAGAAAAGAGATAAAGAAAAATAAGAAAGATCTCACCGGCTTCCGAGCAATGTTAATAAAAATAAGCTATAAAATCAACCACCTTTGTTGAGCTCCAAAGACAATAGCATCATTATCAAAGCCATGTGAGAAGAAAAGTAGAAAAAGGAACTATATGCAAAGAAAACGGTTAGTAACTTTGAAAGGAATGGTGTCCTTCGAACAAGTGTATTATTCTGATAGCGGGTTCAGAATTATTAGAAAGCTAATATATTCAGTAAGGTCAAGTGATCGGAATGCCTTGGTGGAAGCCGCTTCCGATCAGTAATATTAATGTATAATTAATATTACAGCTTAATCTTGACAGAACCCTTCGGGTCACACCTTAGCAAATATATGAACCGACTCGACGAATTAATTCGGAAGAAATTAATTCGTCGCCCGAGTGTTAAATATTTAGACGTCGAAAATTTGAGCTTGGAGCGTCGAAACTGAGCGTCGGAGAATCTCAAATGTCGAGCCAAAATTTAGGATTTGGCGAGACGGGAAAATGCTTCAAGTAACAAGTAAAATCCTAGCCACGTGAAAGGCTAGGAAAGTGCGCCCAATAAGTGCGTGCCAAGTGGCAGCACACATGGAAAAACGCCTTGTGGCAGCACACGTAGCAGCCACCTAGTGGCAGCCGCCAAGTGGCAGTGTGCCATGTTGGCAGCATGCCACGTAGGCAGCGTGCCACGTAGGCAGCGTGACACGTGGCAGCGTGCCACGTGGCAGCGTGCCATGGTGGCAACGCGCCATGGTGGCGGCACGTGTGGCAAGAGGTCGTGGACCTGGGTGACGGGTCATGGACACGGGTCAAAATAAAATGGCCCAACCGAACCCAACTTGGGGCTCAAGGTTGGGTGACACATGGTTAGTTCACATTGCATGTGAAATGCCTTGGGGACCAAGTGGGAAAGTGGTCCTTACCTAACCATGTGACACTTGTTACTTGTTCCTTGGTTTATATTTAACTAAGGATTGAATTCATCAATCTTTCCATGTGGGATCTTTTTGTGAAAAAGTCCCACATTGAAAGATGAGTGGAATTCACAAGCTATCCTTCCTTATAAATAGCCAAAGCATGGCTTGAGAATTCTTTCCTTGAGTGGGAGTTAGAAAGAGCATTGAATTTTGGCAAAAACTCTTAATTTCCATTAACACTTGGGTTTTGGTCGGACCTTGTTAACTCCAAGTTAGCGGACCTTAAAAGTCGGTGTTCGTCCTTTGTGGGTGGATACCGTTGGAGGCTCGGTATTTTTGGAGCTAAAGCTTTCAAGTAAGAGCTCATTAGGTCGGGCGAAGCACGCGTCAAAGGTAAATTTCGATTTTATCCTTTTATGTTTATTTGTTATGCTTTATGGTTTTATTAATTGCGAGTGGTTCTTTGGGTCGGGGTCGTTTCCGCGGTAAGTTGGACTTACCAAACCCCAACAGCGGTATCGGAGCCACGCTCGTTTATTTTAAAAATCATAATATTTTTCAAGGTGATTTTTATGGCCTAATTTTTCTGGTTTAAGTTGCTAATTAGATTAGTAGCTCGTATTATCTATTTTAACTTCGTATTTAAGCTACCATCAGCCCAGAACCCAGATTTTGACCCAAAATTTGTGAATTTTTGGTGGAAAAGGCGTTCAGGAAATGGTTTTACCCTTATAAGGTTGGCTTTTAGCCAAAAAACGACGAGAAATGTACTTTTCAAGGGATTTTTAGTTTTGACGAAAAATTTTAAGTCTTTCTTACCTTGAAAATAAATTGCATATTTATGGTGGTTATGTAATTGGTTCAATACATATTTTATATGCAATTTTAAACCTCTTTAGGCATGATTACTTGGTAGTAATTTGTGCTTGAATGCTTGGTTTTATTTTTTCACATAATTGCAAACTAATTGCATTAAGTGTGAAATTGTTGTTCTTTGAGGCTTCCAAGTATTAAAGATTTAATTTTTAATTAGGTTAAGTGATTGAAACTTTATATTACAAAATTCCATGAATTTTTGTTAAACTTTGTTGATTTAATCATTTTTTAGTTGATTGGAATCATAAAGTTATGAAACTTTGTGATATCTTCATATTGGATGATATAAACAATTTTTCTGGGATTCACAAGTATTAAAGTTGGAATCTTTATTGAACTTATGTTCATTTTTTTCCAACTCCCTCTTATTTTGTCAAAAGTTCAAGATTAATTTAAATTAATTAAATTGATAGTGAGTAATTTCCCTCTTATTTTTGTTGCACCAAGTTAAACCAATTTAATTAAAGAATGGTTCTTGGGAATTATTTTGGTTAGATGCACTTTGAAAATTTTATTTTAAGTTTGACTTGTTTAAATTTTCATTTTTGCTCAATGAATTAATTCTAAAATTAATTTAGAATTGATTAGAGATGTCACACAAAATCGGGAACTAATCCCGAGGCACAAGCACGCAAACCAAGTCACAATAGCCATGTGCATCCCTCGGCCAGCTGGGCTGCTCGCACAGCCCGCATGTGGCTGCCGAGGGATGAGGGTGTTGCGCTTGGTGCATGTGGTGCTTAGTATGTGCGAAGAGTTGTGTGCTGACTTGATGCATGAGGGGCGTGCGAGTTGGATGCAAGGCGTAGCAGCAATGCTAGGCAGCTGCAGCTAGACGTGCATCGATTGCGCGCTGCCAAGTAGCGCCCAGCAGCATCACAACACGCAAGGCCAAGGCTGCTAGGCAAGCGCTCAGCACTTGCGTGCGTGTGAGTGCTCAAGGGTGCTAGCCTTGGGTAGTCGATGCATTTATTTTTCTCTCGTTTTACTTTTGCTTTTTGGCCGTTTTGTTTATTTTAATTTATTTTATTATTTTAATAAATTTTGGAGGCTAGGCTTGGTTTTGAGCGGCATTGGCAAAATTTATTTTGACAAATTTTGGGAATTACCGGCTTAATTAGTTGGATTAATTAAGTTGGATGCGGAATTTAGTGGGAGCTTCAAATGTGAATTGCACTTATTTACATAACCGGTTAAAACAACTTTGACTAGTTTTAATTAGGCGTGTTAATTGGATTAAGCACCTAGATTAGTTACTAGTTCACACGTGTTTATGCATTGTTACTTGTTTATCGTTGTAAAATGCGTGGGCCATTCACAAATAGTGAATGGATGAATGGAATGTATATTCTCTCACAGGTTTTATGAAATGGCAACTAGTGGGGCCCGATTAGGATAGAAAATACGGACTGCGATCCGTGATGTATTTTTGTAAATCTAAATACGGTCTGCGTACCGTTGAGTATTTTTGTACCTTAATATTTAGATTAGTCCTAATCGTAGATATCAGTAGTTGCATTTAATTATGGTCAAGTCTTGAAAATGGAGGTTCTTGGAAGACGTAGCTATGAAGTTGCAAATGAAGACCTTTTGAAGATTTGAAGATCTAAAGGGGTCATGCTAGTTGCAAAATGCATCTATATTTATGTTTTTCGATATATATATGTTTATGTATATGAATTATATGTTAGATGCATATTTAGGATTTTGAATGTTGTGATGATTAATTAAGTTCACTTAAATCAACAACCATAGAAACCTTAGGTCCCTAAATACTGAGTAAAAACTTGCCATTCCAAAACAATTATCTTCTAAATGTCTTTTCAAGTATATGTCTAAAACTCTTAGCCACAGTGGGAGTTCACTTGCTCAGTGGGAGCTAAGTGACTCAGTGGGAGCTCACCAGCTTAGCAAGAGCAAGGTGGTTGAGTGGGAGCTCAATGGCTCACCAAAGGCTAAGATAGCTCAAGTGGGAGCTAACTGTTTGTTTTACAACGAACTTTTACCCAAAGACAATATACATGTCTCTTTGTAAGCATTCAAGCGAGACCATGGGCATTACCTCCACAACCTAATTGAGAACATAGTGTTTGTTTCTCTAAGTAATATTTTTCTGGAAAGTAACACGTTTCCAAAACGACAAGTGAGAGGAAAATGAACTCGATGACCATCGAGCTTCGAGCTTAGCAACAAACTAGAACTGAGAATCTCAGAAGACCTTAAAAAGGCTTCGTGAGAATGATTGATCAAGAATACTCAAAAGGAATTTACAAGTGCCTTAAAAGAGAATTCATTACTCACAAAACATCAGATGTTGGAGTAAGATCAACATAATAGAAGGGCTTTAGAAGCTCCTTGGAACTCAGTGGTTGATGCAATTTCCCTGTATAGGTATAGAATTCACCAAAGGCTTGGATTGAATCCTATAAATTTCTATTAAGTTAGAAATAAACCTAAGACTTACAAGCATACTATTTACTATTAGATAGTAAAGGAATAATGTCTTGTAAGATAGCTACGACAAATTCAAATTCCGAATAATGGTTAGAGGCCATAAAATCCGAGATAGACTCCATGTTTGAAAATCATGTTTGAAACTTGATTAATTTGCATAAAGGGTGAAAGCCCCATCGATTGCAAATAAGTTTTCAAGTAGAAAACTAACAAATGTTGAAATGAATATGCATACATAGCTAGATTGGTTGAAAAGGATACAATTAAATTCACGGAGTTGATTTTAATAAAAACCTATTCACCAATCGGAATGCTAAAGTCTTTTCGTGATTGTTTTAGCAAAATTGCTCATATGAAATATGGCAAAATAGATACCAAAACCGCCTTCCCAAAATAGGAGTTTGGAAGTGACTATGGAATAGTCTAAGGGTTTTGAAAATCTAAATAATGCTAGATTTGAAAGCAAGCTCAAGGAATCCGTTATGGGATTTAAGGAAGCATTACATATAGGAATTGGAACGTATTTTCTCATAAAGTTAATAAGAGGATTGACTTATGGAGAAACATAGAAATTCTTATGAATAAGAAGTTTAGTGGGAGCAAAAGTAAAGGTCCAACGAGAAGTTTACGAACCCTATTGTGAAATAACTATCAAATGCTAAATGCTTAGATTTGAAAGTATTTTTGACAATGGACCAAACAAAAGACGATACTTGGTACGTATTGGGTATTTAGTTCTATTGTATAGACTTGATAAAATGTTTGAACGTGTAAAGGAGTTTACCGTGTTAAACATGAATTGAAGGACTTTGAAAGTCTTTCGACCCATATGTACAAAAACTAAGTAAATGTTTGAACTAAGTATAAGCTAGGCTAAATACTAAGTCAAACATGAAAGACTCTAATATAGACTTTCAACCATATCACATGGCAAACAATTTAGCAAAGACTCAGTGAAACTGAATGTGCTAAAATGACAAATTGATGGAATAAGATTGAGAGTTACTTAGTAATTTATTCCATCATGTACGTTGTGATATGGAATCGTCCCACGACTTACTTGCTTAGAGCATCTGAAGTATGTATGTAGTACTAATCAACCTGAATCTATGACATAGATCGATAGATTATGGCCAAGACCATCCAGAGTACTTCGATAAGTAACAGGATGAGTTCTTGACTTGTGGAAACAAATACAATTTGAGAATTGATGTTGCAAGCACAAGCCTTAACAAGGATTAGATCCTTAACAAGGAAGTTGTTTATAAGCACGAACTTAAAATGAGTCGTGGCTTGAGAATGGTAACATGGACGTGGATCCATGTGTAATGTGTAGGAATTTAAGGAAAATTTCCATGATCACAAGTGATTAGGTATCCCAAATCATTGTGAGCTGTTTGGAGTGAAACCCGAGCAAAGCATCATCAGGAAGTTTATTAAAATATATGTTGAGAATATTGTTGCCTTAATGGCGATAATAAAGAAGATGTTCTATGGAAAGTTCGTTGCTGAACGTTAATGATTGTAGGTCGTCAAGTTGAAGGTCTCAAATCATGAATATGAGTGGGAGCCATCACTTGGACAATAAATCTTAAATCACATATAATCCATGACACTTAAATTTTATCATCTTATTATGAAAGTGATCAGTAATGAAGATGCTAAGATTAGCAAAGTAGTTATAACTAAACCTATGCAATAAGTGAACGACAACATTCACAATTACAAGAAAGAAATCAAGCATATTAGATATGGGTGTGATTTCTATAGATGTTTTATAAAGAGTGATACTCTTAAAACATTCGGAAAAACCATTTATCATAAGATGAACCATTCAGGTTTTGGAGTAATTTAAAATTTCATGCAATTTTATCACTCCGTTTGCTATTTAATTGTGGTTTAGAATTAAATAATGAGTCTATTTAATTCTTGGAATATTAAAAATAGGGTATCAAGACCAGTCTTGGTAAGGAAACATCTATTAAGTGAACGTTGAATATTACAATCGAAAATTATCCCTAATCGAGGTCATTTAAACGATGGACGATTAATGACCAATTGAGATTAGTGTGTAGTCTGATTTATAGCACATTTTCTTGTGCTACGAGGACATGATTGTCATAAATCATTTGCACAGGTATTGGTTTAGAACCATACTGGATCAACCTATGAGAATACTTTAAGAGATTAAAAATCGTCATAAGTATACTTCTCATCATGGCTATCGAAACCTATTTCCTTGACCATGAGTATTGTGAGTTCTCTTGTTTGAGTACTAGTCTACTTTGATGTTGTCAAACGTCTACCGTAATAGGGGATTATAATGGCAACACTCGGGCGGCTAGGTCCTCTCAGTAAGAGGAGCAACATTACAAGACTGGGAATGTCCCCCTACTAAAATAGGGAAGATGTCTTTGTTGTATACAAGGCCTCTTGTAGAGCGAGACTGTAAAAATGCATGGTCGTGCTCGGATGGATTTTAGAAATCATCTGTTTATTGACAGTCGAACTCAGAATCGAGAAACACTTCTGGACGTAATAAGGATGACGAAATAATCTTACCTTATAGTTCATGAAGAGACATAGGAAAGGGGCTATAAACTAAATGCTCGCTTGTCCGGAAGGACAAGTGGGAGATTGAAAGGAATGGTGTCCTTCGAACAAGTGTATTATTCTGATAGCGGGTTCAGAATTATTAGAAAGCTAATATATTCAGTAAGGTCAAGTGATCGGAATGCCTGGGTGGAGGCCGCTTCCGATCAGTAATATTAATGTATAATTAATATTACAGCTTAATCTTGACTTAACCCTTCGGGTCACACCCTAGCAAATATGCGAACCGACTCGACAAATTAATTCGGAAGAAATTAATTCGTCGCCCGAGTGTTAAATATTTAGACGTCAGAAATTTGAGCTTGGAGCGTCGAAACCGAGCGTCGGAGAATCTCAAATGTCGAGCCAAAATTTAGGATTTGGAAAGACGGGAAAATTCTTCAAGTAACAAGTAATATCCTAGCCACGCAAAAGGCTAGGAAAGTGCACCCAATAGGTGCGTGCCACATAGCAGCACACATGGCAAAACGCCTTGTGGCAGCACACGTGGCAGCCACCAAGTGGCAGCCACCACGTTGGCAGCCACCTAGTGGCAGCCACCTAGTGGCAGCCGCCAAGTGGCAGTGTGCCACGTATGTAGCATGCCACGTGGCAGCGCGCCATGGTGTCAACGCGCCATGGTGGTGGCACGTGTGGTAGGAGGTCATGGACCCGGGTGACGGGTCATGGACACGGGCCAAAATAAAATGGCCCAACCGAACCTAACTTGGGGCTCAAGGTTGGGTGGCACATGGTTAGTTCACATTGCATGTGAAATGCCTTGGGGACCAAGTGGGAAAGTAGTCCTCACCTAACCATGTGACACTTGTTACTTGTTCCTTGGTTTATTTAACTAAGGATTGAATTCATCAATTTTTTTGTTCCAGGTGCGGATCCAAGGGTTCTGCTGGGTGAACTGGGTCCCGTCAACTACCTACACAAGGCAGCACACGTAAACTGCCCTCGGGGGTGGCTCGAGGAACTCCCCTCCGAAGTTTAAGTTAGAGAGTGTTTAGAGAGAGAAAGTGTACTTAGAAAGATGTAGAAAGTAGAATGAATTGATTGTCTTACCCCTTTTCCGTTGTACTTTACCCTTTATTTATAGGCGTACCATCTCCTTCGTGGAGACTTCAGCCTGGTCAGCTCTGGGGGCTGACTCTGCCGGGCTAGTGAGCCCTCCTTTAATTGCTTTCTCGGCCGTGAGTGCGCACCTTGGGGGCTGGGCGATAGTTCAGCGGGAGCTATCCTATACAACTAGCCCCTCAAGAGGTGGTATAAGGTCACTCATGCCGACTCTTTGCTTGTAGGTACATTCTTCTTAACTGAGCCCAGCTGGAAGGAATAGCTCAGCAAGAGCTATCCCCTACAACTAGCCCCTCAAGAGATGACGCGAGGTTCTTTTCATGCCAGCTGTTCTGAGCGTGTAGCCTTATTGGACATGACTCAACGGGTCATCTGGCTGAATTAGCCTGCACACTCCTAGCCCCTCAAGTCTCTAGGGTGTTGATGCGTCCTGAAGACTTGGGAGGTCAGGTGCTGTTATTGTTGAGTCTGTTGTCGTATTGTTTGTATGGTGACGTTGGTTCTAGTCTTAAGAAATGATGAGCTCGCGGGGAGGAATTTCAATCACTCCCGCTGAAGTTTGAGAAATGACGAGCTTGTAGAGAGGATTTTCGATCACTCCCGCTGAAGTCTGAGAAATGACGATCTTGCAGAGAGAATTTTCTATCACTCCCGCTGAAATCTGAGAAATGACGATCTTACAGAGAGGATTTTCGATCACTCCCGCTGAAGTCTGAGAAATGGCGATCTTGTAGAGAGGATTTTCGATCACTCATGTTGAAGGATTTTTTTTTGGGGCGGGAATCGTATTTGCATGAATGGGACACGTGTTGACGATCCGGGCTGTCAGTTTTATTTTACTGAAGTGACATGGCGGTTTGGCTTTGCCTTGTGTCTAACTGCCAATTTACTTCGTATTAATTTCACTGTCCCCTCTTTTTACTTATTTCTTTTACTCCTCTTACTTTTTCATCTTCCCTCTTCATTAATCTGTCATTTCAAAAATTTTGCTCTTTGCCCTTCCTCTTTCAAGCGTTCTTGATCCTCCATTGTTGTGGTAAGTTCTTGCTTCTCCGTCTTTGTTTTTGTCTTAATTTTCACTTTATTGGCTTTTCCCTCCTTAATTCTTGCTCCTTCACTGACTTGTTTCTTCTTTGTTCTTTTTAATTGCAGGTTCAAACTTTCGTCTTGCTGGGCTTTTATTTTCCCCATTGTTGTTGTACTCTGTTGTTTCTGCAACTTTTTTCCTTAAAGGTACTTACTTTGTACCTTTTGTTGTTTGTACTTACCCCATTTTTTATTCTTTTTGATTTTTCTTCGCAAGATTGTGCCTTTTTATTCTTCTCAATTGTCGTTGTTCCTATTTCTTCTCTTTGTTGTTGTATTTGCGTTCTTGGCTTTTTTCTTCTTATTCCTTCATTGTTCTTAAACCGATTCTTTGATTTTCTGGTGCCCCATTGCTTTTTCTTTCCTTTGCGGGCCTGTATTTCCTTGTAGATTTCATAATGTCTGACACTTCTGATAGTCAGAATATGAGTGAGCCTCAAACGACCACTGGATCGGATTCCTCTTCCCAATCTTCTCTTTCAGGTGAGCGCCCTGCGCACACTTCTCCTAATTCTCCTTATTCTTCTCCTACCCCTATACAAACTGTTATCCCTCCTGATTTTCCCCCCGTTGCGAGCGGGACGGGTACTGTTGCGACTCCTGCTGCTGCGTCTGGGTCGGGCAGTAGTCGTCCCGCTGAGGGTAGTGCATTTCGCCCTTTCTAGCGCATGCCCCGCCCTGATTTCTTTGATCCTTAATGCGAGCGAGTGCTCACGCTTGATGGGATTCCTTTATCCCATCTTACTTGCTTGAGGCTGCGCGTAATGCGCCATAAAGCGTTAGCTGATGCTGTAAAGGCTAATCCCCCTGACGTGTCTCTTGTTAGCCCCATTCCCCATGTTCGGCCTTTAAACAGTTTTGCTTGGCTTGATGACATGGCTGACATGGATCAATTTGATCATTATGTAGTGCGAGGTGGAAATACTATGACTTCGTCATCGTCTCCTTCCCCAGCAGTTCAATCAAGCAGGATGACTGAGTCTCCTGGTGACCGCTCATATTACGACTGTCAGCCTATTTATGTTGTGGAGCTCGTAGAGGAGGGCAAAACTGAATTTTTTCTGGACGACAAGTGTTATGGGCCCAAGAACTGTGTGTTGGATTCCGGTTGGCGCAAGGATGCTGAAAGGCTGGATCTGGCCGTTGTTGGGCAAAAGTTCTATGGTTTTTGGGAGGGTTACAAGTTGGTTCTCCCCGCTGATGGTGCGAAGTTATCGGCTCCCCCTGCAGGTCATATTGTTGTGTTTGCCTCGCAGCTAGATTTGGGTTTGAGGTTTCCTTTGGACCCCACCCTAGAGAAGTTGCTTCGTGCTTTCAATATCTATATCTCTCTAGTGCACCCTGCTTCCCTTCACAACCTGATTTTCCTAATGCGGTTTCTAAGGTTTTGAAGGTATCTTGAGTCCTTGCACTTGTTCAAGTCCCTCATGAGCCTGAAGAGGTCTGCTTCTAGGACTGAGTCGGGGTGGTACTATGTTGCTCCCAAGGAGAGTATGGTCTTGTCCTACCCAAAACTTGGACGTTTCAGGGACTGGACTGGCAAGTTCTTCTGGGTGAGGGTGCCTTCCAACTTTGCTGCCCCGCGCAACTTCAGAGAGATTCGTACCAACATGGTCGGGGTAACCGTTTCCCCTTCTGAGCCTGCCCGTGAGACAGAAGCTTTTAAGGCTCTGCCGTTTTGCTTTTCTAGCTATGACAAGTTGGACAAGTATATGCTCGGGCTGGCTGATAATTGGAAGGACCCTTTGACCGCCACTCTTGAGAATCCTCCTCAGCTTTTTGATACGTTGGAGATATTTGCGTGCTCTCTGAAGGGTGAGGTGCGCCTGGCTCCTGCTGAGCTGCGGGCTGTTGTTGGCACAACAGCTACTGCTGAGCGCGCTGGGTCCAGCCGTGCTTTGCCTGAGCCTTCATCCTCTACTGTTGGGAGTAGGCGTGAGACTCGCCCTGCTCCTCGAAAGGAGGCTTCAGATTATGAGGCGTTAGTGTCGCCTGCTACTTCTCCTGAGAAGCAGTCTGTGGCGGCTTCCGGCCTGGTGGCACCTCAGACCTCTACTGCCAAAAGGCAACGTGATCAAGCTTCTGATGAACCAAAGTCTACTGCCGATGATTTTGCTGACAGTGTTCTCTAGTTTCCCTTTGAGGGGATTGAGACTACTGCTGCGGGTGAAAAACCCGTTTCCTGTGCTGAGCATGTTCTGCTCTTTCCTTCTTCTGTTGATGATACTACCGCTGCGAAGGACACTACTGTTCCTTCTGCTGCAGCCACTGATTTTCAGCTCCATGATGAGTCTATCATGGAGCTTCCTAGATTTCCACGGCGTCCCTACGGGCTGAGAGGGCGGCTCCAAAGTGCTTCCCGGGGTGGGCTCTCCCGAGTAGGGGGTTCTCACCGGCAAGATCGTCCAATGATTGACTTGGAGGACGATCCGTTGTCTTTTGCCCCTGCTGGAGATGTGCCAGAAGCGATAAAGGCCCGCACTTCTTCTGGTCCAGACCCTCTTGCCTCCACATCTGCCAACACTTGGCTTCCAGGTGGGAACGCTGGTGGGGAAGACACTCAGAACTCTAGTGAACTTAACCGCTATGTTCACCAGTTCTTGAGCGATGCCTTTGAGAATCCTTTGTCTGCGACCTCACTCTCTACTAGAGGGACTTTCCGCCCCACTGGGGCTAATGAGTTTGACGAGGTTCATATTGATGTTCATCTCCGCCCAATACTATGTCCTACTGGAGCTGAGAACGCTCCTTTTCGGCCCTTAATGAATGTGAGGGCTGACGAATCTTTGTTTGTGGACGACCCCCAGAAGGGTGGTACCTTAGGGTACCGTTTGACTCGGGGGGTTCGTCTTCCTGCGGATTCTACGTGTAGCTCAGTCAGCCTCCCAGCTGCTATGGCCTGCCATGACCTGCAGAAGGTTATTTTCTTCTTTCGGTCTTTCTCTATCTCGTTTTAGCCTTTTCTTTCTTCTCTGCTTATTCTGTTGCTACTTTTTTATTTTACTTTTATTAATTTATTTATTTATTGTTAACTTCTTTTGTTAACTCTCGCTTTGGCTCACCCTTCTCTTCCTCTGCTTTTCCTGAGCTTGTTATGTCTGTGGGAGATTTGTCCAACGCTCTACTGTCAGTGGAGAAGGAGTATTAGAATCAGGGCATAACTCTTTCTCAGAGGAATTTGGAGGTCCAGCGAGCTCAGGCTGAGAGGGATGCCATGGCCAGTGAGGTGACTCCGCTAAGGGAGAGGGAGGATGCCCTGCAGCTCTAGTTAGGAGAAGTTAAGCTCATTCAGACCAAGTTGAAGAGCTGCGAGGAACAGTTGGGGACCTCTCAGGCCAGGGTGAAGACGTTGGAGGCGGAAATGGCATATCTGCGAGCTGCGCATAATGTTGAGCTGGAAGTAACTAGGAAAGAGGCTCTCAGATCTTTTGCGCTCTCTCCTGCTTTTGCTAAGCTATTGGCTGATCGCCATGATGGTGGATGGGAAGCTATGGCTCGGTGCGTTAGCAGCTTATATGGTGAAGGTGAGGAGCAGCAGGCTTGCTTCAGCGCTTTCTGGGCTAAGGTTGAAGCTGCTGGTGAGGCTGGCTTGTTTGACCTCCCTGCTGATCATCCTCGTGCTGCTGGCTGCAAGATTCCCAACCAGGCTGTGCTGAACTTTGAGGTCACTACAAGAAAAATCTCTTTTCGTAGCGATTATTTCGTAGCGATTGTACGTTCGCTACAATATGCAAGTATGTTTGTGAAATAATTAAGGATGTCGTATCATTTTTACAATCGCCATGGTTTTTCTATATAAAATCGATACGGAAAACATAATAATACATATCCACACTATTTTTACACATTTATATAATTTTGAGAAATCGTATCATTTACAATTGCCACTAAATCCTAAAAATCGATACGAAAAGCCTTTTCAACACTAGATATATAAATATTGTTTGACAAAGAATACATAAAATATGTCATAGCTTATTGGTGAAACATTTAATATAAGAGTTTGAGGTTGCATGTTCGAATCTTGTAAAGATCATACGCATGTTTTTTTTTTTTTGAACAAAATGAGTTAAACATTTATAGTGATTGTAATCGCTACAATAATCACCACGATTGGATGTAGTTTTTCGTATCGATTATTGAGGCCAACCCCAACGATATTGAAAACCACTACTAAAGGCTAAGGCAACGGGGGATATTGTATCGAATGACCATTCGTCGGGAAAGCTTTTAGTTGCAATTAAAATCGATACTAAAGGATAAAATAAACGCTACGAAAAGGCTTTTGAAATCCTGCTCTTCTGGGCTGCCAACTTGAGAGCTGCTTTCAGCCTTACTTCTAGCAGGAAGTCTAGCTCTGCCAGCATACGCTTTTCATTTCCTTGCTGCTCATAGTGTTGTATCCTCAGGCTGGGGATTTGTACTTCCACTGGGACAACTGCTTCAGCCCCGTAGGCCAAGGTGAAGGGGCTCTTACCGGTTCACTCCTTCTCAATGGTCCTATCTACCCACAAGACCTCTGGGACTAGGTCTGCCCACAGGCCTTTGTACTCCTCCAGCAACTTCTGTAGGGCTGTCAGGATCAGCTTGTTTGCTGCTTCTGCTTGACCATTGCTCTACGGGTGGCAGACTAAGGCACTTGCATACTTGGTGCCCATGTCCCCCAAGTAGTCCTTTATGGTGTCACAGTCAAATTGACACTCATGATCAAAGACTATGCACTGTGGCACCCCGAATCTTGTGATGATGCTTTTCCATATGAATGTCCTAACTTGGGCTGCCTTTATGTACTTAGTGGGTTCGGCTTTTATCCACTTTGTAAAGTAATCTATCGCCACAATGAGATACTTCCTGCACGCTGACCTAGTGGTGAAAGGTCCCAATATGTCTATTCCCCACTGAGCAAACGGGATTGGGCTGAGGATTGGAGTTAGATCGTTTGCTGGCTGATTTATGACTGGTGAATACTTTTGACACTTGTTGCATTTTTTCACATATGCTAGTGCGTCTTGTGCGAGAGTTGGCCAATATGCCCCCCTTCTGAGGACCTCTACTCCCAATGCTTTTCCACCAATGTGGTTGGTGCATATTCCGGAGTGGGCTTCTTCCATAATGCCCTCCTGCTCCCACTCTAGAATACACCTCAGCAGTGGTTTTGAGAAGCCCTTTTTGTTGAGTTCCCCGTTCATCACTACATACCAGTTGACGTCTTTCTTCACCTTCTTAGCTTGTACTTCATCATCGAGCAGTAACCCGTGGACTTTGTACGCCAAGATGTCTGAGAACCAGGCTCTCTGCCTTCCAATGCAGTTAACATGCTCTTTTTAGACAATTCTGCTTTCTTCTAGTACTTCAACCATCACTGTCCTTGTTAGGCTTTGTAAAGTGGAGCTGGCTAACTTGGACAAGGCGTCGGTCTGAGAGTTTCCTACTCTAGGGACCAAGTCTATCTGGAAGTGGACTAGCTGGGCTGCCAGTTCCTTTACCTTGGTTACGTACTTCAGCATGGTGGCTTCCCTTATCTCATACGCCCCCTGCAGTTGGCTGGCAACGAGCTGAGTATCAGTTTGCAGGTGTACTTTGCGGGCTCCGGCTGCGAGGCTCATACGCAAGCCTGCCAGCGCCGCTTCGTTCTCAGCTTCGTTATTCGATGCTTTGAACTTGAACTTTATGGCATACTCGAATACGTTTCCTTCTGGAGATGTCATTATGACTCCTGCTCCACTCTCCGTTTGGGCCAAGGACCCATCCACTTCCACATTCCAGACCCCAATATCATCTTGTTTCTCCTCGTAGGAAGCTTCCACTATGAAGTCTGCTAAAGCCTGTGCCTTGATGGCTGCTCTCGGTTTGACCTCGAATTCGTACTTAGAAAGCTCAATTGCCCATTTTAAGAGTCTGCCCGATGCATCCATTTTTTGTAATGCTTTCTCCAGCGTGTAGTTTGTGAGGACTTCTATTACATGTGCGTCAAAATATGGCTTTAGTTTCCTTGCTGCTGTGACCACTGCGAAGGCTAGCTTCTCTACCAATGGGTACCTTTGCTCTGCCTCGGTCAGCACGTGGCTCACGAAGTATATTGGCCTTTGTTGCTTCCATCTTTCTACCAGCAAAATAGCTGCGATTGTCTGTATTGACGCAGAGATGTACAGCTGCAGCTTTTCACTCAGCTCCGGGCTGATCATTGTTAGGAGCTTAATCAGTGGCTCCTTAATGCCCTCAAAGGCTTCTTTCTCTTTAGCCCCCCACCTAAATTCTCTGTTCCCTTTCAATAGCTGATAGAACGGCAGGGCCTTATCCGTAGACTTGCTGATGAACCTGGTCAGCGCGACCATTCTTCTTGTCAACCGCATGATATCCTTGATGCACTTAGGCTCGGGCAGGCTGAGGACCGCTTCGACCTTTTCTGGATTGGCATCTATCCCTCTCTCGCTGATTAGAAAACCCAAGAACTTTCCCGAGCTCACCCCAAAGACACATTTCTTTGGGTTGAGTTTGATTTTATACATGTTCAGGGTGGCAAATGTTTCCCCCAGATCAATGATATGTCCAGCCTGCGTGACGCTCTTAACAATTGAGTCGTCAACGTATACTTCAACATTTCTACCCTTCTGGTGAAGGAATACTCTGTCCATTGCCTTCTGAAAAGTTTCCCCAGCATTCTTCAGCCCGAAGGGCATAACTATGTAATTATACACTCCCCCTTCAGTGATGAATGCAGTTTTCTGCCTATCTGGCTCATGCAGGCTGATCTGATGGTACCCTGAGAAGGCGTCCATGAAGCTTAGCAGGGCATGCCCGCTAGTTGAGTCTACCAACTGATCTATCCGCGGCAGCGGGTAACAGTCTTTCGGCCAGACCTTATTAAGATCTGTGAAATCAACACACATTCTCCACTAGTCATTTGCTTTCTTTACCATGACCACATTGGCTAACCATTCTGGGTTGTCACAAGAATCAATGAATCATGCTTCCAGGAGCTTCTCCACCTCCTCCTGGATTGCTTGGTTTTTCTCCGTGGAGAAGCTTCGCTTTTTCTGCCTAACTAGCTTAATATCCTCCTTCACATTCAGCCTGTGTACCATGACTGCTGGGTCAATTCCGGGCATCTCATCTGCGGAAAATGCAAAAACGTCTTTGTTCTTCCTCAGTATCTCTATGAGGTGTACCCCTACTCCTGGATCAATGTCTTTCCCGATTTTCACCGTCCTTGAGGGGTCACCTTCTGTGAGCTCGACTATGACGTGCTCCCCACTGGGAAGTGGCCTAGCCATTTCCTCTTTTGCAGGCTCAAATTTTTCCATTGC
This sequence comes from Chenopodium album, assembly GCF_948465745.1. Lineage (NCBI taxonomy): Eukaryota > Viridiplantae > Streptophyta > Magnoliopsida > Caryophyllales > Amaranthaceae > Chenopodium > Chenopodium album. Next base: position 33,231,872 of record NC_137841.1, on the reverse strand, counting down.
TAACTTCTGTTTATCCTTTTCCCTATGATATTCTTCACGCTTCCTTTTCCTCGACTTCCTCTCAGGTTGTTCAGTGGGCCTTCTCTCTAAACTAGGCTGATGTCTAGTTTTTGCGGACTGCTTTAGGGCGGTTATGTAACATTGTTGGGCTGTCTTCTGACTTCCCCTTAGCTTTGCTGACCGTCCCTCATTAGTTGTGTAGGCCATGGCAAGGTGATAGGTGGATACCACCCCACCTATCTTGTGGAGGAGCGGTCTTCCCATGAACACATTGTAGGGTGAGGGGGAGTTCATCACGAGTAACTCTGCCCGAACATCACGCCTTCTTGATCTTTCCCCTACTCAGACTGAGAGTTCGATTATTCCTTCTGGGGTAAACCCTGTCCCATTAAATCCGGTGACTTCGTAGCTCACCCTCTTCAGGTATTTTCTGTCCAACTTTAGCTCGTTGAACGTGTTGATTTATATGATGTTGGCTGAGTTGCCTCCGTTTATCAGTATTCTATCCACTTCCCAGTTTGCGATTCTCATTGTCACTACCAGCGGGTCATCATGAGGGTAAATTATGCCCTTCTTGTCATATTCGTCAATTGTGGCCTGCGGCTGCGGGGGAAGAGGTGGCCATCTACGCTTATCATTGTCATTTATTTGATGTATCATCGCCCGTAGGTCAGCTCGCGCTCTGTTAACTGTTCCCCCATGTACTAGACCCCCGCTGATCACATACACCCTGCCTTCTAGCTTGCCATCTATGTCTCTGTCTCTGGATGGGCCCCTACGACCTGCTCTGCGGTCAGGGCGGCCAGCTCTATCCTCATCCCTCCTTCTGGGAGGGTCATCGCGTTGCTTAAACTGATTCAAGTACCCTCTCCTGACTAAGTCTTCTATGTTGTCCTTCAAGTGCGTGCATTCTTCTGTGGTGTGACCATGGTCCCTATGGAAGTCACACCACTTGCTGGTATCACGATTCATGTTAACCATCCTCGGGGGTCTCTGCCAATTGTCATCAGCTTTATTCACGCTGAATATATGAGATGGGTTAATTGGGTATATTGGTCAAACCTCCCAGGCCTTGGCCCTCTCTTTGGGTCTAACCTTCTCAGTCCTACTGCCTTGTCCGCTTTTCTGTGGTTTTGCTCAGCCCTGCTCGGTTGGTCCGCCCTAGGTGTGTTCTCTGCCCGGGTGACCTCTGCCCGCTTAACTGAGTCACCAGGTGCTTTCCTACCCAGCATTGCTCTGTCAGTCTCGTCTGCTTTGATGAACTCATGCGCTTTGCCCAGTGCTTCAGCAAGTGTTTTGAGGCTCTTACGCCCCATATACGCTCTGAACGGTGATCCTGGTAGTAAGCCACTCTGCATTGCTAGTAGTGCTACCTCTTGGCTCATATTTGGGATGGTTGTTGCCTCCTTGTTGAATCTGGTGATGAACTCCCTCAGGGGCTCGTCTTTCCCTTGAACCAACGACATCTGCTCGGTTGTCATCTTGGTTTGGTCTACTAAGGTTATGAAATGCTCCATGATTATTCTCTTCAACTGGCTGTACGAGTATACGGAACATTTGGAAATGGCTCCATACCACTCCGATGCCAGCCCCTCCAGGATCGGCGGGAAAGCTTTACACCAGACTGAGTCTGTCATAGTGTAAAGTACCATATGGTTGTCAAAAGCTGACATGTGGCTTTTGGGTGTTGTGGTTTCATTGTATCTGCAGCTTGGCATCTTTACTTTCTCCATTGGTTCCTCTAGAATCTCTCGGCAAAATGGGGAATCATCTAAAACAACCTGGATTCGCGCTCGTTTGTCTCTCTCCGGGCCGGGTCCCCGCGCTGAGGTCGGTGACCTGCTGCGGGGGACCCGCTTCTCCGGGCTGATTCGAGTAGGGATTATTTCCTCCACACTCCATTCTCGATTCAAGTTACGATCTTCCAGCTCCAATACCTTCTTCCTCAGCTGAATGAGCTCTTTCTACTTAGGGGTGAGGGTCGAGGACGCCGGCTTTTTTACTACGGGCTCCGCAGCTGCCGCTGTCGGTGATGGACTTGCCCCCTTACCCATATTGGTGAGGACCGCAGTCATTGCAGCCAGCTGCTCCTTACTTCACTTAGAGAGGTTCTGCAGAATGGCTGGCATATTTACGGGCTGCAGGTTCTAAAACAATGAGTTCATTTTTCGCGCCTGTTAACGGCATTCCGTATTTGAAAATGGAGCTGGATCCCACTGGGTCTACTGGTTTCGACGCCGCTTTAGCAGCAGCTGATGTCGATCCGATGGGGTTGGATTTCTGCGAGATGGTCGATTTGGGGTTTCCGGTGGATCCTTTTGGATCAATGGTTACTGGGGGGTGTTTTTTGTGGTGTTTGGCTGGTCTCATTAGTTTTAGACATGGGTGTCTGTACAGTTTCTTCTCCGTCCATGGTGGTTAGTTAACTAGTCCCTAGCTCAATTGGTGAACCTCAGGTTAGATGATACTACCCCTCCTTCTAGCGCCATTGTTCCAGGTGCGGATCCAAGGGTTCTGCTGGGTGAACTGGGTCCCGTCAACTACCTACACAAGGCAGCACACGTAAACTGCCCTCGGGGGTGGCTCGAGGAACCCCCCTCCAAAGCTTAAGTTAGAGAGTGTTTAGAGAGAGAAAGTGTACTTAGAAAGATGTAGAAAGTATAATGACTTGATTGTCTTACCCCTTTTCCGTTGTACTTTACCCTCTATTTATAGGTGTACCATCTCCTTCGTGGAGAGTTCAGCCTGGTCAGCTCTGCGGGCTGACTCTGCCGGGCTAGTGAGCCCTCCTTTAATTGCTTTCTCGGCAGTAAGTGCGCACCCTGGGGGCTGGGCGATAGTTCAGCGTGAGCTATCCTATACACTTTCCATGTGGGATCTTTTTGTGAAAAAGTCCCACATTGAAAGATGAGTGGAATTCACAAGCTATCCTTCCTTATAAATAGCCAAAGCATGGCTTGAGAATTCTTTGCTTGAGTGGGAGTTAGAAAGAGGATTGCATTTTGGCAAAAACTCTTAAACTCCATTAACACTTGGGTTTTGATCGGACCTTGCTAACTCCAAGGTAGCGGACCTAAAAAGTCGGTGTTCGTCTTTTGTGGGTGGATACCATTGGAGGCTCGGTATTTTCGGAGCTAAAGCTTTCAAGTAAGAGCCCATTAGGTCGGGCGAAGCACGCGTCAAAGGTAAATTCCGATTTTATCCTTTTATGTTTATTTGTTATGCTTTATGGTTTTATTAACTGCGAGTGGTTCTTTGGGTGGGGGTCGTTTCCACGGTAAGTTGGACTTACCAAACCCCAACAAACTTCAAAACAAAATTTAATAAAAAGAAACTACGAAGCAAAACAAAACTAAACTATCAAAAAGTAAAGATAAGAAAATAAGAACTAATTAACCAACTAAACACCTAACTAACTACAAAGCACTATACTATAAAATTTGGATTAAAGGGTTTGGATTCATGGGATTTGGACATTAGGGGTTTGGATTTGTGGGAGCAACACATGCATCATCATCAAAGAAGAATCATCACAACAACAAGATCAAGAATGAGAGAAATAAGCATGAAAAGCAAACGCCATCAAAGAGAGATCAAGATAGAGACCATCATACAAAGAGGAAAAAGAAAACAAAGCAAGCTCAACAATAAATTGGCCACCGAGACAAACCCCTAAGAAAAATGAAGCTCCCCCAAGCTAAACATGAATACATCTCAACATCCCATCAATACAAAGCAAGCACCCGTAAAATAAGGGATGGAGGAAAACGGCACAAAAATGAGGGAACTAGCTACCACCACCACTCAGTTAGACGCCATCTTGGTCATCCATATCATTGGAAATCCCGGATGGGGGACCATAAGGATCCCATCCCCCGGTGTAACCGAAGTTATCTTACTGCCAAGGGGCAAGGGGAGTAAATTGCTCGAGCAAAGCTAGCGGTAGTGGGTGCTCGGGATGCACATAGGGGTAGTTAGGATCACCCCTATAGTCGCTCCCACCAGGAACACAGTAATAATAGTTACCGTGCTCCTCGGGGAATGAGCGAGTCTCGGTGTTGGACCCCGGGGGTCCTTGCTAATATGGGTACGTAGGTACCCTATCACCCCCAAAAGATAGTATAGGACCATGTTGGGATGGAAAGTATGGGTAGTTAAATAAGGGAGTGATGTCTCCCCGATTAACATCCGCATCATACAATTGTTGTTGTTGGAAAAAAACATACCTTGTTACATCTCCAAAATTCCTCTCATTTGAGTGTAGAGGGCCTTAAAATCTTGATCATACATACCCTCCAGTCGAATTCGCATATCCTTAAATTGAGCACTAAGGGCATCCAAGTTAGAGCTCGCACATTGGTGGTGTTGTTCTTGATTTTGTTTCTGTTGATGCAGAATTTGTTGTTGTTGATGTTGCTCTTCTTCTTTTTCTTCATCATCACCATCACCCATCTCTTCATCATAGTTCTTTGCCAAAAACTGAATTTGATTTAATTGCTTGATGTCGAGGTGGAGAGTATCAACATCTCCCATCGGAGTACAAGATGGCAAATAGTGATCGAGCTCAAGGTTGGTCACGAGCCTCGTGACCATACTACCACATGGAATCTCGCCGGATTCCTTATCTTGCAAACCTAGGAAATACTTCTCAAAGGTGTACCCCAAATTTAAGCAACCTCGGTATTTCTCACGAGTAGTCAACCAAAGAATCCGAAGCTCTAATTGACTCATTTTGCCCAACTCTTGCTTCAGGAATACCGAGTACCCCAAAAGCCGATGAAGAACTCGAAGACATGGTTAGAACACCTTACTAATCTTAGCATACCGGTCTCAAAGTCACCACCCCCAAAAATGATATCCCACAATGAGTTTTGATCATACTCATTGTTGAAGAAGAACTCGGAGTCCAAAATATCAGAAGTCGGATCAAAGTCAAGAGCCGCATTGAACTCTTCAAGAGAATGATCAATATAGTTGTTGAAGAGTTGAAATCGGACCCGGTAGTTTCCTCCCTATACGGAAACAAGATCCACCGTAGCCAAAAACACCAAAGTAGGTTGAACATAAGTACGGAAGCTACGACTCACAAATGTCCCCATGCGGAGGTTATTAAGCAATTCCCTTAGATCCTCATCAATTTCCAACTTGATTATATCCGGTTGGAAGTAATGTCGAGAGGGTTTTAGGGAATGGTTATCTCATAGTTTGGCAAATCTTGCTTTTTGGATTGGGTGGGTGATTTGTATTTTTGGAATAGGGGTAGATTAGCGAGTTTGTGAGGTAGAGAGAGTAGGAGTGGGTTCTTCAATGGTTACGTTGGTGTTGCGTTTCTCGAGAAGGTTCTTTATGTGTTTAGACATGGTGATCCTCCGAAGATATTAACTTAAAAGTCCGATCACACAACACCACAAACACCACAAAAACACCAACTAACACTTCAAGATCCACAATCACACTCCTTTACCAATACCGCCAATTAATAACTTACTAACAAAATAAAACAATCTCAATTTTTCACAATCACCACAAATTAATAACTTACTAACAAAATAAAACAATCTCAAATTTTCACAATCACCACCAATTCAAATCAACAATTGCTTCCCAATCAATCACCAATCACAATAAGACCAAAACCAATGCTCATCAAACCAATATCATACTACCAAACTACCAAAAATCCAACTTCACCAATTCTCAACAAATATGCTCAAATATTCTACAAAAAATCAAACAAAACAATGTAAGCTATTATCAATTGTAGGGCATATTTCAAGCATTACCCCAAACTTGAACCCCACTGTGATCATAAACTTAAGCATGATAGCGTCCAAAGGGAAAGAAAATAGAGCAAAAGAGTCGCCAACAAGTTTTAGGAACTTATAAACCGTTCACAGGGTGAAGGTTACACCCCTTAATGATCCAGGAGATCGTTAACTCCAATAGGTCTGGAACCATGACTGGTAGTTCGGGGATGAAGGTACAAATCCAACCTAAAAGAGATTGAACCTGCCCTAATAATAGGCCTCTACTTTATTCTGATCGTATTCATGTGCGCTTTCTGAGTAACATGTAATCATTAGGTTTAACCCTAAACCTGTTTAATCTATGTTGGTTGAATTTTAATGCACAAATAAATCTCTTATTGGCGATCACTTGAGTTATAATCAAATTAACCCTAAACAAAATTATTAATTATCTTATTAAGCATGATTACAAGTACCAATTCCCTTTAAACATGCATAAAAGGTGTGATCAAGCAATAACAAAAAATATCAAGCAACATAATAAATCATAACAATAATAATCAATATTAATAATCATGTTAAAGCATATAATAATAGCAAGATCCTAGGCATGATACTAACAAGATTAATAACAAACCCTAGCATGTCACTAAACAATAAAAATCAAATCTTTAACCTTAACATGATACTAACATGCTATTAGGAAAGAAATAGGAAGCATCACAGGAATCATAATAAGCATATTTGATATTATAACTTTTACCCTAAACATGATACTAGGAAGATCAAAACGCCCTAACATGACACTAGGAATCATAATAACAACCTAGACATGTTCTATATCATAATATCAATAAATCAATTAAAGTACTTACTTGGATGCCTCGTACCTCTTTCTTATAACAAAATACACACGTTAGTAACTACAAAGAAAATAATAAAACCAAAGAATTAAATTAAATAATTGATATAGAGATTAGGGACCAAACCCTCAGAAATATCAAACCTTTCACGTCTAGGGCGAAAACAACTTCGAACGTGGCTAGATGTGTCTAGTGCTAATGTATGAGGAATTGTATTTGTAAAAAGCTAGGCTTAGAAAGAGAGAGAGAATCAAAAAATTATTGATGAGAGTTGATGATTGAAAAAGGGGAGATATGGCCTCTATTTATAGAGAAAAAAGAGAGTCGAAGAACAAGAAAAGAATCCGAATTCGAATCGAAATAGAACTCGATGGATAGCAGTTTTTGTGGATTTTGTTTTTATCATATCTTTTGATCCAGACGTCCAAATAAGGCATATGATATGTCGTTGAAAAGCTCTTGAAGTCTAATTTGCAATCCAATTTGAATCAGATTAAAATCTTTTGTAGATAAAAAGATATGGCCGAATTAGTTGAAGGGTGTTAGTTTTGGATAGAGTTTCATATTCCATTCATATCTTTTTCGTTATAGCTCGGATTTAATAATATAATGTATCATTGGAAAGATAATTTCAAGATCTATCCAACCATATAATATTTGGATAAATATTAAGAGGCACAAAAATAATATCTAACTATCTTTGAACATCTTTAAATTCGAATAGAATTAGGATTTAAGAAAAGGAAAGTTTTTATAAAAGGAAAGTTTTTATTTAACTCAAATTCTTTAATCTTATCTTTTCAAAAAGGATAATTAAGATCTTTTAGAAACTTATAGAAGCTTCTAATTAATCCTAATTAGTTTAGGAATAGGATTAGAACTTTGGACCCTCCACATGATCATTGGGTCGTAGGTAAAAACCGGTTTTGGCCAAGTTTAGTATTTTGGCCATAACTTCCTCATTATTCATCGGAATTGGGCTTATAATATATTGTTGGAAAGGTCTTTTCAAGCTTCATCCAACTACACCATTATTGGACCCTTATCATGGACCAAACTAAACTGGAATGCACGTTTTTTAAAAATAAGATAAGAAAAGAAATATTTTTAAAAACAGAAAGAAGAGATATTTTAATAAAAACATCCTCATCACTAGACTTTTCACACTTTCGCTTTGTTCGATAATCAAATGATGTGAAAGGTATTCATAACTGGGTTTGGTTTTGGGGAGACACATTTGGGTGTCTACAGAAGCCCCCACTTTGACTGAGTTTGGAGAAAGGCAAGTTTCGAAAACAAAAGTCAAAGTATCGATAGGGACGGAGAATGATTTAGAACGCTCTGCGATCCTAAATCACTCTTGTAACACCGATGCCTGCAAAATTGGCGTTAGTTAAAATAGATAAGAGGGTTAAAGAAATGCGTATCTTGCACCGTCGAGCACACGTCTCTGAAGGTAACCGATTTGTTGCTGCATTTGTCGTTGTGACAACCTTCCACAAGTTAGGGAACGCCATCTTGCTGTTTTGATGTTCACTCGTCTCTGAACAATGGAGCTTCTTTAGACATGTTCACGCGTTCTGAACAAAGAGCTTTTCTTACCCTTACCTCACTAACATTTCTTACCCTTTTACCACAAAATTCGATATAATCGAATATAATCACATCAAAAATCGCGAAGCACCTTCCCATTGCTCATGCTCATTTGAATTAATCAAACTCCATGAATTCACCCTATAAATCCAAAAGAGAAACAAGTGAAAGAAAGGAAAATAAAAGAAAGAAAATTAAGAAAATAGAAATCAAAAGAAAAAGTTAGAAATCTCCGGGTCGCCTCCCGGGAAGCGCTTGCCTATGGTCCTAAGCTTGACCCTTCTTCCAAATCATGGAGGGTCAAAGGACACCACCTTATTCAAAGTGGCGGAAGGTACAAATTTCTCTTCAATTTTTAGCAACTCCTCATTGTTGCTTGATGAAACTTCATTTGCTTGAACTTCAAAAACAACTTTCTCATGCTTTAACTTCAATCTCATTCTCGTCTTCCTAGAAGCTCTTGCCTTCTTCTTAGCCTTTTTTCCTTCTTGTAGACGGTTTAACACCATCCACATCCATGGAATCATCCTCCTCCTTATAAGGGCAAAGCTCAAACCAATGCGGAATGTCAATTACCTCTTCGTCTATAGCCTTTGTGTAGACACCTAAAAATGTCTCCCCAAAACCAAACCCGATGATGAACCACCAAGAACACCCACGAACACCACCAGCTAACACCGGCAGCCTCGAGCAACCACCATCAACCTCCGACCAAGCAGCAGCCGCCTCGACCCACCACCAGCAGCAGCCTCAACCCACGACCCACGCACGACCCCCAAACGCCGCAGCTTCACTTAATTAAATAGCCAAATTAAAAAAAATAAAAATGAATATGAATGGAGTGGTGGTGGTGGTGGCCGGAATCTGAAGAAGTGAGAAGACAGGTGAGGACGAGGGAGACAGAGAGGAGGAGTGAAGGCGGGGGAATTGAAAATTTTGGGAAGTTGAATGAATGAAACAGGGAGGAGAAGAGAGGGTGTAGTCACTGTTCATAAGCCCGCTTTTTTTAAAAAAAAATGGTAAGCGGTTTAGCCTTGAACTGCTTGCCAATTTAACTAATGGTAAGCGGTTCAAGGCCAAACCGCTGGCCATTAGTTAAAAGGCAAGCGGTTCGCGCCAAAACCGCTTCCCATTTCACTTCCCTCTTTTTTTTTTTTTATTTTATTAATCAAATGGGAAGCGGATTTTGTAAACCGCTTGCCTATAACCGCTTCCCATCACATTTATTCTACTAGTGGGAAGGTCGAGTTTCCTTACTTCCTCTTGCACTCTCTCAACACTCTTCTTTTTCTCACGGACTTCCTCTTTGCTCACACTCTTTGACACATCTTTCTCTTTTTCCTCATTTGAATCACTCTTCTTCTCATCCTCCTCACTATTCCTAGAAACTCTCTCTTCAAGCACTTTTCCACTCCTTGTGGTGATAGAATGAACGGTTTCTTAGGATCAACTCCTTGAGAAGGTAATGAAGAAGAGCTGGCATAATCTTTCAAGGTGTTGGCTAGTTGAGTGATTTGGGTTTCAAGCATCTTATTGTGTGTCATCATGTCATTGAACTTTTTATCACTCACCGACATGTAAGTGTTCAAAATCTTGATTTGGTTCTCGATGATCTCCTCTAAGGTAGTCTTGGAAGATGGGGTTGAGTATAAGAATTATCACCATTGCTTTGAGGTCTTGAAGCAAACTCGGGTAAGGGTCCCCTTTGGTTGTTGTTTTGAAAATTTCCTCTATTTTGATTGTTCTAATTACCTCGGCCTTGATTGTTGCCAAAATTTTGGTGTTGGCCACCAAAACCATGAGATTGATTTTAATTCCATACCCTTGGCTTTTGTTTTGATTACTAAAACCTTGATTGTTATAGTTACCTCAGAAACATTGATTTCCTTGGTTCCTATAACCACCATTGTTGTAGTTATCAAAACTACCTTGTTGGTGAGCATTCCTATCCTATTCCCAAAATCCCTTGGACCATCAAATCTTTGTCCATTATTATTGTTGGAAACAAAATTCACTTGCTCACAATCATTGTTTTCAACATCATCACAATTTTCAAAAGCATTTGGACAATTAGAAGAGTCATGGTCATAAGACCCACAAACATCACAAAAGACATAACCACTTGGCATATTAATTGAGGTAGAAGGAATAGTATGTAAAGTTAGAAGGTGTACCTCTCCCCTTAATGTGGGAGGGAAGACTTGGCGCAATCGAAGAGGCACTCTCTAGCTTGGCTTTGATCAATGTCATCTCCTTCCCCAAGTTTGAGATTTGGGAAGACAAGTTATTGATTGCATTGATATGATCAACCGAATAGACCGTTGAGCCACTCTTGCTTATAGGCTCTCTTTCTCCCTCTTGCCAATCCATGTAATGATGAACTACATCCCCAATTATGTCTACAACCTCTTCTTTGGTCTTGTTCATAATCAAGCCTTCGGCTCCGCCATCAAGACACGACTTCCCTTGGGGGCTCAATCCTCCATAGAAAATTTGTATGATTTGGTAAGTCGAAATTCCATGATGAGGACATTCTCGTTGATACTCATTGTATCTTTCCCAATCCTCATACAAACTCTCACTAGGCTTTTACTTTAAAATTTAGATTAGAGTTCTTGCCTTGGAGGTCTTCTTTTGAGGGTAGAAACGGGAAAGAAACTCCGTAGTGATCTCATCCTAAGTTCTCAAGGAATTAGGTTTCACTTCCTTGTCTAACAATTCCAAAGCTCTTTCGATTAGGGAGAATGGAAATAGCTTGAGCCTTATTAATTCTTGAGAAACCCTATTGACCTTGATGGTATTACAATGCTTCTCGAACTCTTTGAGATAGTTTAGTGGGCTTTCATGCTTGGCACCACTAAATTGCCTTCGTTCAGTCATTGTTATCATTGTCGGCCTTATCTCAAAGTCATTGGCAGAATTTGTTGGGGGAGCTATGCCACTCTCAATCTATAAGCACCGGGAGTTCCTAACTTCTTTAAAGCAACTCTTGGATTAGCTCCCATGCTTCCTCGATCCTCCTCTTCTCTTTCTTGATGAATTTCCTCTCTTGGAGAGCTTGGACTTGAAGAAATATTAGTAACCCTTATCCTTGTTATTGTTCTCTCAATTTTTTGATCAAATGGCACTAGAGTCCATCCTCTTATCCTATGCATACAAAAACTCAAAGCAAATATCAATAGCACGACTACAAATGTAGCCTAAAAGAGAAAAATATTTTTGTATTTTTGAAATTAGGTGAAATAGACTCAACAACAATAGCAAACAACTACGCCATTTCTCGGCAACGACGCCATTTTGACGAGGGGTGGAGACGCAGTTTTGGGATCCGGCTGAGAAGAGGGAGCAGGCTTTGATGAGCCACCCTGCAAAGAGTTCATATGTGAGACCTTGAGGTTCGAATGTAAGAAGGATGTAGAGACAGCCGGCTTCTTGTGAGAAGGAAACTTTGCCTTTGCTATGTTTTCGCCAAACAACAATAAGGGTTAGAAATGAAATGAATAAAACAATATGGGTAACAAAAGCTGATAAATTCAAGTGGCCAGCTACCTCTCGGCTTCTCTGTACTAAGGCCACAGGTGGCCAAGTACGTCCCGTCCGAGAGCCACTTGAATAGGGGAATATAACTTTGGGGGGTAACTTCCTTGACCCCCGTCTCGTTGTTTGTTCAGACGGCCACAGTCAAAAGGCCCCAATAAAAAATCTCCTCCCGCGCGCGCCTGGGAACAGGCGGAAGGGCTTTCTTCCTAGCCAGGAGGGACAGATACTGAGTCTAGCGGTTGTACCACCTGTTCTTTTGGAAATATGGGGAAGAGACTATGTAAAACTTGGATCTCCAGTCCTTTCATTTATTCTCCTTCGCCAAGCTCATCATATAACGGGTATGGCTAGTCAGAGTAAACCAGCCGATCCCGCTTGAATTTGGAATCATGTTCAAGTAGTGCATATGAGCAAACGCCTCAAAGTTGGGCTCCACCTCCAGTATCTCCCAGGCGGCAACGTAGCCAAGAATGTTAACACAAGAATTGGGGGCTAGTTGCCAGATACCCAACTGGTATCCGTCCAAGATCCTCTCCACGGTCGGATGGAGAGGGAAGCTCAACCCTGCCTGGATGGCTGCCTCGTAGCAACCGAAGCACTGGTCACCATAGCTGGCCATCTCAGGCCAGGTGACCGTGTCTATAGCATCCGACAAGGACAGCAAGAACCCATGTCCCATGACATGGGAGGAAATAAATTTCCCAAGGTCCTCTTTCATTATTTTCCGCCTGCTTTCAGTGACGTGTAAGTAATAAGGAGCACACTCATGCCGCCTAGAAGCAGATGGCTCCTCCCAGCCCACTCCCTTCTCAACGGAGAGGGATTCTCTAACAGCCTTAAGGTTCAGCTGCGCCTCCTCCGAGTCCATGGAGGCGCTGTTGGAGGATGATGACGCAGAGTAATCATCAGAATTTTCTTCAGAGCTGGGGGCTTGCCGGCTGGTGCTAGCAGTGGCCTCCCCTAACTCAACATTCGGCACCGATTCACTCGGCTAAGGGTTTTCATATTCCTCATCACACTCCTCTAGAAATGAGTCGCTGGGAGTGCTGATATTGCTAGGGGGGTTTTACTAATCTTGGAAACATGCGCCCAAATGGAGCCGTCCGAGAAAACTGTCTCACTCTCCGAATGGTACCAAGATCCATCCGTCCTATATCTCTTGGTCGTCTTCTTTGTTCTAGCCATCGTGTCCTGCAAGGGTATAGACACTGTAGGATTTGGAGATGTACTCAAAGGAAAGTTCTCGAACGAGCATTTGGCACTCCTAGTTCTAGATTTAGCCGTCCCCGGTGACTGGCTGATCGCTAATCTAGGCCGTGTCGGGTGCATTTGGGAAACCATTTTTGATAAACAAAAAACGCAAAGAAATAAGTAAAGAAAGGATAAGGCGGTTACCTTAGGAGAAGGTACTAAGAGGCGCTGGTCAGGGATGTCTGTTGGAACAGGCGACCGAAGCTGGCCGAGTGTTAGATGCTGAAGAAGTCAAAAGTCTTCGAAAGTAAAAAATTCAAAGATTCTCCCAAAGATTCAAGCAAGTGTGAATCCAAGGGAGGTCAACCCCTCTATTTATAGAGAGGGTAAATGCTCGAGGGTAAAACCCTAGGACAAGGTGAACAGTAAAGTGAAATTCTCGGCCACTCATAGTTTGACACCTGTCACAGGCGTCATGTGCCAAGCACTTGACCCCTGTGAGGGGCAAATGTTTTTGGTATCTAATACCCTACCAATTGGCTTAACTAGAATATGACATGTGTCACTAGAAGGGGCGCCAACAAGGACCTTCCAGATGGTGACACGTGTCAAGCAGATATAGCTCCTTATTTAGGGTATTTAATAACCCCAAGGGGACAAATGAGAGAGCGACACGTGTCGTCCTGGGAGGCGCCCAAATGACCTCTCCAGATGCGTGACACGTGTCACTCAGATATCCCTTCTTAAAAGGCGGCCTTCAAGGCTAAAACTTTGAGGGCGCCGCAAAACAGCGTGCCCTAATCCCTAGGTCATCAAACCCTAGGGAGGGAACACTTACCAAGGACCCTATAAATAGGGACATTTCCCTCATTTATGGGGGCAGGTTACGTTTATTATTGCAATTATTACTGAGTTGTCATTCTCAAGAAACAAACATCACCTAAGATTGGAATCCGAGTAGATAACATAATTCTCAAGAAACAAACATCACCTAAGATTGGAATTCTAGTAGATAACATAATATTCGCACGTTTTATTTCGAATACCGTACTAACTTAATCTTTGGAGGCGGACCACTGGCCATTCGGTGCTCCGTTTGCTTTACAGGTACAGGCGTCCTTGCTGAATCCGGTCTAGAAGTGTTACTCTCCCGAGGGACACAAAAAACCCTAAAACAAATGGTGCACTAGCACGCACCAGCCAGCCTAGGCTTGACTTGGTGCGCATGCTAGCCACCATGCTACGCATTATGCCCCTAGCACTCGGATTGCACGGGGCACTCCGATGCAAGGGGTATTTTGGGAAATGTGTTGATTTATTACTATTTGCACGTCTCGTCTTTTATTATTTTCAACTCGACTTCCGACGCTTGGTTTCAACGCTCTAAGCTCGAATTTTCGACGTCTAAATAAATATTACTCGGTCGACTCATTAATTTATTCCGAATTAATTCGTCACTTCGGCTCGTTGATTGCTTAGGTGTGACCCGAAGGGTTAAGTCAAGATTAATTTGTAATATTAATTATGCATTAATATTACTGATCGGAAGCAGCCTCCACCCAAGCATTCCGATCATTTGACCTTACTGAATATATTAGCTTTCTAATAATACTTAACCCACTATCAGAATAATACACTTGTTCGAAGGACACTATTCCTTTCATCGTCAAGTATGAGAAGGATGATGGAACTATTGGCTCCCTAAACGGGTACTAGAAGACGGCTTGAGAATGCTATCTTTCGGACATCAAGCTTGCGGCACCTGCAGCCGGCCAGGGGAAAGAGCCAATAGACCTTGATTATATCAAGGATGATCATACGACCCCACCAGCCGCCAAGAAAAGAAAACATGATTTGTTGGTGGCTGTCAAAAAAGAAAAGCAATAGCAATCACTGACAGAGGAACGGTCAGACGACCTCCATCCCCAGCCGGCTGAAGAGCACATTGATATTCCTCTGGACGACAATTGGCCAGAGCGAACTGTTAAGGTGGGGACGGCTACTTTTGCTAAGTTGGGTGCAAGCTTGCACCAACTGCTAAAAGAATTCAAAGACATTTTTTCCTTTGAAGTGGAAGAGATGCAAGGAATTAGCCCGGATCTTGCTGTCAACAAACTCGCCATGGATCCCAAAAAGAAGCCTATGCGGTAAAAGAAAAAAAACCACGGCGAGGAGAGAAGTCAGGTGACAGCCGCCAAAGTAAAAAAGCTATTAGATGTTGGGTTCATTCAGCCTTGTAACTTCCCTGATTAGGTTGCAAATATTATGCTTGTAAGGAAGCCGAATGGTACCTGGCGCATATGCGTGGATTACACTGACTTAAACAGAGCATGTCCAAAGGATAGTTATCCACTTCCAAAGATCGATAGTCTAGTCGACTCTATAGCCAAACATGCCCTGATGAGCATTATGGATGCTTATTCAGGCTTCCATCAGATTCCCGTATGGAAGAAATATCAAGAAAAGACGACATTCGTCACTGATCAGGGGTTATTTTGTTATAATGTGATGTCATTTGGCTTGAAGAATGCGCCTGCTACTTTCCAATGAATGATTAATATAGTCTTCATTAATTAGATTGGAAGGAATGTAGAGGCGTATATTGATGACATGATAGTCAAATCCAAGCAGCAGGCGAATCACCGCGGATCACCTTGCTGACCTCCGAGAAACATTCGCCACACTCAGGCGGCACAAGGTCATGCTTAATCCAAAAAGGTGTGTCTTTGGTGTTGAGTCTGGGAAGTTTCTCGGATTCTTGGTTGACCAAAGGGGGATAGAGGCCAACCCTAAAAAAATACAGGCGATAATCGACATGTAGTCGCCCCGTACTATGAAGGGAGTCCAAAAGCTAACAGGTTGTCTGACGGCTTTGGGGAGATTCCTCAGTCGGTCAGGCGACAAGTGCCTCTACTTCTTCCAGGCAATCAGGAAGAAGACTAGATTTTAATGGGGGGATGATGCTGAGGCGACCTTCTTAAAGCTAAAAGCGCATCTACACTCTTTGCCAAGGTTGGTTAGCCCTTTGCCCAAAGAGGCTCTCTATATGTATCTGGTTCTTTCAGATCATGCCTCCAGTGTCATTCTCTTAGCTGAAAGAGACGGCATCCAGCACTCGGTCTACTTCATCATCCACGTTCTTAGGAACGCGGAGCTTCGGTACCCCGTGGTCGAAAAATTTAGTCTTGCCCTTTACATGGCTATCAAGAAGTTAAAGTAAGCTCGTCCTCCTGATAAGCCAAAAGAAAATATGGGGTACCGAACCTGATCAGCTGTCCAAAAAGAAAACCTGATCGGCCATGAGGTGGTCCTCCGGGTTGGTGGTACCATCATAGGCACCCACGAACACATTCTTAACCTTGGTCGGCTGTGTGGCCTTGGTTATCTCCTTGGTGAACGCAAAAGTTTGTTCACTAAGTTTGAGCACACGGAGCTGTCAGTCCATAGGTTGGACATTTTATGCGACCTGACCACCAAAGTGGGTCGGCTGCATGAAATGAGGGGAAAATGGACCGTAGATCATAGGAGGTACGTACAGTGCATTCCCAATTATTTGAGGGCCAGAATGGACAGTATTACCCCTTGTATGGCTCTCATGCAAGGATTGAGTATTCCCAACAGATGTGTTTTTAAAGCAGTTTGGAAAGCTCGAAGTAGAGGCTGACTCAGACAACTGCTGACTTCTCTTGTGCACGATGATTTCCCGAGCATCAGTGGTAGATTTTTTGTTACCCACCGGTTGATCCTCCTGGCGGGGTTTTCTCAAACCTTTCTGAGGCAGTAGGATCTTTGACCAGTCAAGTGTTGCAGGCTTGCAGCCGCCTTGTCCTTTGGATGTGGAGTTGGCCGCCTGTCCCCGACTGAATTCCTCCTCTCTTGAGGAGTCTTCCTTGCCGATTGACCCTTACTTGGGCCAGCCTTTCTTTTGGTGATCAGATCCTTTATTTCACCCTTGAAACTAGTCATCAATTTCATGAGTTTATCCCAAGTGACAGAGGCGGATCCGCTTGCCATCTGGGTTTCCCCTTTTGGCTTTCACCCCGTTCCAGAGTGTCTCTAGGACGGATACGACTAGTGATGAGTGAGCCATCTTTGGCAATGTATGTTTCGACTAGAGGATCATCATCCTCATGGTCTGTAAAGACCTTCGGCTTATTACCCTTAGGGTCAAGAGTGGTACAGGCTCTTGAATCATCCTTGAGGTACTCTCCCCACAAACGGCGCCAAGTGTTTTTGGGCGTTTTTGTCCCTCGGGAGAGTTACAGCTCAGAGACTAGTTGCACGCGGCCTGCACTTGCAAAACAACGGAGACTCCAAGTGTTTGGAGCTCCGCCTCTGACAATCAAGTTAGTACCTGATCGTAAGTAGGAGAAGGTGCTCTGATGTGAGAGATCAGGTGTTCTCTGATGTGAGAGAATGTAGGGTAGGTGTAATAAATGATTGAATGTGTCCCAAAATTTGGGGGATATCTTTCTATTTATAGGGTATGTGCCCTTTCTTAGCTCATTTGATCTAGATTTGGTGGGATGCGCCGCTTTGTGGCGTTCTTGGGAATTGGGCCTTGAAGGTTGCAATTCTAGAGAGTATCTAAGGCTAACACGTGTCAGCTGGCAATTGGCCCAAATTGACATGTCTATGCTTGACACGTGGCCCTCTCTGATTGGTCCACATGTGGGTATTAAATACCACATCTGAGTGACACGTGTTGTCCATCTAGAAGGTCCATTTGGACGCCTCTTAGAGGGACACATGTCGCTCTCTTATTGGTCCACTTGTGGGTATTAAATACCCTAAATCATTTACCCCTCACAAGGGTGACGTGGCATGCCATGTGACGCCTGTGACAGGTGTCAGCCTTTAATTGGCCGAATATTAACTTTTTACTGTTGAAAGGAATCTAGAGTTTTTACCCCCGGTTTTCACCCCTTCTATAAATAGAGGGTTGACTTCTATGTGGATTCACACTTGTGTGAATCTTTGGGAGAATCTTGAATCTCTGACTTTCAAAGACTTTGACTTCTTTAGCATACGACACTCCAGCAGACTTAAAGACCAAGCGCCTCTAGTACCTTCTTCTAAGGTAACCGCCTGATGCTTTCTTTTCTGAATTTTTGCATATTTCCTTTTTAAGAATTGTTTCCCAAACGCACCGGCACGGCCTAGGTTAGCAATCAGTCGGTCATTGGGGGCGGCAAAATCAAGAACTAGGAGTGTCGAATGTTAGTTCAAGGACTACCCTTTGAGTGCATCTCCGAATCCGACAGTGTCTGTGCCCCTGCAAGACATGATGGCAAGAACAAATCAGACTACTCGGAGATATAGGACGGATGGTAGCTGGTATCATTTAGAGAGATCAATTGTATACTCGGATTGGTCCATTAGGGTGCCTGTCTTCGAGGTTAGCACAAACCCTCCCGCCAATATTAGTACTTTGAGCTCCTCAATTTTAAAAGAGTTGGATGAACAATAGTCTCCCACGCCGAGTGGATTGGTGCCAGATGTTGAGATGGGGGAGGACACCGCTGGCAACAGCCGACATGGCCCAAGCTTTGAGGAAAACTTTATTGATGACTATACGTCATCATCTTCTGACAGCGGCTCCGTTGGCTCGAAGGAGGCTTGGTCCAATCTTCAAGTCGCTCGAGAATCCCTCTCTATAGAGAATGGAGAGGGCTGGGAAGAGCCGTTTTCTTCACGGCGACAGGAACGTGCTCCTTATTTCTTACATGTCGACGAAAGCATGCGGAAATTAATGTCAGCCGAGCTTCCCAGATTTCTATCCACCCATGTCATGGGACATGGCTTCCGATTGTCCGTGCCAGATGGTGAGGACATAATCACCTGCTAGAGATGGCCAGTTATGGTGACCAATGCTTCGGATGCTACGAGGCGTCCATTCAGGCTTTATTACGCTTCCCTCTCCATTAAGCCGTGGAGAGAATTTTGGACGGATACCAGTTGGGTGTCTAGAAACTAGCCCCCAATTCTTGGGTTAGTATATTTGGCTACGTTTCCACATGTGAGATGTTGGAGGTGTAGCCTAGCTTCGAGGCGTTTGCTAATATGCATTTGTATAGGGTAGTTCCTGCTGAACTATCTCCCGTTCTTAGCCCCTCTAGGGATGGCGCACCTCGAGTACCATTTTGACCTCGTTGTGTCGGCTCCAGGCTCCCAGCTGCCAGCTCGACCTAGGTAAGTCGGCTCCAAGCTCCCGGCAGCCAGCTCGACCAGGGTGAGTCAGCTCCAGGCTCCCGGCTATAAGCCCAACCAGAGTGAGTCGGCTACAGGCTCCGGGCTGCCAGCCCGACCAGGGTGAGTTGGCTCCAGGCTCCCGGCTGCTAGCCCGACTAGAGTAAGTCGGTCACAAGCTCCCAGCTGCCAACCCGACAGAGTAAGTCGGCCACAGGCTGACCACTGAAATTAGGGTTATCATACACTGTAAATACCCCCACATATGCCACATAAAGGGGGTTGATGAATCTCTCTCTCTCTCTCTTTAAGCATATTAAGCTTTATACTCTCCCAAAAGGCAAACACTTACTTAGCCATCGGAGGGGGTTTCCTTGAAACCACCCCCGAGGGCAGTTTATGTTCTGTCTCTTATAGGTCCTCCAGTGGTGCTGACGGAGTTTCCCGAGGTTCAGCTCGAGGTCCCAGCAAGCAGCCTGAGACTCCAGCAGTGCAGTCAGTGGTTTGGATATTCCCATCGGAGTACACCTGAAACAATTAGCGCTAGAAGGAGGGGCAAACCGACCTGACCTTGAAGCACTAGCCGATTGAGTTTTAGGGACAAGCAAGTGAGAGAGCAAAGGATAAGCTTAATCCGCCGCCAACCAAGGTGGTGGTCGAAATTAGATCACTAAATTCAACCTTGTATTCATCCAAATCTAGCACAAAATCACTAGTACAAAGCCAAGAAAGGCAGGTCTGGCTAGTTGAAGAGCTCTGGGCGTCTTAATTTTCTCCATGTCAACAACGATCGTTTTCAACATGGAGAGGTCCCGCAATTCCTCATCAACTCAAAACCATAAAACCAGGCAAAGTTTGTTGGAAGTTCTTAAGTGAAACACAAAGAAAGATGAGAGAAAGTGAAAGAGAGAGTCTCACTTTGATAATTTACCAAAAGCTTTGTGTCGTTTATTTTTTGGAGTGGTTTTGTACTACTTGTTTGAGAAGCGGTAAGTGGGTTATGGGCATCTTATCATTTGGTACCTGTTATTCTTTAACAGTTTATTGTTATTGGAATATTGTATCTATAACAATATTCATGGTGTATTAGTTTGAATTAAGTCGTTGAGAATGCCATTGATAATTCGGGGGTTACGCTCATTCATAGTCGATTATAAATGCCTAGCCGTTGCCTCCTTGATTACGCAATTTATTAGTTGGTCAATGACACTTAATACTCCACTTATTAAGGTTGGCCGTTGCCTTCTCTACATACATATTTTCAAGCTTCCTTAGGTTCCACAAGATACACACAAAAAAAAAAAAAAAATCAAACATTCTCTTATTCTTTTTAAAAATACTCCTTTGATTTTGGGCAAGTATTCTGAGTTCCACTCGGGTTTGTGAGTGCACACAAATTCCGGTGTCGTGCTTATCCCGGAGGGCGACCACTTTATGTCTACTGCACCAAGGTAGCGCGGAATCGTCTTTTAGGTCAGTGGTTTACCACGACGCGGCAATTGTAAGTTTGATCTACGCAACATTGATCAGATAAGTATTTATTGTGTTATTTACTTAATTACTAACAATCTAAAAACGTGTTTGGCTTCAAATATTGTATTCCTTATTTGTTGAATCATTTAAATTATCATATAGGGTTTGGTTTTACTTGGACCATATTTTGTTCATTTGTTGCGTATGTGACAAGATTAGTTGTATTGAAATAAGAACCATCTTCTTGTTATTAGTTATCATGTGTTTATAGAGTATTTGTTCTATACTTCGATTTATAATTTTCTTTGATTGTGTTTATCTTCCTCTGATCTCTAATTAGTGGGTAATGCTAAAGTTTGTAGAGTATATTGCTTTATGTCAATGTTATATATGAATGTTAATTTTATTTGCAATGATTAATATAATGGCAAATAAGTTGGTTATTGACTTATTATATATGTTCGTTTGGTTACTCATGAGCATGTGAGAGTATACTACGAATTATATGAGTATACCTTATGTTATTTAGTTATTGGACCTTTATATTTTGTTATCAGTTCTCCACTTTTCTTAATGGAAATTTCGTTTGGTTTATTGCTGGGCTTCTTTAGATGAGCAATACTAATGATTTTTTGTTTTTATTTGATATCATGCTTCTATATCCAATGATTTTTTGAGTAGTCTTTAACTCTTTTATTGCGAAATGCGGCATGCAATTGGTGCAAATATTGTAATATGATTTTTGTATCATTAGCCGAGTGTTCTAGCTCTCTTTATGCTTATTTTGAGTATTTAATTTTTACTCGTTTGTGAAAATGTAACATTGTTTAAATTGATTTTTTCATGATCTATATGTCTAGTACTAAATTTATTTTACTAATGACTTATGGCATGTATACCGTGACTAATTGAGGCTTAGTTGTGCTTTCATATTCTGTAAGTATTTGTAACATCTAATTAGATTATGTTTTTGGGTTAATCTTTAACTGGTTTGTGATAATTGAGGTGTGCTTACAGTTGATGTGTTAGAACCTTAAGGATCTGCATTATTAGTTTTTATTTGAGATACACAAAGTTAAATAGTTAAAAATTATCATGTAATTCATGGTACTTCTGATCCCCATGTCATTCTTGCTGACCAAACTATTGAGGAGGCCAAAGTTGTTGTACATTTTTGTTGGTCAGGAAGTCATTGATATTGGGAACTCAATTATATTGTTGTCCACGGAATTTCAAGAGCAGTCAATTGAAGGCATCTTCAAGCTCATATTTATAATGAGGACGATTGGGTATCTCATAAAGGTCTTACTCATGTTACTTTATTCAGTTCAAGGGAAGTTCATTCTAAACCAAGTCTCAGTTATTTATGTTTATCATTTCATTTGATTTAATTCCTAGTAATCATCTTAACAAATACGAAGTATATGCTTTTGCGGTTTTTTACAAAGAAAGTTGGATGTTTTATTTGTCAATTAAATATTTGCTAATAAGAGTTATACGATATATGTTTTATGAGTATGACATTGCATATAATCAATTACCTCTTTTATATTGGTACTATAATCTTGAGGATTAACTTTATTGATTTAAATATCTATTTAGTAGGATGTTATGAGCAATGTTTTTTTGACATGTTTTGAGGTGCATGTATGTACTCCGAGTACTACTTTTATCATGATTCATGTATGTGTTGAGCATGGAGTTGAGATGTATTTTGTCAATTTCTTGAATCCATGATACGCAATACTCGTATTGAGAAGATCTGTCCATAACTCAATTGATTTCTTTATTTTATTCTCGTATTTTATTAACTTGTATGTGTAGAATTTATAATTCTAAAACTTGTTGAGTTTTGTGAAGGGAAATTATGTGATAATTTTTTTTTAAGGATTTTCTACGACTTTCTCTTTGGAGAATTTTCGAGTAAAGTATTTTGGGAATTAGACTATGGTTTTTCCAATATTTTATGATGGTTTAGTATTACCGCCTATGACTCTTTATTGTGTTATAATTCTTTATAAATAAAGCATGAGTAATTTGTAAATGCCCTGAATTTCATATGTTGGCATGAGAATTAATATTTTGAAGTGTTGTTGAATTATTATCTTTGATTAATTCAATGTTTCAAAGATCTATTTTTACTCCTGTCCACCTTATATGTTATTACACCCAAGTTCCTTGGCATAGTTCTGAATTTTTTGGGATTTGGACCTTATGCTTTCATGTGGGGGTTTAGGTTTTTATAAACTTATGCGATTTATTTATAAGTAATTTATGTTATTAAGACCCCATGTGAATTTTGGTGGGAGTTTTCATTCACTGAGAATGTAGGTTTTAGGCGCACTGCTAAGGGCTTTGATATGAATCAGACTTTGTTATCCAATGTAGGGGAAGTAATAAAGAATTAGTGTTGGACTCAAAGTCTTGGCTCAGTTTTGATTAGTAATTGCATTTGTTTATGACTTTGTAGGCGAGTCTTAGAGTAACTTTATCTTGAGCCTGATTGATCCTTTATATGGATAAATTGTCTTTGAGCATATTTGTGTGTTACTACTATGTTTCAAGTGGTTGGATATTCACATTGGCAAACTAAGTCTTTCTTTCTTCTTTTGTTAGTGTGGATATTTGAATATAGTAGGAAGAATAAGAGGCATTAATGTTAGAGTTTTCTATTGTTTAATGGAAATCCTGAAAGTGATTAATTGTGCTAAAGACGTTTTTTTTATTGTGTTTTCCTTACATGTTTGTTTTGGCATCTCTATGTCTTTAGAGTATCTACTTTAAATCAGTGGAATATCATGAGTGATTGTTTCCGTGGAAGAAGTCACTGAATATTAGTTAGATTATGTCTAACTATGTGTAGAATTTTACAATCTTTTTCCTGGGATTGTGATGCTTAATATCTCTTATATGGATTATGTTGCTAATTCACTGAGTTCTCATTGGAAGTCTGTAAGGAT
Organism: Chenopodium album; assembly: GCF_948465745.1. Taxonomy (NCBI): domain Eukaryota; kingdom Viridiplantae; phylum Streptophyta; class Magnoliopsida; order Caryophyllales; family Amaranthaceae; genus Chenopodium; species Chenopodium album. The sequence continues at coordinate 33,208,316 of NC_137841.1, read as the reverse complement.
AAACATTTGATTTGGATGATTCATTGCTATCGGATAAATTTTTTTGAATTTATTGATTATATGGGAGCAATTTGTGTCCATTTAGTAGTGTTATGTTTCTTGGGAACAATGCTTAATCTAAAATTGTTTATTATGTAAGTAGATTAAGCATGTGTACTCTTAATCGAGCAATGATCATTAGATTCTTTTGAGGAGGTTGCATAGGACCTTGAAAAGTACACAAGATTAGAGTTTGCACAAATGCAAGTTTACATGAGTTCTTGGAGTTCGACGATGAGTTCAAACTCAAGCGGTTATGTCTACACCACTAAGTGGTGGAGCTATGTTTTGGAAATTGTGCAAAGAAACCTTGTTTTGCTATGTTTGTTTTGGAATAATCTAAATTTATTGCTCTTGAATTGACAGGTTATGAGGCAAGATGGTCAAGAGTATATGGCTCTTATGAGCAAACGTGCTTGCAAATATCCCATTGTAGGGGAATTTGTTGTGATTTGCAAGTTGTGGTTACTTTTGATTGAACCATGCCTATAATAGTATATGTCAAAGATAATTTTGTCAAATGGGGTGATATCACTAGACTACATTAAGTCTAAAAGAAATGTTACGGATCCGTTAACTAAAGGCCTATGTAAAAAAAACTAGTTTTGGAAACATCAGAAGAGATGGGGCTAGAGCCTGTTGTATGAATTGTGAAATAGTGAAATAGTAAAAAAAACCATGAGTTCAAAGGGGAACATTATGTAATAATTCGGAAGCACATTTTTATTCTATTTGTCTATCTCTAGATGTTTGTTTGTGCTTAGCTACAAATGAGGAGGTTGAGCATACGACTCTTAATGAACCCATACCCATATTTTTGGAGGTGTGTTGTAGCTCACACTTGATGGAGTTCACCTACTTAGGTGTGGAAGTGTGGCCGCATACAGGCTGGACGTATGGCTAGTATAATGTGTCACCTTTATTCGCGGAATTTCAGAATATTATACATGTTCAATTCTGTGGCTCAAAGTGACGGGTCCCTAACTCCCTATTAAGTTCAAGACGAAGGTCACTTGGTAGGTGAGGGATCATAGCTTGATGTCCACTATGTGTTTATTCAAGTCGCGAGACATTGACACTTATGCAATTGTTTTGTTTTGCCCAGAATCAATTTTCTTTCTTTTCACATCTTCGAACCTGTGTGGGATTGTTGGGAGTTCTTGAGTGAAACACAAAGAAAGATGAGAGAAAGTGAAAGAGAGAGTCTCACTTTGATAATTTACCAAAAGCTTTGTGTCGTTTATTTTTTGGAGTGGTTTTGTACTACTTTTTGAGAAGCGGTAAGTGGGTTATGGGCATCTTATCTTTTGGTACCCGTTATTCTTTAACGGTTTATTGTTATTGGAATATTGTATCTATTACAATATTCATGATCTATTCGTTTAAATTAAGTCGTTGAGAATGCCATTGATAATTCAGGGGTTATGCTCATTCATAGTCGGTTATAAATGCCTAGTCGTTGCCTCCTTGATTACGCATTTTATTAGTTGGTCAATGACACTTAATACTCCACTTATTAAGGTTGGTCATTGTCTTCTCTACATACATATTTTCAAGCTTCCTTTGGTTCCACAAGATACACACAAAAAAAATCAAACATTCTCTTATTTTTTTAAAAAATACTCCTTTGATTTTGGGTAAGTGTTCAGAGTTTTAGTCGGGTTTGTGAGTGCACACAAATTCCGGTGCCGTGCTTATCCTGGAGGGCGACCACTTGATGTCTACTGTACCGGGGTAGCGCGGAATCGTCTTTTAGGTCAGTGGTTTACCACGACGCGGCAATTTTCAGTTTGATCTACGCAACATTGATCAGATAAGTATTTATTGTCTTATTTACTTAATTACTAACTAAGTTCTCCATTCTCATATACTTCATTTGATTATTATTCATATAAGCACAAATTTGAGCACCATACTTGCTGCACTTTGTGCAAATCATTGAAAGAGAAGTAAAGTATAATGTACAAATATGGGAATTTCTTGGGAGTGTCATAAGTCATGACGATATGATAGCAAACTTAATTAAATCTGCGTTATATAAGAACTGCATGATTAAGAGTTACAAGCTATCACAATTTTGATCAAGTAATGGTTAATTTTAGTTGGTGTCATTCTTGGGAGCATGCGTTTTATTAGAGAAGACAACCTTTGATAAGACCAGGGATAATGGGATGATCAGTGCACTATGTGGGTAATTAATTGCTTATTACAAAGCACTCATGAAATAGAGGGAATTAAATACGCATGCTAGGTGTTTGATAAAATGCCCAAGACACATTGCAGAGCGGAGTGTTAGAAATAAGCATGGCTTACGAGTCTTCCGGTTAACCTAAGCGATTAGTCAGACCATGACTGGAAGTCTTGAATTAGAGCATATTACTGTAGCTGGGGTTGACATGAAATGGACCCTTATGTTAGATAGCAGGAGTTTTTACAACTGTTGTCCTATGACTTGCAGTAGAAACAGGTGATGAAATACCCTGTACGTGACTCTTTGTGTGAAGCAAGATCTGAATATATTGATTATCGCTACAATTTGATCATGTAGCAAAGACTTAAATACTCTTGCAGACATCCAATAGCTGCGAGGCAAAGCAAATAAGTTGTACCTATTAAATGTCCTGTTTCGGCTTCGAATACTCAGAGCTGTTTTCATGTCCAGTTCATTATCTATGGCATTTGTTAATGGTAAAAATAAATGTAAGCTGAGCGATGTTGTTGATATGGTTGCGGTGAGACCAATTCCTGAGCAAAGAGCTGATTACGCTATGCATTGAGTTTGCTGCTTCGCCCAGCAGCCTGAGAGCAGCGTTTGTTACTGCAGTTTGTATTGTTGAGGCATTAAAAATAAAGCTCACTCATCAAGCCACTAGTGAACTCAATAGTTCGCGGGGTATGAAAGTCTGTAAGCCACCAAGTTAAAGACCTGATCGTACCACAATGGAGTTGGTGTGATCAGCGTGAGAGGACCAGTCATATGCTTAGAGCTAGGAGTACGAAAGAAAAAAATGTCACTGAAGCATACCTTTTGTATGCTACACCAGGGTCAGAATATGAATGTAAGCATGAGTATTCTACAACAAACTTGTGCATATGAAAGAGCTTTACAATTGTTGATGCTAGCAGGTGCGTAGGTAATACAAGTGGTATTACCAACGAACAAGGGCCTTGAGAAAATTTGTCTTGCAGGTATAAGCAGCCGAATATTAAGAAAAGTATCCTTATCTTCATAAGCTTCCATGTTACAAATAGTAAAGAGAGTTGGAAGTCCTTAACCTGGAATGCACAAGCTGCCATAAAGCTGAGTGATCTGGCACGCAACAGTTAAAAAAAAAAGGGGGGGGGGGGGAGTATAAGTATACTATCCTGTTATGTTCAGCAAATGGCAGGGAAATAGAGGAGTGCATATATACAGATTTGCAAACCAATGCGGGTTTTAACTTGCAGCAAGCTTACTCGAAGGATATTGTCCTCAGGCAGCAGACTGGTGCATATGAAAGAATTTTAGATACCGAGACCTGTGTGAGCAGTACCAAGGCAGAACATAGCTATTGGTAAAGTGTCCAATAACTGTGAACTGTCAAATATTCAGCAAGGTATTCTTATCTTTATAAGGATCCAAATTAAAAGAGTACAAGTAGTTGGAAGTCTTCAATCCGGGATACGCAAGCCAACATAAGGTTAATGGTAAGGCACAAAGAGGTTCCGAGGAAAGAAAGCTCAACTTAGCTAAAACTCATAAGCAACCTGGGCATCTTCTTCTGCCTCCATTCTCTTTCAAAATAAAAAATTAATTACATTTTTGAGGGAGAACGGGCGGAATTACTTCCTATTATTTGAGTGTCGTCATCAGCTGACTCTTGAAAGCATGACCGCATTCTTAATGGGATTGCAATTGTTTAGCAACAAAGGAGTGGCAATGTTATGTTCAGAGCTCGGAGTTTGAGGAGGGCTATAAAGTATTAGAATGGTGCCTTCTTAAGTTCAGATGATACGAGTTCTGCAATGAGTAGTGATTATGAATACAATAAGATCACAATGCAAGAACTCAAATACTCCGAAAGCATTCTGCTAGAAAACGTTTCTTAATATGGTACCGCAAGCTACTTGGTCTTGTCAGTGGTATGAAGACATTAAAGGAATGCAAGAGCAAGATCCTTGTAAGGATTTGATACTTATTGCTGAAGTGCTCATAAGTCATAAGCACCTGATTAGAATGCTTTGTTGCATGTGTCTACGAGCAAGCATACATCAATTTCAATTTAGCTGAAGCCTGTGCGCAATCCCAGCTATCTTCTTCGTTTTGGTCAATTCTCACTCAAACTAAATATTTCAAAGTATTTTTGGGGGAGACTGGACATGAACCACTACTTAATATCTGAGCATCGTCGAGATGACATTTAATGGTTGCAGATTTTGGCATAGGAGATTGATGAAAATCCCTTTAAAGCCACCTTACATGCTAGGATCAGGAGGGTATCAAGAAACCAAGGAAGCACAGAGCTGCTGCAAGGTTTAGAAACCAATCACACTCGTCACAACAGAGACAATGAACTACATGATTCTGATCAGAAGGCTATGTATAAAGTTAAATGTCGGAGGCATCCCTAGCAAGTTACTAACAAGCTGATTAGATAGTAACAAGATAGTATGGAAACAAAGGCCCGAGCTTTAGAAATTACAGTCAAATAGTCAGTTTGAAGGTTCAAAAAATAGCGTGGAGTCTGAAGCACACAGAGCCAAGTCATTATATTCGTCTATACAAATTTCTGTCGGTTTGAGAAGATCTCAGATCAGCAAAGAAGAGCTGCAGCAGCTAGCTCAAGTAACAATGGTGAATGAGTCTTGCAAATTTGAAAGCTCGACAGCTAAGATTTATGAAGTATAATTACTCGGCGTAGAGTAGTGTTTGCTATATGTTCTGGCCTTGAACAACGGTTCGTGACTTCTGCTGGTAAAAATCTGAAAGCTCAAGCTATGTCAAAACTCATGAAAAAGCTCAACACATGGATTATTAGCCTAGCTGAAGTGTCGGTTTAGGAAGTCTGTCCATTTTAGACAAGAATGAGAAATAAAAATAAATATTTGCTGACGAAGCTGGGGAGAGTAAACAGTGCAAGAAATTCTATCGACACTATTGTCAGCTAGAGAAGCTCCAAGTTCAGCGTAAGGTGTCTAACAACAGTCCACGCAGCAGGCTAGTGAGAGATAAGACTACAGTTAGTACAGCAGCATGTGTCGGCAAGTAGGCAAGCTCCCAATGAGCGCACTACAGCTCGTGAGTATACAGGTTTAACTAAGCTACTCAAGCATAATTGGCCGTCTTTTTCTGGTTACGTTCTCACTCAAAATAAAAAATTTAGAGCAACTTTTGAGGGAGAATGGACAGACGAATTGCCTATAGTCTGATGAGGCTAAGCATTCATATGCTGATTTTATAAAGAGTTACTATAACAAGGGCTCTCAAGACTGGAAAATGCCAAGGGTATTATAGCTCAAATTATTTGCTTGATTTGGATGATATCTGGAAATCATTAGATGCAGAGTTCAATAAATGGCAGTATATCCTGCTGGAGACTATACTGGCACATTATCTTTGCCTAGTAGCAAAGAGTGTTTAATAAAGATTTCAAATCCTGAAGCTTGCAGCTACAACTCTTTGGCAGTGGCGGATCTTGGCCGAAAATACTATAGGGGACAGGATCTAAATATTTTACTTCCTGTTCAAAACTGATCACTATACTCCAATATTTTACTTCTTGTTCAAAACTAATCACTATACTCCAATATTTTACTTCATGTTCAAAACTGTTCACTATATATGTAGGCTATTTAAGTTCATTAACTAATTAATTGTAATAATTTACGGGGGGGCCTGGCCCCGAATGGCCCTGGTGGAAGGTCCCCCCTGCTCTTTGGTAAAGTGGTTTGGCCAATTGTGAGGCTAAGTGTTTCCTGTCAAAACAAAGGGAATTTCCCTCACCAAAACAAAATTCTGATCAACTCTTTCTACAAAAATTTTTACCTCTTTCGATAGCTATTTTTGCAGAAGAAAGAGTATATTTATTGCTTGGTAAAATGTCAAAGCGATACTTGACCCCCTATGATGTCATGATCGTAAGTACAAAGGAGGTAAAAGCTCCTGCTCTGCTCTGATCGACAGAAGTAGTCTGCTCTAAGAGTTTTTCTGCTAGCCAGCATAACGTCTCAGTGCACAAAGTCCAGCTTTGCAGCAGTAAGCTGCCACCTGGTTTGATACAAATTTTTGTATAATAGTTAGTGGAGAGGACGAAAAGCACAGAGGAATTCGTACAATTCAAGAAATAAGAGCAGTTACAGTAAGTCTGAAGCCAAATGAAGCTATGCAACAAATACTGGCAGTTTGAGATGTTCTACGATCAACATAGAGTTACTGCAACAGCAAACTCGAACAATGATAGTTATGAGCATATGAAAGCAGCTGACAGCTAATAATAAGCGGTATGGCAAGAACTAGAAGCGCAAAGAGTGACAAATTCTAAAAAAAATTGGCAAGAGGTTAATAAGTTATCCCGAGAAAGAGCAGCAGCCCAATTTATCAACAAATCTGCAATGAAGCATACAAGACTTAGAAGAGAAGATATAAGAGCAAGAAGCATCTTTTTGTACCTTGAGAACGCTTAAAGAAATCATCGGTAATGACAATAAAATCAGAGTTTCTTGTGGAATAGACAGAAGTTTCAATCCGAAAATCAGAATTTTTTAGCATGGTAAGCAGATTTCTTGCGAATTTTCAGAGTGGTAGTAAGCTTCCTCAAAAGAAAATTCAGAACTTTTGCAGTGCATCAAGATTTGTCAGCAAAAGAAATCAGAAATTTCAGTAAGACAGTAAGATTTTCCAGAAGAAAAATCAAAATCTCAGCAAGCAGCAACCAGCTTTTCTAACAGAGAAAAAAGAATTTCAGCGAGGTTGTAAGCCTCTCAGAACAGGATTTGAAATTTTTGCAAGGAAATAAAGTTCCTCAGCAAGAAGAATTTGATTTTTAAGCAAGTCAACCAGATTTTTTCAGCAGAAAAATTAAAAATTTTAGCAGGGAAATAGAAATTTTCAGCAGAAATCAGAATTTTTCATCGAACAGGATATTCTGACGCTTTAGCAAGAAGGTAAAATTTTCATTGAAGCAGTTCATATTTTTCAGTAGAAAAATCAAAATCTCAGCATAGAAAATTGGTGTCTCAGCCAGAAAGTTAAAATCTTCAGCAAGCCAATTAGACTTGTCAGCAAAAACTAAAGTTTTCAGCAAGGTAGTCAAAATTTTCCCAGTACGCCAAGACATCTAACTCTGCACTAGCAAGAAGAAAGTAATGCAACTCCAGGCTGCCGCAAATCATCAATCTCCTTTAAGTCTTAGAACCGCTGTAGCACTGATGAGTGACATTTATGTCACTCTTAGGTAGTAGTTTTAGAGCTATTTCCGTATTTATTTTATCTTATTTTCCCTTTCTTTCTCTTGTTTTCCTTTTAATAAAGTTTCTAGTTTATTTCTTAGTTTTAGTATGTTTTATTTTAATTTCTTTATTTAATTGGTTTCTAGTTTATTTTCGTATTTTTAGTTAATAATTCCTAGTTTCTCTCTTTTTATTTATTTTCTTTTAGGCTATGTTTGGATAACAAAAAATGGAAGGAAAGGAAGGGAAGGGAAAGGGAGGGAGACAAACTTCCTTGTTTGGATAATATGTTGGGGGAGGGAAGGGGAGGGGAAGGGGGAGGGAGGGAGGGATTCATTTTCCCTCCTCCTTTAATAAAGACCATCCCTTCAAAATTGGAGAGATTTGGAGGGAAAATGGAGCTCATTATTTCCTCCACTTTCCCTTCCTTCCCCTTCCTCCTATTTCCCTCCCTTCCATTTCCCTTCTAATTTGTTATCCAAACATAGCATTAGTTTCTAGCTTGTTTTCTTTATTTTATGTTATTTCATTTAATTTTATTATATCTTTAGTTTTAGTATTTTATTTTACTTTATTTATCTTATTGTATTTTATTTTATTTTATCTTTTGATAATCCCCTCGTGTTTGGTTTTTAATTGTAGGTGTGTTCGGGTTGACGCTCGATTTCCATGTTCAAATCAAGTTCGAAATTCCGGGTTTGAGTCAAATGTGTCCAAGCCAAGCATCATGGCTGCTGCCCCAAGCTGCTCAACTTGCTGCTGCCTCCTACCCTTCACCCCACCATCTCCTATCCTCCACCACACCAGCAAAAACCAATCAACACTTCCCCTGCTCCCTTCACCACACCATCAGCAACCTTTCCCCTGCTCCCTCTTCACGCAACAACTATCACCCACCTTCACCCACAATCAACCACCAAACTGCAGCCACTCAATTTCACCTACCCTCACGCACCACCGCACCAACTTACAGCCATTCCGCAATTCTCCCTCACACCAGCCACAAACCAGCAGCACCACCACCTACAACCAATTCACAAACCACCAAAACTCACACCAATTAACCTCCTCCGTCCACCCTTTGCGCAGCAACACCACCAAAACCACAGCAATTAACCGCACCTGAACCACCATCACCCACCAATTCCACTCACCCATACCACACCTCTTCCCCGCGCAAACCCACCTTTCCCCAGCAGCAGCAATTGCGCCCAAATCAACCCCATCAATTCGCACAATCAAGCGCCCAAAATCAGAGCACTTCAAGCTCATTTGGGTTCGAGCAAACCGCATAGAAGTCTGGTCGAAGTGCGAGTCAGAAACTTTTGGAGTTTTGTAAATTGAAGAGGTGTGGTCGAACACACCCATGATTCAACCGAACCAACCCCGTAGTTCGGCCACACCAACCCATGGTCCGACCGAACCACTCCACGAGCTCTGCGCGTGATTCTGAATGAAGATCGAACGGTTTTTATTAGATGCTTGATGATAAACGAGGAGGATGAGCGGTGACGATTTGATGATGATGGTTGATGAACGGGGGTGATGGTGTGATGCGGTGGTGATGGAGTTCAGAGCAGCCATAAAATCGAAGAAAAAGAAAAGGGTCTTATTGGTTTTGGTGGGAATTGTTTTTGGTTTTATTTTCTTTTTCTTTTAGTTTTATTTTTCTTATTTACTTTCCTTTTCTTATTTCTTTCTTTTATTTTATTTTCTCTTTTTATTTCTTTATTTTTTATTTCTCTTTTATTTTATTAGCTTGGTATAAATACCCATTTTTGGGGTAATTAGAAGGAGGGAGAACAATGAATATATTATACAATTCTATAGGAGAGCTTCTCTCTCTAGGTTTAGGTTAGGATTAGAGTAGTTTAGAGAGTGAAAGTGAGGGTTTCACCATTGTTGAGCTTGGATATTGAAGAAGAAGATTGACCATCTTTTTTGTAGATTTTCACAATAAATCAATGAGAATCTCTAACTATTTCTCCTCTATTTTATTTGCTTTCTTTTGATTATTGTTTTAGTTGTTATTATTGCTTATTAATCATGTTTATTCTTGATTATTTATTAATTAATCTTGTTAGCATGATTAGTGAGTAATTCCCCCATTAAGGGGATGGTTGTGGTGTAGTTGGACCTTGAGCATGTTCTAGGGTTTAGAATTGATTTATTTGTGATTAAAGTCTTTATATGCTTGATATTCTTTAATCTTCTTGCAAGTGCACATTGTTGGTTGATTAAAGGTGAATCTTTGCTAACAAGGAACGGAAGTTGACTTAGTTAGGGTACATTATTATCGATTGTTATTTAGTAGTACCTCCTAGTATATGGTTCTAATGTGGAAGCATAGAGGTTATGTTAGGAGAAGCCAATTGACCCCTGAAGGCGGCTAGATTGGACCTTATTTCGATATTCGAGCATGTTTAGTTCATAATTAATTCAATTTCTATGCCTTTGTTTATGATCAAGTGAATGCTATACCTAAACCATTTCCCTTAGTATTTTATTTCTTGTTTTAGCATCTTTAGACTTTAGTTTCTTTACCTTCTATTCTGGACTAGCTTAGTTGTTGATAGCATTTGGTAGTGTTTAATCGTTCCCTGTGGTTCGACCCCTATGCTTGCCTTATACTCGTATCAGGTTTGTTTAGGTTGTATAAATTGTATTTGATCTAGGGATAGACAATTGACGACGCGTTTATTCCCTTGTCAAGCACCTCTAAGACTTGGGGGGCTAGATGTAAGGGAGCAACTCTATAGTGCTCCATCTTCTGGGGGTTTTGTTTTGTGGAATAACTCCCTCCGAGTCATATCGCTAACGAATCCAGTTCTTACAACAATCGATCCTGCTCCAAAACACTGCTTCTACTCTAAAAAAGAACAAATTAAGCTATACAAAATTGCTTCTTTCCTTAAAAGTTCCTTCAAAGAGGAGCTCATTGACTTCTCTATAATTTATTTATTTACGCTAATGCTCTTTTATGCCAAATTCTTGTGTATAACAGATATAAAGGATTACTGGGTGACATAGTGCAGAAAAGAGCACCAAGTCAAGTGACAATTAATAGGGAACCCTACAGATCAAAGTGAGAAACACGATATCAATTCTTACTCATCAAAGTGGGGATCCAATGAATTTCTAGATCCATATAAGGCTAAAAATGAAGAAAGCATCCAAGACTTGGTCTTAACTTAACCAAGTCCAGCATGAGCATGTCAAAATTCAGCCAAGACATGGTCTTAACCAGGTCACACTGAAAGTAGCAGCCAAGACCTGGTCTTAATTAGGTCCAGCTCAGAGATTGAAGTCTACAACAACAAGCAGCAACAATTCCTCATTGTTCTCGCTTCTATAAAGGGGACGGCAAGTATTTTCTAGAGCTGGCAAGACTGTCGTGCCGTGTCATGTTTGTACTTGTGTTTTATATTAACCCAATTTTTCGTGTCTGGGTCATGTCTTGTTGCCATGTCTTGTTAGTTTTGTCAGCTCTAGTTTAGAGTTCGCTCCCTAAACTAAGTGTAAGCAGGAGGATAGCTGTTCGCGCACACATTGCAGAGAATCAGTGCGGGGTACCAAGGATCTTTTAGGTACTTCTCTTTGATACTCTTGCAGGAAAAAAAGGATAGAGTTGAATGGCACTAAGGCACTCTTGGTTTTAATCCACTTGATTCCTCAGCATGCCAGCCAAAAGAGGCCGAAGGATGACCATTGCATAAGCCTTTACATTGCATAAGGAGCACAAGCAAAAGGGCACAACCAAAACAAGCTGAAAGAAGACCATTGAATAAGCCCTTACATAAATTAAGTAAGGAGCATAAGCAATAAGTCACAACCAAAACAAAATTCCTCATAACGTTTTTCAACATGAAGCGGGTATAGCTCGTAATTTTTTAGCATGTAGCGGGGGGTAATCAAAATTCCTCGCTTAAGCTCATCTCCTAGTTTTTCAGCATGCAACAGGGAGTGATCAAAATTCTTCGCTCAAGCACAGCTCGTAATTTTTCAGCATGCAGCGCAGAGTGATCAAAATTACTCGCTTAAGCTCAACTCCTAATTTTTCAGCATTCAGCGGGGAGTGATCAAAATTCCTCGCTCAAGCTCAGCTCGTAATTTTTCAGCATGCAGTGGGGAATGATAAAAATTTCTCGATCAAGCTCAGCTCGTAATTTTTTCAGCATTCGGCAAGGAATGATCAAAATTCCTCGCCTAAGCTTAGCTCGTAATTTTTTAGCATTCAGCGGGGAGTGATCAAAATTCCTCGCCTAAGCTCAGCTCGTAATTTTTTCAGCATTCAGCGGGGAGTGATCAAAATTCCTCGCCTAAGCTTAGCTCGTAATTTTTTCAGCATTCAGCGGGGAATGATCAAAATTCCTCGCCTAAGCTCAACTCGTAATTTTTCAGCATTCAGCGGGAAGTGATCAAAATTCCTCGCCTAAGCTTAGCTCGTAATTTTTTCAGCATTCAGCGGGGAATGATCAAAATTCCTCGCCTAAGCTCAGCTTGTAATTTTTCAGCATTCAGTGGGGAATGAACAAAATTCCTCGCCTAAGCTCAGCTCGTAATTTTTTAGCATTCAGCTAGGAGTGATAAAAATTCCTCGCCTAAGCTCAACTCGTAATTTTCCAACATTCAGCAGGGAGTAATAAATATTCCTCGCCTAAGTTCACGTAATTTTTCAGCGTGTAGCGAGGAGTGATCGAAGTTCCTTGCTTTAGCCCATAATTTCTCAAACTTCAGCGGGAGTAATCGAAATTCCATGCTCAAGCTCATAATTTCTCAAACTTTAGCGGGAGTAATCAAAATTCCTCGCTTAAGCTCTGAATTTCTCAAACTTTAGTGAGAGTAATCAAGGCTCCTTGATTCAGCCCGTAACTTCTTGGTTTTCAACAGGAGTAACAAAAATTCCTCGCTTAAGCTCGTAATTACAGTTCTTTGCGTAAATAACGACAACTTTATCATTTGGCAACATATCTCTCTAAGTCTTAGAACCGCGGAAGCACTCCTAAGACTTGGGGGGCTTGTTGTATGGGAAGACCTCGGTCAGACGACCTATTGAGTAATTATCGATAAGGTTACAACCTCAAAAGAGCTGGCATGAGTAACCTCATACCACCATTTGGGGGGCTAGTTGTACGGGATAGCTCCTGCTGAGCTATTCCTTCGCTTGTGGCCTTACTCAAGGGGTGAAGGACGACCAAGAGAGTTGGCATGAGTCACCTCATACCATCTCTAGGGGGCTAGTTATATAGGGTAGTTCCTGCCGAACTATCTCCCGCTCTTAGCCCCTTTAGGGATGGCGCACCTCGAGTACCATTTTGAGCTCGTTGAGTCGGCTCTAGGCTCCCGGCTGCCAACTCCATCAGGGTAAGTTGGCTCCAGGCTCCGGGCTGCCAGCTCGACCAGGGTGAGTCAGCTCCAGGCTCCCGGCTGTCAGCGCGACAAGAGTGAGTCGGCTCCAGGCTCCTGGCTGCCAGCCCGACCAGGGTGAGTCGACTCCAGGCTCCCGGCTGCTAGCCCGACTAGAGTAAGTCGGTCACAGGCTCTCGGCTGCTAGCCCAACAGAGTAAGTCGGCCACATGAAGACCACTAAAGTTAGGGTTATCATACACTATAAATACCCCCACATATGCCACATAAAGGGGGTTGATGAATCTCTCTCTCTCTCTCTCTTTAAGCATATTAATCTTTATACTCTCCTAAAAGGCAAACACTTACTTAGCCATTGGAGGGGGGTTCCTCGAAACCACCCTCGAGGGCAGTTTACGTTCTCTCTCTTGTAGGTCCTCCAGTGGTGCTGACAGAGTTTCCCGAGGATCAGCCGAGGTCCCAGCAGGGAGCCCGAGACCCCAGCAGGCAGCCCGAGAATCAAGTAGTGCAGTCAGTGGTTCAGGTATTCCCATCGAAGTACACCCGAAACAACATTACTTGAGCAAGACTCCACATGCAAGTGGGGCCGGCTTGTTTACTCTAACCAGCTAAACTGGCTACATGATGACTCTTGGGAAGGAGAATAAATGGAAAGACTATAGGACTAAGTTTTATATTGTCTCCTCCCCAGACTTCCAAAGAAACAAGCGGTATAACCGCTGGACTAAGGAGCCGCCCTCCTTGCTGGGAAGAAAGCCCTACCGCCTGTCCCAGGCAGTCGCAAGAGGAGATTTTGGATCGGGGCTTGTTTTTTGTGGCCGTCCGAACCAATGAGGAGACGAGGGTTAAGGAGGTGACCCCCCAGAGTTACATTCCCCGATTCGAGTGGCTCTCGGACGGAATATATTTGGCCGCCTGTGGCCTTAGCTTTGAGAAGTCGAGAGGTAGTGGGCTGCATGCATTTTCATTGCTTAATCTGCTCATAGTGATTATTATCTATTTTTGAGTTTCTAACCCCTTTGCTTTATTTGTGTAGACTTAGCAATGTCGAAGTGTCCTCCTCACAAGAAGCCGGCTATTAACTCTGCCGCCTTCTATCGTTCGAACCTCAAGCGAATGAACGAAGAACAGTCGCCAGGCTGCACTCTTCAGGTAAAGGTCTCTTTTACTTGTTGAAATTTTGCATGAGATCACAACTAACATGCGAACTATTTTGTAGGTTGGCTCAACAAGGCCTGCTCCCTCTCCACAACCGGATCCCAAACTACGAAAGTCGTCGGCTGGCGATGTCACCTTAAGCCGTAAAAAGCACATCACCCATAAACCAAGGAAGGAAATTGGCACCTCCACCCCATCAAGACACAAACAAAGCTGGATACTCAGCAATGAGTATCGAAGAGTGTCAAGCCACTCACTACTAATGTCGGCTCAACAGCAGGCAGCAACGATGTCGCCTCAAGGGAGGAGGAAGGTGATACATTCGGCTATTCTTCATTTTTTAAATCACATACACTGATTACAAATGCAACTGCTCATTCTAAGTTCTTACTTAGCTTATTTTGTGTGTTTTGACAAAGGCTCCAGCAAGGCCGACAGTGCTACAGATGGCAAAGCAGATGCTCAGGACGCTTGATCCTGAGGACAAGGAGTTTGTTAAGGGAGTCGGGACCCTTGACCTTGACGCCATACTAGCGCTTCTTTACGAGGTAAGATTTGTGTCTTTTGACTTGAGTGATGATTTAGCCGAATGTTTTCTAATTTCTTCTTTTTGTTTTGGCCGACTGTAGGCTATGCTGCGCCTAAGTGGTCTTAAAAAGCCACTTAACGACAAGACCAGAGAGTTTAAGGCAGCGAATGCTCGGGCCGCCTCTTCCTTAGACAAGGCTTAGTTTAAGATTGCCCAAAATAAGATTCTGACACTTGATATGTTGTATTCCCAAGCGTCGGCCAATCTGCAAGTCCAGCAGAACTTGGACGCAGCAAAGAGGCAGGTCAAGGAGCTCTAAGATGAGGTCAAGGGCCTCAAGAAGAAGCTGGAGCCCCTCTGTAGGCGTCGTTCGAAGTGCGCCTACGTTAAAAGCATGTTGTGAATATGCTTGGCACTCATAGGAAGTGGGAATTGACACAATACGATTAGGGACAAGGAAAGTAGGGAGCCGCCAACAAGTTTTTTTAGGAACTTGTAAACCGTTCACGAATCATAAAAGGCAACCACGATAAGGGACAACGAAGGCAACAACGATTGACCCGTGAAGGTTACACACCATTCATAATCCATGAGATTACTAACTCCATATGGTTCGGAACCACGAAAGGAGGATCGGGGTTGATGGTACGAAGTGAGTCGTGGAGTCACATTCGCCCGTATTGGCCTCTACTCGATTCTTATATTGAAAAGCATTCCTGTGATCTCAAAGGCATACAAACAATAATTCAATTTGCTCCAAACTATTATTGGTTCAAAATTAATGCACACATAATTCTAAATATTTGGTGATCACTTCAATTAATAATAAGATTAAAAAGGATCCTAAATCGGTTGTCCAAATTATCTTATTAGGCGTGATTTTCAATTACATATTCCCTTTAACATGCAATATGGTGATCAAAATAAATAATAGAGTCAATATTAATATAAAAACCAATTTAATCATAATTCCAACAACATAAAAATCGTTAGAAAAATAATAATAAAAAGAGCATGATCCTTACTTTGAATCTGCTTGTTTGCAACTACAAAATAATAAACGAGTTAGTAACTTCAAGGAAATAATAAAACAACAATCAAATTAAATCAAATGAAATATGGTTGATTTTGGGGCCAAACCCTCAAACGATTCTACCTTTCACGCCTTGGCTTAAAGACAGAACCTCGAGTAAAATATGGACTCCTTTGAGTGCTTGAAGAAGGAATTTTGAAGTGAAAAGGGTAGGCTAGTGTTTAGGTTAATAGCATAGAAGAGAGAAAATAAGAATCATAGAATTCTGGTTGCCCCGTACATCAGAAATGAGGGGGTATTTATAGGGAAATGTGCTGAGGGAGCACACGGAACCCTAAAATGATAAAAACCCTAAAAAAGTATCCCGTGACACGGTCAGACTGTACCGTCAGACGGTACAAGTTCCCGTGACACGGTCAGTTTTGGAGTGATGCGGGAAATTTTCAGAAAACGGAACGGAAAACGCGTTAAGGGTTTACGCGGAAAGGACACGGAACTCTCCGTGTCACGGCAGACCTCCCATGTCACGGGAAGTCCCACCATCAGACGGGAAGATTTCCCGTGACACGGTCAGGATGTACCGTGACACGGTCAATTCCAGTCCATTTTTCCGTCTAAATTCATTTTTAACCCTAATTTCTTTCGGCTTTTTAAGTGCCGATTGATAATTTCGGGATTTTTTCTGACTTTTATTATTCGGACTAAAATAATAAAATAAAATGTTTGGGCTAAAAATAAATAATAAAATAATAAAATAAAAAGGTTTGGGCTTAAAATTAATTAACAAGCTTGGGCTAAAATTAAAACTATGCTTTTACCAAATACCAAGACTAATCCATGGACCTTTCAAAAATAAGAATTTAATAAAATACGATTTTTTAAGCACTCTCGGGATTAAATACTAAACCCGACCAACAGTGGCGGTGAAAGGTTATTTATCATCGGGTTTGGTTTTGGGGAGACATTTTTAGGTGTCTACAGAAGCCCCCACTTTGACTGAGTTTGTAGAAACGTTAGTTTCGAAAACGATAGTCAAAGTAGTCGATAGGGACGGAGAATGATTTAAGACGTTCTGCGATCCTAAATCACTCTGTATACGCCGATACCTGCAGAAAAATGTTAATTCCACAGATAAAAGAGTAAAGGGATAGAATACATATCTGGCACCAGTGTGTCGGTGACAAACGAGTTTGGTATTTTCCTATGCTTGAAGGAATCTACCGAGTGACATTGGTTGAAACGCTTTTCATGCCTGAGGAAAGCCGACTGAAGAGTTTGGTACCTTTCTAAGCCTGAAGAAAGCTACCGGATAATACTTTCCATGCCTGAGGAAAGTCGACGAATGAATTTGGTGTCATTCTATGCTTGAAGAATTCCACCGATAATGCCTTCCATACTTGAGGAAAGCCGACAAAGGAATTTTGTGGTTTTCTATACTTGAAGAAAAATCCACTGATGATGCTTTCCATGCCTGAGGAAAGCCGACTTGGCGGTTTTCTATACTTGAAGAAAAATCCACCGATAACGCTTTCCAAGCCTGAGGAAAGCTGACTTGGCGGTTTTCTATACTTGAAGAAAAATCCACCGATAACGCTTTCCAAGCCTGAGGAAAGCCGACTATTGCTGAAAATTGATAAGTGTATGGTGGTTTGATTATCCCCGAACGTGGGCCGCAGATAATTCACAATTTTTAGCCGATTATCCGACCATATTAAATGCTTAAAATGCCGAAAAATAGGCTTTGACGTTTGCCAGGGGTAAAATGGTAATTTTAGCCCCCCTTTAAATATCAGTTGGGATTTTCCGCGTAACTGTAGCGAAAAATAATCGCCCAATAAACTCGGAAAGTCAGCCAAACTGGTCAAAAAGCTAAGAATATTCCCTGACCAGGCTCAGATTTGCCGCGCCACGTCACCAGATTCCCGTGACACGGTCAGGGACTCCCGTCTGACGGGATTAGTACCCCGTGTCACGGGACATCTATTTCTTTTTTTTTTTTCCTTTTTCGTTGTTTGAATCAGTCAACAACGGCTCTTTTGCTCTTTTTTGTCCTTTTCTGCCTTTAAATCCGTGTGCACTATTTCACCATTTCACATTTCACATTTTTCTTCTTGCTTTCACACTTGCTTTCACCATTTTAGCTTATCTCTTACCAAAAAGCTGCCGCGCCACGCTTGGTGTTAACCGCCGGCCGTTCATAGCTTGCCGTGACACGGTAAAAGAGACCGTGACACGGTTAGTCTCTTTTTTTTTTTCTCCTTTTCTTTTTGCTTTGCTGCGGTTGTTTGGCTACTGTACGGTGTTGCTGCTGTTTCGTTGCTGCTTCTGTTTCTGTTCCGGAGCTTCCGCCCAGTTCACCGGAGCTCCGTCAAGCTTGAAGGTTGCCGTGACACGGTTACTTTTGACCGTGACACGGTTAGTCTCGCCCGTGTCGCGACAGTTGCTCTGGTGGCCGGAACACATTTTCAAGTTTTGGAGTTCAAATTTCACCAATTTTGTTGTAATTTCTCGATCTTCTCCTCATTTTCGACCTTTTACAAACATTCATGTAAGCTCCCTTTGATTTTTCCTTTGAATTAGCTTCACATTAACAATTTCATGACAAACCCTAAAAAATCAATTTGGGGGTTTTTGATTTTGAAGCTTTATGTTGAAATTCTTGCCATGATTTTACTTGTATATGTGTACATGTGTGTTTGTGAGAAATTTGAGATAAAAATTGCATGATTTGATGGAGAATTGAACAAATCACCATTTTTGGGTGATACTTTGTGAAATAATGTTCATGTTTCGAAATGGTGAATTTTGTGAAATGATCTGTTAATTCATACTACATTGTCATGGAGAATATAGTATCATGCGGCTAGGAGAACTGTAGTATTAGTTTGTCTTGGAGAAACTAAATACCATAATTTTTGCCAATTTTTAGCCTTGAGGTAAAAATTTAGCATATAATTCAATAAATAACTAAAAAACTCAGGAAATGATGCTAAGTATTTAGATTATTATTTTGCAATTTAAAATGTTTAGGAAATGATGCTAAACATTTATAATTCAATAAACAACTAAATAACTTAGGAAATGATGCTAAGTATTTAGATTTTTATTATAAATATGCAACTTGAATTAAATGTTTAGGAAATGATGCTAAACATTTAGATTTTGACAATAGCATGCCTAGACGACGAGACTGCGACCTTTCCACCCGCGGCCGGCGTCGGGCTTTTCGGGAGGACACTCCCACGGTCCCTAGGGGCATGGACGACGACGTCTCGGAGTCCGAGCCTCGGACATCTACGAGTAGGGGTAGGTGGGTTCCACCTTCATGGACCCCAGACCAGCTGGTTTTCTGCCGCGAAAACCACGTCTCTCACCGCGCACTCTCCGGCATAGTTGATGGCACACTCCGCCAGCATGGTTCCGGGGCCGGTGATTTGATCCCTCGACTTTACCAGGTCATTACGGGGGATCCTGCTACGAGCGCCCTATGGGAGTCGTCTGGCTTGGTCGATTTCTACGCGGCGGTTGTAGGGTTTCGCAGCCCCCGGGGTTGCGGCGCGACGGTCGTTCGCGCATTGTTGGAGTATTTCTGGGATACTACCAACACGTTTCACTTTGCTTGGGGGGAAATGACGGTGACCCCCCTGGACTTCAGCATGATCAGCGGGCTGCGCTTTACTGACCGAGCAGTAGGCCAGATGTCTGATCTATCTTGGACATCGGCCGAGGTAGCTGAGTTGTTGGGTCCAGTCGTTCAGCACATCAGGACCCGACCGGTGTCTCGAGGTGGTCCTAGGAGTGGACGATCGGAGTCGGCTTCAGTTCTTGCTCGCGGCTTCGATATGGAGGATAC
This sequence comes from Chenopodium album, assembly GCF_948465745.1. Taxonomy (NCBI): domain Eukaryota; kingdom Viridiplantae; phylum Streptophyta; class Magnoliopsida; order Caryophyllales; family Amaranthaceae; genus Chenopodium; species Chenopodium album. Next base: position 33,188,909 of record NC_137841.1, on the reverse strand, counting down.
GACGGCCGAGCAGCGGGTGCGGATCTTCATCTTGATCCTGATCTCTATGACCCTCTCTCCCGACAGGAGTTCACGCGTGCTCCTCTGCTACCTTCCCTCTTTGGCCAGGATTCCCGAGATAGGATCCTACAGCTGGGCCAGTCTTGGGTACGCAAATCTTCTTCTATCTCTGCGTCATGGCTGTCGTCAGCTGAATGACAAGTCCCCGGTCACCGTTTACGGCCTGTGGAGAGTCGTAGAGGTGATGATCTTTTCCCTTTTTGTTTCATTTTAACTTGTTTGACTCGTGTACTAAGTATCACTTTGTTGCAGATATGGTTCTATGAGTACTTCCCAGGCTTGGCTCCTCGCCGGCGTCGGGGAGCGGTCCACGACTTTCCTGTCGGGGCCAGCTGGCGCAACCGAGGAGAGTCGCGGGTGGAGTCTGTTCCGGCGCTTCGTGGGCTACTACGCCGTGGCACCTCTTCTGTTGGCGTAAGGATTAGTTTTGTCGTGTCCTTTCCTTCTGATGTTGTTTCCGTTGTTCATGCCTAACTTTTTCTGATTTCTAGGTCCCCATCGATGTCCAGTACCGTCCTTGGACCGGGATGACTGACCTACCCGAGGCCCTACGTCTTTCAGTGTACCGTACCATATTGGTTGGTACTGGGCGCTTCGTCTGGTATTTAGGGGAGCGAGTCGTCCGTCAACATAGCGGCGATCGCTTTGTGGTGCCTTCTTCCCCGCTAGAGTCGATGCTGGACTCCTGCTTGATCAGAGGGTTGATCAACAGGGGAGAGCGCTACACTATTCCGTGGCAGGAGCTCGTTCACATGGAGAGTGACTACGCGCGGGATTTGCTTCCCTCTCTGGCTCCTCCACCCCGTCTTTCCGAGGTATGATTTCTTTCGAGAATCTTCTTTGCTAATCTCTGTTTTAAATAGTCGAATAACTTGATTATTCGATCATATTTTCAGACGACCATTCACCCTGTGGGGAGGATTCAGATTCCTCCTCAGTCTGTCCGCTACCCTGGGCCGATCGGTATCACGGAGGACCATATTGCCGACGCGCCGGAGGGTTACAGACAGGAGCAGGAGTCAGTGCCCGAGGTTTTTGAGCCGGTGAGTTTTCTTCGACGCATTATCCCCTCTTTTAATGCTGCTTATTACTAATTTTTCTTTATTTTATCTTCAGCCTAACCGCCCGGAGGTGATGGGAATCATGAAGCTGGTGGACGCGCTGAAGTATTGCATCATCAAGCTTCGGCATGGTGCGAGTTGTCGGAGCTCTAACGACGTCCTTGAGGTATCACTTATTATTTTTTCATTTCTACCATTTGTTTTATTTTGCATCATTGACACCTTTTGATTTTGTGTTTTTCAGGAGCGACGGAGGTCCCGCTCGCGCTCGAGGCCCAGAGGCTCGGACGAGGAGGAGCTTGGTCGTGGTAGACGATCTCCCTAGGCTCACCGGCGTTCTCAGCGAGAGCCGCAGACTACTCAGCCGTTCCAGGAGGCTCAGTGGCAGCAGGGTCAGTCTTCTCAGCGTCCGTCATTTTCACAGCCTCCAGTTCCCGAGTTTGGGTCTCCTTTGGATCCTGGTTCATTCTCGGCCCCATTATCCGGGATTCCTCCACCACTATCGGGCTTGTTCTCGGTTCCGATGTATGGGACGATGCCTTCGCCGACGATTCCAGTATCTTTGGGCAAGTCTACTCCGTTCTCCGGCTGGACGGGTCCTGCTTTGAGCTTGGCTACTACTGGGCCTACGGGGACTAGTAGGGACGCTACTCCCCGTACTCGGATGGTCGAGGGACTATTCGGTTCGCCGTTCCCATACACACAGGGCGGACCACATGCACAGGGTCGAGATGAGACTGATTCTGATTCTAGAGATTTCTGACCGAGGGTTTTTGTACATGTTATGACTCTTTGTACATACTATGATGACACTTGACATATTTATATATTACGACTCTTTGTACATTATTTACAGTTTATAACATCTATTATTACGTGTGTTAGTGTGTGTTTGAGACTCTTTGTGTGTGATTGTGTACTTATTAATGACGCGACGAAGAATATAAGTGGAGTAATGGAGGGTACCGACCTTCCCCAAAAGAAAAGAAATAAATACTTAAAATAAAATTTCCCAAAAGAAAAGAAAAGAAATAAAATAAAATGATGAGTAAATAAATATAAAAAATATTTTCGTAAAAAACAAAACAAATATAAAGAAATAAAATAAAAATAAAAAGGTGAGAATTTTATTAGAAATAAAACTCTCGGAAATAAAATTTTAAAATAAAGATAAAAAAGGTGAGAATTTTATTAGAAATAAAACTCTCAGAAAAGACTAAAAAATAAACGTTAAAGATAAAAAAAAATCCGGATAGATACGGAAAAGATGAAAAAATCAGGCGCGTAAAGTGCCGTGACACGGCACTGTTCACCGTGTCACGGCAAAACCTGCCGTGTCACGGCAAAGGTTCCCGTGACACGGTGGAATTTCCCGTGTCACGGGAAGCATATTATTTAGCAGTTTGTTTCACGCGTGCGAAAAGATAAATTCTGGGCAGTTTCGAGCGCTTTTGCTATAAAATAAGACCAGATTATTCATGATGTGCATAATTACGAAACACAAAATAATTTATAATTTCATATTTCAATAATCATGTCTTAGAATTTTGATAATACATTGCGCGACTGGTCTTATTCTTTGACCAATGCTGAAAAAAAAAGAGTTAGAATTATTTCATGTCAGGGGTTTGCTAGCCCTGCGACATGTAGCTATTGAACATGATTTTTTTAGAGCAGCATTAGATTATTGGAGTCCAGAAACGCACTGTTTCAAATTTGATTATGATGAGATCTGTCCTCTGCCGGAGGAATTTGGTGCAATCTTTGGATTTCCTGCTAGGAATCTTATAGCCATGCCTACCTTACGTGAATATTATTACCAAGACTTTGAACGCCATCTGAATCTAACAGATCCAGATTTAAATAGAATTGTTTGTGGTAATGAAGTAGACTTAGAAAAACTTGCTAACTTATATTTTAATCGCCCTATCTCTGAGTCTTATCATGTGTATCGTAGAAGGGCATATATTTTTTGCATGTTTAGCAAGCTACTATTTGCAAACGGTAGGGTAGGACATGCTTGTCTAGCGTCTGTGCTTGAGCATGTTGAATCCGGAAGATCTCCTATGCCTACGTGCCTTGGAGAAACATTTCGTGGTCTTGACGAGGCAAAAGCTGACCGGAAAGCCATCAGGAAGGGCTCTCTGGTACTATTACAGGTAAAAATACGCTCCGAATAGCCCCCGTGACACAAAACAGTCACCGTGTCACGGTTAGAGTCTGCCATGACACGGTCAAAACTGCCGTGTCACGGGAATCTGCAGTTTTTTTTTTTTTTTTTTTTTTTTTTTTTTTTTTTTTGTTTTGCAGATTTGGTTGATGGAGCGTTTGGAATTATTTGAAGCCCCCGACGATATTGAAAAATATGGCCCTAACGACTTAGTCCGTAGGAAGAAGAATTATTCTGCGAACATGTCGTATGAAGATTGGAAAAATTTCTTTGCAAAGATAGAATTTTCCATTCGTTGGGTGGTGCCTTGGTGGAGGCTTACTAGGATGGTTGGCACGAATGAAACTCCATATTGCCGTGTTCCTAGTATCTCCAAACTGACCTTTTACTGTCCCTCTCGACTGATGCGGCAGTATGGACTTGAACAAGTAATTCCACGCTATAACGATAGTCCTCGTGAAGTATCGTTGCATGAAAGTAACGTTCACAAGTACGAGGCTTATTGGATTGGAAGACCTTTGTGGACCGTTTCTGCAAGTGACCAAGTTCCTCCTCCATTATCTAGTGCATACAAGGCGTGGTTGAATCCTAGAAGTAGGAGGGAACGATTCGGATCGCGCAAGTCTGATGTAAAGAGTCGTCTTGGAGATAAGAAAGCTCCTCTTAAAGATCGTTTAGGTCCGAGAACACAAGGAATTGAGTTTATGACTCCTAAGATGCCAAGAAAAAAGACCTATGTGAAAGGAAAGGGTAAAGAAAAAATGGTGTATAGGGAGAAACAACCGAAAAAGTTCAAGAAAGGTGAAAGGGGTGAGAGTTCGACTAGGGGTGTGACGGTTCGGGCTACAAAAGACACGCTAATGGTGAAGGCCGACCTAATTGAGCAAGGAAAGGAAGTTCCTAAAGAGAAGAGGGATTAGATCAATAGTGCTTTGCATTTTATAATTTATAATTTTTATTTAAAATAAGGCATTTGATGCTAATATTTGTAGTCGCATTTATTTTAATAATAGCATATTTATTTCAGCCTTTAAAAATTACAATGACTTTTATTTATTATCCGAGTCAAGAAGTCGGACGCAATGGAAGAACGAAAACAAAAACTCGAACAATAAATTCGCAACGAATGCGCCAATAAATAAAACGGGAAACTGAAAATCTGCCGTGTCACGGTCAAAGGGTCCCGTGACACGGTTCAAATTCCCGCGTCACGGTAATTTTTTTTTTTTTTTTTTTTTTTGACAGACAGGGTGTCGTGGCACGGAACAGTTTTCCCGTCAGACGGGAACAAATCCCGTGTCACGGGAGGCACTCTGTCCTTTTTTGCCACTCAGAGTTTGCCGTGACACGGGATTTTCTCCCGTCAGACGGGAATACTTCCCGTGTCGCGGCATATTTACCCTTTTTTTTTTTTTTTTTTTTTTTGTCGTGACGCAATGTTGAACCGGGCACATATTAAATCAATAGAGGGAGGATTTTTTTATTTTAAAGTGGCCGGGCCCCTTTGAGGGGTTGCCTACGTATCCTAAAAAGGAATCAGGCCAGACGTAGCTCTATTGGGTCATGAACCCATGCGACTAGGCGTAGAATTTCTTGAGTTGATCCAAGTTGGTTAAATTATGGAAACCGTTGCCGTCCATGTCTACCAGTTGTGCCGCTCCGCCCGACAGGATGGCTTTAACAATGTACGGGCCTGACCAGTTCGGTCTGAACTTTCCTCTTGGATCTAACACGTTTTTGCGAAGTGCCTTAAGCACTAGGTCACCCTCTTTGATGTTCCTGGTCTTGACTTTTTTATTAAAATGTCGTGCCATACGCTGTTGGTAGGTTTGTTAATGATGCAAAGCTGCCAAGCGTTTTTCATCAAGCAAGACCAGTTCGTCGTATCTTGCTCTAATCCAGTCGACTTCATCTAGTTGGCTTTCCAATGCGATTCGGAGAGAAGGTATCTCGAGCTCGATTGGTTGTACAGCTTCGACGCCATAGACCAAGGAGAAGGGGGTAGCCCCTGTCGATGTACGAACAGAGGATCGATAACCCCAAAGGGCGAAATGTAGCTTACTTGGCCAATCTTTATAATTTTCCGTCATCTTTTCGATGATGGTCTTCACGTTTTTGTTGGCCGATTCGACTGCTCCGTTCGTTTGTGGTCTGTAAGGTGATGATCGATGATGTTTGATATGATATTTCTGCAACAATTCCGCGCATTCGGCTTGGAAATGTGTTCCATTGTCACTGATCATCTCATGTGGTACCCCATAGCGGCATATAATATTTTTCTCAACGAATTGAGCTACATGTTTTGCCGTCAGCTTGGCATATGAGGCTGCCTCAACCCATTTGGTGAAGTAGTCGATTGCTACGAGAATGAATTCATGCCCCCCTTGTCCTAGTGGTGTGATTTTCCCAATGATGTCAATGCCCCAAGTGAAGAAAGGCCATGGAGAAGTATACGTGTAGAGAAGTGAAGGTGGAACATGCTGTAAGTTTGCATAGATTTGACACTTCATACATTTTTTGACGTACTCGTGACAATCTCGCTCCATAGTAGTCCAATAGTAACCTTGTCGTTGAATCTTTTGGACTAACATCTTTGCATTCATGTGAGTTCCGCATATACCAGCATGAAGGTTTTCCATGGTTTTATGTGCTTCTTTCTTGGCTATACATAAGAGATTCCTTCCTGTTGCGGTTCTCTTGTGGAGTTCTCCCCTGATGAGCACATACTGTGAGGCCAGGAGCCTCAAAGCATGGCGTGCCCTTTTATCAGTATTAGGAGGATACTCTGCTCTTGTCACATAATTAAGGATGTCTGTATACCATGGTTCTTCATCTTCTTCGTGTGATTCTTGTCCATCATCAAGTGCATGAACATAAGCTGGTTCATATCTTCTTTCTATGGTCAGTGGCATTCTGATCGTGTCAGCTGGAATTCGCACCATTGATGCTAACTTAGCTAGTGCGTCGGCGAACTGGTTTTCTTCTCTTGGCAAATACGTATATTCCACTTCATCTAGTTGTTCCGTGAGAGTTTCCAGATGAGCTTGATACGTAGCAAGACTTTCACTCCTCACTTTCCATCTCTTAGAGATTTGGTTAATGATTAGTGAAGAGTCACCGTAGATTCTGAGTTTCTTGATTCCCAAGGCGACAGCTGTTTCTAATCCCAAAATGCATGCTTCATATTCTGCGGCATTATTGGTGACATCAAAGTCGAGCTTCATGGAAATTGGGATGTGTTCTTCATTGGGCGATACGAGCAAGACTCCCACGCCACATCCCTTTTGGTTTGAAGCTCCATCGAAATAGAGCTTCCAACTATCGTCTTCGGTCATGAGTATATCTTCATCAGGGAAATCGTAATCATCTTCTTCTTTTTCAGCTTCTTCTAATGGAAAGTCTGCTAAGAAGTCAGAAACTGCAGAACCTTTAATGGCCTTTTGTGGCACAAATCTCAAGTCAAATTGAGCTAGATTGACTATCCACCTTGATAATCTGCCGTTAAGTGTTGCTTTCTCGAACAGGTATTTAAGAGGATCCATCTTAGACACGACATGGACTGTATGAGTGAGCATGTAATGTCTCAGTTTCTGCGCGGCCCATACAAGTGCGAGACACAATTTCTCGAGTGGCGTGTATCGCGTCTCATATCCTTGGAGTTTCTTGCTCAGGTAATAAATTGCATTCTCCTTGCTTTCGATCTCTTGTGCTAGCATTGCCCCCATCGTTTCCCTTGTGACCGTAAGGTAGAGTCGAAGAGGAAAGTCAGGTATTGCTGGCGCTAGCACGGGTGGGTTTGCCAAATACTCTTTGATTTTGTCGAAAGCCTTTTGGCAATCATCATCCCATGTGACTGGGACATTCTTCTTAAGCTTCTTGAATATAGGTTCACATATCGCTGTGAGCTTTGATATGAACCTACTTATGTACTGCAACCTTCCAATGAAGCCTCAAATCTCCTTCTCATTTTTGGGTGGTGGCATGGCCATAATCGCTTTTACTTTTGAAGGATCTATTTCAATCCCTCGAGAACTGATCACATATCCAAGTAATTTGCCTGATGTGACTCCGAATGCACATTTTGCTGGATTTAATCTCATGTTGTACTTACGGAGTCTTGCAAAAAATTTGCGAAGTGCGACAATATGGCTTGGGCGATCTTTAGACTTGACAATCATATCATCGACATAGACCTCCACCTCTTTGTGCATCATGTCATGTAAAAGTGTTGTAGCTGCTCTTTGGTAGGTGGCACCCGCGTTTTTCAACCCGAATGGCATTACTGTATAGCAATATGTACCCCACTGTGTGATGAATGTGGTTTTCTCCATGTCTTCTTCGGCCATCAATACCTGATTATATCCGGCGTAACCATCCATGAATGACAGGAGTGCATGATTTGCTGTATTATCGACCAGAATGTCAATGTGAGGTAGAGGGAACCCATCTTTTGGGCTTGCTTTATTGAGATCCCTGTAATCAACACACATTCTGACCCTTCCATCCTTCTTTGGAACTGGAACCACATTTGCTATCCATTCCGGATACTTGGATACTTTGATGAAACCTGCGGCCAATTGCTTCCTGATTTCTTCTTTGATTTTGAGAGCCACATCTGGTTTCATTCGGCGCAGCTTTTGTTTGACAGGCTTCATACCTGGAATGAGTGGTATCGTATGCTGAGCTATATCCCTGTCAATTCCTGGCATATCTTGGTATGACCAAGCAAATACATCAACAAATTCACTAAGCAAGTTAATTAGCTCTTTGCGTTCATGTTGACTTAGTGTTAATCCAATTTTTACTTCTTTAACAGTCGTATCATTGGAAATGTTAACTGTTTCTGTATCTTCAATAACTGCTGTTTTATTTTCATGTTCTTCCATTGCTTTTATTATTTCTTTGTCATTTTTATCATTAGCAAAGCAATATTGATCAGGGCTAGGGGAATGACACACATCGTAAGCAAAGGTACTCATTTTATTGAATTTATTGGCTAATACATCAAGAGAGGGGAGGTCGGCTGTGACCTCACCAGAATTATTAGGACTCGGAAGAGAGGACTCAACAAGAGACTCAGGGCTGAACTCTATAGCAGAAAGAGGGTCGTCCTCAAACTTTAAGGACTCATCTACGGACTTAGACTCAGACTCAGACTCGGACCCAGACGATTCAGACTCATCAAACATAGGACCCTCGCCAGCGGTTATTTCTAACTTCTCTCCACTTGGCGTAGTGATCCTCAATGTCTTGCGCCATCCCCTTGAAATGTTGTCAGCTTGGACAATTAACTCGGAGGGATCAAATTCCTTGTTTGCTATGACCGCTAGAACGAGCTCAGAGTTGTCATTGCAGACCGGCTTGGATTCATTCTTCTCCATTCCGAAAAGAAGGTTAATTCCTAGATCATCAGATGTCAAGCTAGCTGACTTCTCGACTGTGGAGAGCTCTTCATCGATGAAGTCATAATCGAGGAACACCTCGAATCCCGGCTAACAAATCCCATCATGGACAAATGGTTCGGGGAATTCATAACATGGGAAGTCTTCCCCTTCTTTGATGTACTGGCCGTTGAGAATGAACGGATATGGATCCATGGCCATTTCTGTCTTTGTGATTCGAGCACTGTTGCGAGCCTTCATTTTCAACGCAGCCTATTTCAGATCTTCCTTTGTCGGCTCGAATCCTAAGCCGAAAGTGTCCTTCTTGACTGCACCAGGATGGCCCCTAGATTTAGCCATTTCCTTCTTGAGCCCAAGGGTCATTCCAAGAAAGTGACCTTGCTTTTTCAGAATGGCGTTGATACTGGTGTTTGAATAAGGATCGAAGTCGAGATGACACTTTTCCTCTTCTTCGATCACAAGAACATCATCAAGTGAAAACCCCCAAAGATCTTCATCTTCTTCGTCATGTTCAACATGGACGATAGGAGTATCAATAACTTGAATGCGCATAGGAGAAGCATCGATAGTAATCGGAACCCCTCCAACTATGGCTTTTACTTTCTGGTGGAGCGATGACGGATTCTCCTTTAGCTCATGAAGCCAAGGGCGTCCTAACAACAGATTGAAAGAGGCCTTAATGTCCACCACCTGAAATTTGGTGCGACGCTCAACGACCCCAGTAGTTATATTCAGTATGATAGTACCCACGGCTTGACGACGAGTATTATCGTAAGCTCGAATCCCTTGAGTGGAGGGAGTCAACTCTTCATTCTTTATACCCAACTTCTTTGCAGTACGGAGTGGGCACACATTGATTGCAGAGCCATTATTAACCAGGCTCATAGGAACATTCATCTTCTTACACACCACAGTGAGGTGTAAGGCCTTATTATGTTGGTCCCCTTCCGGAGGTAGATCCTTATCAGAAAAGGAAATCAGATTGCTGGTACTCGGCAACTCAGTAGTGAGAAAGTTGACCAGTCCTTGGGGAGTCATGTCGTCATCGACTCCTATCTTCACCAGAGCATTCATTACAGCCTTTCGATGCTCGTGGGAAGTGGCCAAAAGCTTCCATACATTCATCTCCACCTTGGTCTTTTGTAGCTGTTTGACCACATCGCTATTCACAGGGTCGATGGGATCAACTATCGGATTTGATTGTGGTGGAGGTGGAGGTGGGTTAGGTTGTTGCAACCGTCCAGTTCTAGTGAGAACCTTTACCTCAAGGTCCCCCCAAACATCTTTACTGGTGCCGAGAGACGAACAGGCTATATCTTTGAGATAGACATCTTCATCATCGCTATCCCCAATCCCATTCACTTCTTCAGTGCTTGAGATAAATACAACTTCCGGCAGAGGTTCATTCACAGGTTGAATGAGTATTGACGGATCAAAGGAGACTTCATCTCCCATGATAGCCAAAGCATCAGAAAGAGGACCTGTTTGAATGTTAGGCTTCTTGCCCCCTGGAGGGACAGGAAGTTGGTTAGCATCTATCAGGTCTTGGATTGCGTCTTTCAGCCTCCAACACTTCTCAGTGTTATGACCCTTGCCTTGATGATACTTGCAATAAGCATTGGGGTCATAATTAGCGGTCCTATTCTCAGGTTGAGGTTCTGGAAATGGTCCGATTGGCATAATCAGTCCTTGACCATGCAGACGGTCATAAGCCGCATCATAAGTCATTCCCAAAGGCGTATAAATCCTCCTTTTCCTTTGGAATCTTTGAGTAGGAGCATTAAGGGCCATCACATCATTGATGTTGATATTGTTGGTAGCATTATTGGGCTTAGAAGACGAAGAAGAAGGAGTGTCGTTCTTCTTGTTTTTCCAAGTGTTGTTGTTATTGTTGCTACCAACAGACTTCATCAGTTCGTCTTCGATATTGATTCCAATATCGTATACAGCATCAAAGGTACTTAGAGGCAGAAACTTCAGGTGTTGCTTGTACTTATGAGTCAGGTTGGCAATGAACAAGCGAACCATTTCCTTCTCCTTGGGAGGATCCACCAAGAGCGCAGCTGTTTCTCTCCACCTGCTTAGGTAAGTGGTGAAGCCTTCATTCTCTTTCTGTTGAGAATGGAGAGTTCACGTTCATAAGTCTTGGCCTGGATGTTGCACTTGTATCGGTTCATAAAGCTTTCAGCAACATCTTCCCAGGTCGCGACATGCTTGGATTCCAGAGAATAGAACCACTGTTGACAGGCATGCTCTAAGGAAAGAGGAAACACCGTAGGGAAGAGTGTCACATCTACTCCTTTAAGAGCCATAGTTGCAGAAAAAGCCTTCAAATGGAAAAGCGGGTTATCAGTAGGCTTGAACTTGGGAATATCGGCAGTGGAAAACTTCTCAGGAAGCTTCTCTCTTATGGACGAGGAAGTGACAGGCTGTTCCACATAAGTGAACTCTTCTGAAATCTTGCTCATCTGTTCCTTGATCTTGTCCATCGCAGCAGCAGTGACACTGTTTTGCTTGTCTTGCTTTACAGTGCTGACTCTAGTAGTGAGTGTTTGCATCATGTCAGACAACTTTTCGATTGTCCTGTTGAGGTTCTCGATGTCTTCCTTAGTGGCCATTGGTTGAAAGTAGGCTGGAGACGGATCTTGTGGAGATGACTGAGGTGGTTTCCTTGTACGCCTCTTTGGTACAAGAGGTTGTTGAGGTATGGACTCGAACCGTAACAATCTACCCTTGCTTCTTGCCCAAGCGCTGTGACACCGAAACAAACACACCTTTAATGACCACACTTAACCTTAACCTATCCGGATTAAATAAAAGAAAAAGAAATTTGAAACTCTACTTATTTATTATTTTGTTTTTAGAAAAAAAACATGGGAAGATACTATCCGACTTACTCTGAAAAAAAAAACGACACAAAAACGAAACTTCCCTAAAATACGGTCAAAAATGGTGCACGACTAAAAAAAGTGTGTGGACATAACATGTGAGTGATTAGGTGAGGTTATAGACGCGTGTTTTGACCGTATAACTAGACACGACTCAATACTGGACACAAAAATCGAGAAAAAAGACTGACGGGACACTTTCCTGGGCACCGTGTCACGGTGCAGACTGGCGTGACACGGTTAAGCCTACCGTCAGACGGTAGACTCTCCCGTGTCACGACACTGTTCACCGTGACACGACAGACAATGCCGTGACACGGTGCGCAGTTTCAGGTCAGTTTTGTGATTTTTTCAGATTTTAATCGATTTTAAGTCTGTACTAATTACTATGTGAGAATAAAAACCCTCGGTCATGGGTCAAACAAAAAGAGCAAACACATTAGGGTTAGCCCTGAACAAACACATAGCATTTAGGCACGATGATGTAAAAAAAAGTTCGCAACCTAAAGTCAAGATCTATGTTCAACTATTGGTCAAGTTTTGGGTGTCAAAAAGGGTACCATGGTTAAGAGTTTGGACGCGTTAGCAAGGAAGCCTCCCTTGAGGGTGTATGCCAACGGGCGGCTCCGCGAGTTCGTGATAAAATCGAACTCGACTCCATGGTTTGGGTGAATTTAATGACTCGGATGAACCCTTATTGCCATGAGCGTTTTTGGGTTGATAGAGCTTAAATTCCTCGGGGCTAAGACGCATGTAGAACACATACGTTTTTTCAGAAAAATCGAAGGAAGTCGACTGTGGGAAAAGAAAATAGGTCACCGGAATGATTTTAGGACTGTCGTGACACGACAGAAATTCCCGTGTCACGGTACAGTGTACCGTCTAACGGTACACTGTACCGTGACACGGCAGACTCTGCCGTGACACGGCAGTCAGAAAATCTGACTGGTGCCCTGTTTGCTTTTGCGCGCAACCAAGTTATCCAATTTTTCCTACGGGACAGACCTGAATGCGACGTTAAAACGTCTATGCAGATGCAAAAATGCCAAATTAATCACAGGAATATTTTTTCAAGAATCTTTCAAGTCTCATCCACTCATCTTAATTAAATACCGATCACTCAAATCGATAAATAATTAAGAATCCTTCCCAGTGGAGTCGCCAAATTGTAGGCGTCGTTCGAAGTGCGCCTACGTTAAAAGCATGTTGTGAATATGCTTGGCACTCATAGGAAGTGGGAATTGACACAATACGATTAGGGACAAGGAAAGTAGGGAGCCGCCAACAAGTTTTTTTAGGAACTTGTAAACCGTTCACGGATCATAAAAGGCAACCACGATAAGGGACAACGAAGGCAACAACGATTGACCCGTGAAGGTTACACCCCATTCATAATCCATGAGATTACTAACTCCATATGGTTCGGAACCACGAAAGGAGGATCGGGGATGATGGTACGAAGTGAGTCGTGGAGTCACATTCGCCCGTATTGGCCTCTACTCGATTCTTATATTGAAAAGCATTCCTGTGATCTCAAAGGCATACAAACAATAATTCAATTTGCTCCAAACTATTATTGGTTCAAAATTAATGCACACATAATTCTAAATATTTGGTGATCACTTCAATTAATAATTAGATTAAAAAGGATCCTAAACCGGTTGTCCAAATTATCTTATTAGGCGTGATTTTCAATTACATATTCCCTTTAACATGCAATATGGTGATCAAAATAAATAATAGAATCAATATTAATATAAAAACCAATTTAATCATAATTCCAACAACATAAAAATCGTTAGAAAAATAATAATAATAAAAAGAGCATGATCCTTACTTTGAATCTGTTTGTTTGCAACTACAAAATAATAAACGAGTTAGTAACTTCAAGGAAATAATAAAACAACAATCAAATTAAATCAAATAAAATATGGTTGATTTTGGGGCCAAACCCTCAAACGATTCTACCTTTCACGCCTTGGCTTAAGGACAGAACCTCGAGTAAAATATGGACTCCTTTGAGTGCTTGAAGAAGGAATTTTGAAGTGAAAAGGGTAGGCTAGTGTTTAGGTTAATAGCATAGAAGAGAGAAAATAAGAATCATAGAATTCTGGTTGCCCCGTACATCAGAAATGAGGGGGTATTTATAGGGAAATGTGCTGAGGGAGCACACAGAACCCTAAAATGATAAAAACCCTAAAAAAGTATCCCGTGACACGGTCAGACTGTTCCGTGACACGGTCAGACTGTACTGTCAGACGGTACAAGTTCCCGTGACACGGTCAGTTTTGGAGTGACGCGGGAAATTTTCAGAAAACGGAACGGAAAACGCGTTAAGGGTTTACGCGGAAAGGACACGGAACTCTCCGTGTCACGGCAGACCTCCCGTGTCACGGGAAGTCCCACCGTCAGACGGGAAGATTTCCCGTGACACGGTCATGATGTACTGTGACACGGTCAATTCCAGTCCATTTTTCCGTCTAAATTCATTTTTAACCCTAATTTCTTTCGGCTTTTTAAGTGCCGATTGATAATTTCGGGCTTTTTTCTGACTTTTATTATTCGGACTAAAATAATAAAATAATAAAATAAAATGTTTGGGCTAAAAATAAATAATAAAATAATAAAATAAAAAGTTTTGGGATTAAAATTAATTAACAAGCTTGGGCTAAAATTAAAACTATGCTTTTACCAAATACCAAGACTAATCCATGGACCTTTCAAAAATAAGAATTTAATAAAATACGATTTTTTAAGCACTCTCGAGATTAAATATTAAACCCGACCAACAGTGGCGGTGAAAGGTTATTTATCATCGGGTTTGGTTTTGGGGAGACATTTTTAGGTGTCTACACCCTCCAAGAGGCGCACAGCAAAGCTGAGAGCCTCAAGAGTATGGTCAAGAAACTCAAGGGTCGGATGTAGAACTAGGAAACTCAACTCAGGGCCAAGTATAGGTCCCTAATGGAGAAGGAGAAGACGACCTTGGTCAAGCAAATGATGGATGACAATGAAGCCATCATGCGTGCGGCTTAGGCAGAATTGTAGCCGTCCATCGACTATCAGACTTGGAAAGACAAGTTTGATAAGGCGAATGACGAGTATAATGCCCGACTCTAAAGGGAAGGAGAGGAGGCGGCTGCCAACGCTGGCAATGAAGGGTCCGAATCCTCAAATGACTCGTCCTTCGGGGACGAAGGGGATCAGGTGGAAGAGGAAGAGTAAAAGGAAGAGCAGACGCCGGAGGACAAGGCGGATGCCAATGCTGAGAACCTCCCCTGATCTTTTAAGAGTTTAGGTAATATTTCTGCTGTCAAATGGCTAAGTAGTTTGCTTTTCCGGCCTACGTACTGAGTAATTGTGTATCTTTACCGACCAAGGGATTGTGTAATTCAACAATTTTTGGCTTTTCCAGCTAACATTTGCAGGTGTCAATTTTGATGGTCGTTTATTTTATGAAGCATCTGGTTGTTTGACCTATTTTATTTATATTGGTGCTTATGCTTTTTTAAAGCTTTCAGTTTTTTATGCATAGAATTTTTGGCTAAGTATTTTTAACCTGTATACTATGCGAATTTCCTCGCCCCTGACCGGATGTCGGTTGGATTTAAAAAATGGATTGATTGACTTAGAAATTATTGATGCTTTAAAGAGTATGCATGGTTTCTAAGTCAATCAATCACTATGGTGATTTCCCCAAACTAAGCGACAGATGGCCATGTGGAACAGGTGGTTTTAGTAACTTTAACGCATCAGGCCAAAGGCCTCATGAGATATAGGTAAGCCGCTAAGTTTTTTTTACTTAGTTTATTTTTTGAGAAAATAATTGTTCGCCTGCCTTGCCCCAAAGCAAGGACTGGCGGCTGAATAGCCTTTAAAATGAAACAGTAGCCGCTTTTTTCTTGTACTAGAACAGTCCGAAAAACTCAATGCTTTTAGATTTTAAGTTAGATTAACAAACAACTGCGAGGGTTGGCTTAACGCATTCAGTAGGGCCACTTGTTTTTGTTCGTAGAGCAATGCGCCACCAAATTGGAAGATGCTTCTCTTCGACGAATTCGTCCGAATCGACGTCGCCGGTTGTTTGACTCATATTGGAGCAGACAGTCGTACTCATGTTGGAGCACGAGGTTGTTTAAATAAAGTATATCCGGCCATTGGCCTCATTTGAAAAAGTAGATAGCCACTAAGTCTTTGACTTAGCTTGTAAAGTTGAATAATGTAAGGGACGACTGCTTTGATGCAGTTGACACTTTTACTAAGGTTTTGGGCGTCTTCTGTTGGGGCAGACGATCCCTTTATAAAATAAATTAAAAAAAGTATAAAGCAAGTAAGGCCGTCTACACATTGTGCAAGTGGTACTCTATAGAATCTGAACATTGTCCGCCTGCACATTGTGCAGTCGGCGCTATAAAATTTAAGATGATCCTTCTGCACATTGTGCAAGCGGCATCCTGCAAAATTATGAGCATGGTCTTTCCGCACATTGTGCAGTCGACACTCAAATAAAATAATTAAAAACAAGTATGGAAATGAAGGCAGATTTTCATTGACATGTAAAAAATTTACAAAATTTTAGAAGTAGTACTTTTTTAAGTTATCTACATTCCAAATTTTAGGCAGCTTCCTGCCGTCTAGTGTTTTGGGTATTTTATACCCGGCCAAGTAGCCCAACCAGAACCTGACATGTGTCACTGGAAGGGGCGCCACCTTGAACCTTCTAGATGGTGACACATGTCAGGCAGATATAGCCCTGATCTGGGGTATTTGATGATCCCAAGTGGACCAATAAGAGAGCGACACGTGTCGCCCTGAAAGATGCCCAAATGGCCTCTTAGAATGAGCGACACGTGTCACTAAGATGTCGTCTCTGAAATGGCGGCCTTCAAGGCCCAAACTTTGAGGGCGCCGCAAAACGGTGTGCCCTAATTCCTAGGTCATCAAACCCTAGGGAGAGCACACTTTCCAAAAACCCTATAAATAGGGACATTCCCCTCATTTATGGAACACATTACATTAATTATTGCAATTATTACAGAGCTGTCATTCTCAAGAAACAGACAACACCTAAGCTTTGAATCCGAACAGACAGCACCCCGAAACATTTGGCGCCATCTGTGGGGAGAGTACCTCTAAGATGGCTTCTCAAGATAATTCTATGCCGCCTCCAGAGACCAACCGGCCTTTGGAAGAAGTACATGTCCAGACGGACCATGACTCCGGTGACGACGTTGATGTCGAAACCTATGTGGCCCCTAGTGGGTCACTCATCTCTAAGCGTCTCCGTCAGTAAGACAGGCGGAAACGCAATGCAAACCAGGCAGTAACTAATAGGCCCCCTGGACCTAGTAAGCCCACAGGGCATGCGACTGATGCCTCCAAGGCGGCAGGATCAGCCCTTGTAATCCGTGACGAGCTCATGAAATTCATGGGTAGCCTCAGGGGTTAAATCAAAGGACTAATTAATAAGCGGACGGCTGCTTCTAGAAGGGAGCAGTCGGCCACAAAGCCTGCCAAGTCTAGGCATCAGAAGTCGGTTCGAGACCGACATCCGACTCCTAACCCGGAGAAGGCTCTGCCTCCGTTCGACCAGTTAAGGCTCCGTTTCCTGAAACGATGAAAAAAAAGCCATCCGGCATGTTCAACCAGATGGTAGCAAACAGATATTTCCTGATGCTCGTTAGTACATCGACTAGCTAAGAAATCAGCAGCTGTCGAAGTCGGCTTCAACGTCGACTTATCATGACAATTTTCAGAACACCTCGGTGAGGAATTCTCCTTCCGGGCCGAGGACTCCCTCAAGCGGCCCCCTCATGCAGTCGGGGCCCCATCTAATCAATTTGGCGCTGTATGTGGCACCGCCACCATATAGAACGCCTGCTTTACCTTACATCCAGCCTGCCTTCTTCGGAGGACAGGCGGCATATAACTATCAACCCTTGGACTGGAAGCTTCGACTACAAAACCTTGGGGAGAAGCTCTCTGCGTTCTCCAGGGAAATAGCTGAGGACGAACAACCGACCAAGGTTAAAAATGTCATGATTGGAACCTATAATGGTACTTCCAACCCTGAAGACCACCTCTTAGCATACACCCACCTCATGTACTTACAGGGGTTGGATGATGCCGCCTGGTGTCGATGCTTCCCAGCCACCCTAAAGGGAATAGCCCAGCAGTGGTTTGGTAATCTTCCGGCTGGTTGCATAAATAGCTTCAAGACACTTGCGTTCTTGTTGCTTCTAACTTATCTACGAACATCCCTGCAAACAAAACGAGCCTTGATCTAGGCCATGTACAACAGGGAGATAGGGAAGGGTTGTGATCATACGTCAGGCGGTTAAATCTGGTGAGAATCAAAATACAAGGACTGTCTGACAAAGTGGCTTTCACAGACTTCTTCAAAGGTCTGAAGGACGGGTCGACCTTCGAGTTTGAACTCGTCCGTAAGAAAATCTTCACTCTCTAAGGAGCCTTGATGGAGGCGAACGCTTATATACAGGCGACCGAGCTCTGCTCCTCTAATAAGCAGTCAAACTCAAAGAAGTCTGATCGGCAGAAGGAGAGTCGGCCTGCTCAGCTGCCTCTAAAACCAGAAGAGAGCAATAAGAAAAAACAAATCTGGGCAGTTGATAACTCCGATCAGCCGGCCTAGAAGAAAAAGAAAGAGTGGAAACCGTACGTTCCAAGGTACGAGTTCCACAAGGACAGCTACTCTATCCTCATGAAGATTAAGTATCGGCTGACTCTTAAGAAGCCGAATCCTATTAAAGGTTCCACTGAAAATCGGAACAAAAACAAACACTGTCACTACCATGAGGATGTCGGCCATGACACCAACGACTACTACAGCCTCAAGCGGGAGCTTAACCGTTTGGCCGACAAAGGAGCGCTGAAACCCTATGTGAAGTCCAAAGTGGCTTCCAAATCAAATCTTGGGAAGTCAAGCAAAAAAACTCCCCAGCCTGGTATCAGCTCGGAAACGGATGAGGAACCGGTCTATACGATAGTAGGCGGATTCACCGGTGGTGGTCCAACCATCTGAGAAAGATGGTCCATTCTGTTGATGAAGGACAGGCGGCTAGCACATCCGCGTTCCCCGAAGTCATCATCACGAAAAGGACATATGCAAAGTCCATCGGCCGCATGATGACCCTATGGTCATAGAATGCAAAGTGGCCAACCAATTGGTTGGTCGCATCTTAATTGACACAGGAACCTCCTCAGACATCATTAACTACAAATGTCTATCCAACCCGAAATACTGACCGGATAGTATGATGGATGTCTCCCATCCCCTAGTGGGTTTTGGGGGAGGAGTTGTGCTTCCAGTCAGACGCATTGATTTTCCCATCCGATTGGGAGAAAAAGGTAGCGGTCGGCGTATGACCATCCGGTTCCTGGTGGTTAAGGAGCTGACCGCCTACATCCTCATCCTTAGCCGACCCACTCTTAACGAGTGCAAGACCGTCATCATTCCAGCTCTTATGCTTGTAGAGTATAAGAGGGATGATGGGACTGTTTCCTCCGTAAACAGGGACCAGAAGACGGCTCGAGAATGCAATCTCTCGGATGTCCTCCGTTTCCAGCCGGCTGGTGAGCACACTGATATTCTTCTGGACGACAGCCATCCAGAGCGAACTGTTAAGGTGGGGACGACTGCTTTTGCTAAGTTGGGAACAAGTTTGCACCAACTCTTGAAAGAATTCAAAGACATTTTTGCATTTGAAGTGGAAGAGGTGCTAGGCATCGGCCCAGATCTTGCTGTCCAAAAACTCACTGTCCCAAAAAGAAGCCTTTTCAGCAAAAGAAAAGAAACCATGGCAAGGAAAGAAGTCAGGCGGCGGCCGCTGAAGTTAAAAAGCTGTTAGAAGCTGGGTTCATTTGGCCATGTAGCTTCCCAGATTGGGTTGCGAATGTTGTGCTTGTAAAGAAGCCGAATGGCACCTGGAGCATGTGTGTAGATTACACTATCTTGAACAGTGCATGTCCGAATGATAGTTATCCACTTCCAAAGATCGATAGTCTGGTCGACTCTACAGCCGGACATGCCCTGATGAGTTTTATGGATGCCTATTGAGGCTTTCATCATATTCCAATGTGGAAGAAGGATCAAGAAAAGACGGCATTCGTCCCTAATCAGGGGTTATTCTGTTATAATGTGATGCCGTTTGGTTTGAATAATGCGCCTACTACTTTCCAACAAATGATTAATACAGTCTTCATTAATCAAATTGGGAGGAATGTAGAGGCATACATTGATGATATGATAGTCAAATCCAAACAGCAGGCGGATCACATGTCCGACCTCCGAGAAATATTCGCCACACTCAGGCGGCACAAGGTCATGCTTAATCCAAAAATGTGTGTCTTTGGTGTTGAGTCTGGGAAGTTTCTCGGATTCCTGATTGACCAAAGGGGGATTGAGGCCAACCCTGAAAAAATACAGGCGGTAATCGACATGCATTCGCCCCGTTCTATAAAGGAAGTTCAAAGACTAACCTGTTATCTTGCAGCTCTGGGAAGATTTCTCAGCCGGTCAGGTGACAAGTGCCTCTATTTCTTCCAGGCGATCAGGAAGAAGACTAGATTTGAATTTGGGGATGATGCTGAAGCCGCCTTCCAAAAGCAAAAAAACATATGCACTCTTTGCCAAGTTTGGTCAGTCCTTTTCCCAAAGAGGTGCTCTATATATATTTGGCAGTTTCAGATCATGCCCTCAGTGTTGTACTCTTAGCTGAAAGAGACGGCATTGATGAGTGACATTTATGTCACTCTTAGGGAGTAGTTTTAGAGTCATTTTCGTGTTTATTTTATCTTATTTTCATTTCTTTCTCTTGTTTTCTCTTTAATAAAGCTTCTTGTTTATTTTGGTAATTTTGTCGTGTTTTAGTTCTTTTCGTAGTTTTTATTAGAATTAGTCTATTTTCGTTTTTTATTTGCTTTTGATTTGTTATACTTCGTTCTTTATTTTGATGAGTGGCATTTATGCCACTCTTTTATCCTTTTTCTCTAAGGATTCTCCCCTCATTTGCACTTGTTTGGCCCTCTTTCTAAGCATTTTTACTTAGCTTTGCTTTCTCTTTTCTTTCTCCTTTATCCTCCCTTTTCTTAGTCTTCCCGCTTTGTTCTTATTGTGCTTTTCATGCTTATGCTTTGTAGGAACCATCGAGATTTTCAAGAGGAGGAAGCTAAGCTCAAAGGAAGCTAGAGGAAGCATGATTCAGAAGAGGTTCGGCCGAACCTCCTGATGGTGTGGTCGAACCAAGGTGTGGCCGAACCTGCTCAGTGGTTCGGCCGAACTTCGAGGCAGGGGCATGATGAAAATTGGCAGTTTTGCAGGAGTGGCCGAACCACAGGAGTTCGACCAGACCAGGATCAGGGAGGTTCGACCGAACCTACCCATGGTTCGACCGAACCTACCCGGTAGTTCGACCGAACCTACCCATGGTTCGACCGAACCTACCCTGTAGTCCGGCCGAACCTTCCCATTTGTTCGGTCGGACCTCTCCTTTTCTCAGCTGACTCTGTACGGACTATATAAGTCCCTTTTTTTAGAACGTTTGGGGGGAATAACTATCTATTCTTCTCTCTAATTAGTTTTAGGTTAGGTTAGGATTAGTCTTCTTTGGTAGAGAGAGAAAGTGAGGTTTTCTTCATTAATGAACTTGGATTTTGAAGAAGGAGCTTGTTCAATCCTTTGTAGACCTTCATCTTCAATTAATGAGCAATTTCTTTCTCTCTCTCCTCTATTTTTATTTGTTTATTTTGATTATTATTTTAGTTGTTGGTATTGCTTGTTGATCATGTTGATTCTTGATTATTTGTTGATTAATCTTGTTATTATCATGATTAGTGAGTAATTTCCCCATTAAGGGGATGGTTGTGGTGTAGTTGGACCTTGAGCATGTTCTAGGGTTTAGAATTGATTTATTTGTGATTAAAGTCTTTATATGCTTGATATTCTTTAATCTTCTTGCAAGTGCACATTGTTGGTTGATTAAAGGTGAATCTTTGCTAACAAGAAACGGAAGTTGACTTAGTTAAGGTTCATTACTATCGATTGTTATTTAATAGTACCTCCTAGTATATGGTTCTAATGTGGAAACATAGAGGCTATGTTAGGAGAAGCCAATTGACCCCGGAAGGCGGCTAGATTGGATTCTTAATTTCGATATTCGAGCATGTTTAGTTCATAATTAATTCAATTTCTATGCCTTTGTTTATGTTCAAGTGAATGCTATACCTAAACCATTTCCCTTAATGTTTTATTTCTTGTTTTAGCATTTTTAGACTTTAGTTTATTTATCCCCTATTCCGGACTAGCTTAATTGTTGATAACATTTGGTGGTGTTTACCGTTCTCTGTGGTTCGACCCCTATGCTTGCCTTATACTCGTATTAGGTTTGTTTAGGTTGTATAAATTGTATTTGATCTAGGGATATACAATTGACGACGCGTTTATTTCCTTGTCAGGCATCCAGCTCCCGGTCTACTTCATTAGCCACGTTCTTATAAACGCAGAGCTTCGGTACCCCATGGTTGAAAATTTTGGTCTTTCCCTTTTCCTGGTTGTCAAGAAGTTGAAACCGTACTTCTTGGCACATCCGGTCACGGTCTGTACTGACTAACCAATCAAGCGGCCAATGACAACCCTGAAGTCTTTTGGTCGAATGCTAAAATGGGCTATTGACTTCAGGGATTGGAAATCACTTTCAAACCAAAGAAGGCAATAAAGGGACAAGCATTCGCCGACTTTGTTGTTGAAATGACAAGGCCAACTGAGCTTGATCATATCAATCAGGTTTGGAAAGTGTATGTGGATGGAAGCTCCACGATGAACGGCTGTGGTACAGGCATAATTTGTCAATCTCCTAAGGGGGACAAATATGAATATGCACTACGGTTTAAGTTCCGGGCCTCAAATAATGAGGCCGAGTATGAAGCCCTGTTAGCCGGCATTCGGATGTGCAAGGCGGCAGGGGCAACAAGAATTGACGCCTACTTTGACTCTCAATTGGTCGTAAGCCAATACAAGGGTGTTTCTGAAGCTACCCATCCGGTTATGATCAAATACTTACAGGCGGTCAAAGCTAAAGCTGGGACACTTGAAGACTTCAAGTTAAGCCAAGTGCCCAGATCGAAGAATAATCAGGCGGATGCTCTGTCCAAACTAGCCTCACCCGCCTCAAGTGAAACGCCTCGGTCAATCTTCTGGGAAGTCATGGAAAAGAGAAGTATATCTGATGAAGACCCCCATTGGAGTACTTGACTGAAGCTCCACCTAGATGGATAACATCCGGGCATATCTAACAGACGGCACCCTCTCGGATTCACCTTAGGAGGCGGCCGTGCTGAAAAAATGGGCTGCAAACTTTGAGATAAGCAAGGAGAGCTCTTTAAAGCAGGTTTCATGAAGCCTCTTTTGAAGTGTGTGACCCCAGAAAGAGGTAAGAAATCCTCGAAGAATTGCATGTCGGATACTGCGCCTCTCATACTGCGCCTCTCATGTAGGCGGCAGATCCTTAGCTGTCAAGGCCAGGCGACATTACTTCTGGCCGACCCTAGAGTCGGATGCTATGGAGATGGTTAAAGAATGTGACAAGTGTCAAAATTTTGGCAAGATGATGCACCTTCCGGCCACTGACCTGACAACCATCCACAGTTCAGTGTCGTTTTCTAAATGGGTAGAGATAGAGGCGGTCAAAAACATCAAGACAAAGGACGTGATTTCCTTCATCTTGAAGAATATCATCACTCGTTTCGGGGTGCATATGTCAATGGTTTTTGACAATGGTCCTCAGTTTGAGACTCCTCACTTGAAGACTTGGTTAGGAGAATAGGGGATCTCAATTATTTTGCATCAGTCGGCCGACCCCAAGCAAACGGCCAAGTTGAAGCCTTCAACAAATTAATCTCTAATGACATTAAAAAGAAAATTGAGAGAGTTGGCAATCTATGGGCGGATGAATTACCACACGTCCTGTGGGCCATCAGAACAACCGCAAAAGGGGCAACTGGAGACACCCCATTCCTCATGGTGTATGGGGCAGAAGCTGTCTTGCCTATTGAACACTAAGAGTCGACTCTTCGGATTATGCTATATGATAAAGAGGCGAACTGGGAGGCTAGGCGCCTGGCATTGGATTCACTCCCAGAGCGCAGGGGTAATGCTGCCTTGCGCCATGAAATCTACCATCTGAGAATGACTCGAGCGTACAACAAAAGATTACACAAGCGCCATTTAAAAGTGGGGGACTTTGTGTTACGAAAAATGGAGGCAGTCGGTAGGGCGAATGAACAAGGAAAGTTAACCCCAAATTTGGAAGGCCCCTATCGAAACTATGAAGAAGTAAGAGGCGGCACCTACCGCCTGGAAACACAAGACGGCAGGAGGTTTCCCAGAACCTGGAATGTAGATAACCTGAAGAAGTATTACTTCTGAAATTTTGTAAAGTTTTTTACTTGTTAATGAAATTTTTCTTCATTTTCACACTGGTCTTTATTTTCCTTTGTTTATTTTGAGCACCGGCTGCACACAGTGCAGAAGGACCGGCTCATGACAATAAATGATGCCGCCTGCACTATGTGCTGGCGGATCCTACTTACCCCTTATGGTATCAACTGCACAATGTGCAGGCGGACCAAAATTTTAAATAGCGACGATGGAGTATCGCTTGCACAATGTGCAGACGGCCAACGCCGAGACTCTGCGAGCTACCGCCTGCCTAATAGGCAGACGACTAAGCACATCCTTAATCTAAATATAATTTCGGGATCGTCTGCCGCAACAGCAGACGCCCAAAAGATAACCCGACTGCACCAAATCAATCGACCTTGAACTTATCTTTAAGCTAAGTAAATAACTTAGTAGCTAACGTCCAAGTGACGAAGAGGCCAATGGCTAGATGAAAAACTAAATTAATAACTTAGTTATCTTTTATTTTAAGCTAAGTCAATGACTTGGTGGCTATTCAATTCTTTAATCGAGGCCAATAGCCGAATTAATATTATTTAAACTACCGTCTGCTCCAACATGAGTATGACTGATTGCTCCAACATAAGTCAGGCAACCGGCGACGTCTATTTGAGCGAATTCGTTGAGGAGAAGCATCTCCCATTTGGGTGGCACATTGCTCTACGAAAACAACAAGCGACCCTACCGAATGCACTAAGGCAGCGCTCGCAGTCGTTTGATTTAATCTAACTTGAAATCTAAAAAGCACCAAGTTGTCTGCCTATTCTAGTACACACGGACGACGGCTACTATTTCAAGATTAGAGGCTATTTGACCGCTTGTCCTTGATATAGGGCAAGGCAGGCGGACCAATATGTTCCTAATTAAAATGTTAAGTTAGAAGACTTAGCAGTTTTTCCATATTGCGTGAGGCCTTTGTCCGGATGCATTTATAGAACCTTTTGCTCTATATAGCCGTATGCCGCTTGGTTTGGGGAAATCACCATAGTGATTGATTGACTCAGAAACTCCTCATACTCTTCAAAGTATAAAAATTTCTAAGTCAATCAATCCACTCAACCGAAACCAAGCGACATCCGGCCAGGGGCAAGAACATTCGCATACTATACAAGTTAATATACTTAGCCAAAATTCTTTGCTAAAAAACAGGAAGCTTTGAAAATTTTTTTAAAGCATGAACACCAATATAAATAAAACCCATCGAACAACCGGATGCTTCATAAAAATACAGCCGTCAAAATTGACGACTAAAAATGTTAACTAGCAAAGCACGAAATTGTCAAATCACTCGACCCCCTGGTCGGTAAAAAATACACTAATTACTCGGCACGCATGCCAGAAAAGCAGAGTAACTGGCCATTTGGCCGCACAAAGAAATAACATAAAGCTTAAAGATCAGTGGAGCTTCTCAGCATTTACATCCGCCTTGTCCTCTGGCGCATGCTCCTTTGATTCCTCATCCCACACCTGATCATCCTCCTCGTCCCCATAAGATGAGCCGTCAGACGAGTTGGACCCCTCGGAGGCATTCTGGGCAACCGCCTCTTTCTCGGTCGCCTCCTAAGCTTCCCATAGGAGTCGGGCATTGAACTCGTCATTTGCCTTATCAAACTAGACCTTCCAAGTTTGATAATTGACAGACGGCTGAACAACTGCCCAGGCCGCACGCATGATGATTTCATTATCGTCCATCATTTGTTTGACCAAGGCCTGTTTCTCCTCCTCCATCAAGGACCTATACTTGGTCCGGAGTTGGGTCTCTTAGTTGCTCAGCCGCCCTCGGAGTCTCTTGACCATCTCCCCTAGGTTAGACGCCTTGAATTTCGCCTCCTTGAGAGTCTCCAACTTCTCTTCAAGGCCCTTGAATTGGTCCAAGAGCTCCTTCACCCACTACTTGGCCGCGTCCAATTTCTGCTGAACTTGTAGATTTGCTGACGCCTGGGAATACAACATATCAAGTTTTAGAATCTCATTTTGAGCAATCTCAAACTGAGCTTTTTCCAGAGTAGAGGCGGCCCGAGCATTTGCTGCCTTTACCTCCCTAGTCTTCTCATTGAGTGGCCCTTTAAGACCGCTCACGCGCAGCATAGCCTTCAATCGTCCAAAAAAAGGAAATTCATCAGAAACCATTCGACAAAAAATATCAACCAAGTTATACGAAGAAGTTTTACTTCGCAAAGAAGCGCCAGAATGCCATCAAGGTCTAGGGTGTCGACCCCTCTGACGGCTGCCTTGTCCTAAGGATCAAGCGTCCTAAGCATCCGCCTGGCCATCTAGAGGACAGTTGGCCTCACCAAGGCATCTATCAATACAAATACAGCTAAGTTAAGATTTTGAACAAGGTTGCACTTCATGAAACGCATGGTCGGATGGTCGGATGACTTACCTCCTCCCCCTACGGCTTCGCTATCGCCTGCTGTGCTGCCAGTAGTGGTGAGTGGCTGTTTGCCACTTTTCGACACTCTTTGTTGAGCGTCCGGCTTTGTTGGAGTCTGAGTAGGGGAGGAGTTGCCCGTTCCCTTCTCTGGAGGCTTGGTGGCGGCGTTTTTTCTTGCAATTTTGGGAAACATCGTCAGTCGACTGCTTGCGCAGTTTGGGGTCCGGTTGAGAAGAGGTGGCAGACTTTAATGAGCCACCCTGAAAAAAATTCTATGTATTAGTCTTAGAGACAAAATATATTAATTATTTCATTGAAAGAAACTTTGCAAGAGTTGAACAGTTCGCTACCTTAAGAGTGTCGCCTGGCGGCTGCTCATCCAACTGCTTAAGGTTCGAGCGGTAGAAGGCGGCTGAGATGGCTGGCTTTTTGTGAGAAGGGAGCTTGGCCATTGCTTTGTCTGCAAAAAAAAACAAAAAGAGTTAGCAATGAAATAAATAAACAAGTAGGAAAGCAAAGCTAATAAAATCATGCAGCCAGCTACCTCTCGGCATCTCTGTACTAAGACCGTAGGCGGCCATGTACGTTCGGTCCAAGAGCCACTCAAATATGGGAATATAGCTTTGGGGGGTGACTTCCTTCACCCCCGTCTCGTTGTTTGTTCGGATGGCCACAGTAAAAAGGCCCCGGTAAAAAATCTCCTCTTGTGCCCTCCTGGGAATAGGCGAAAGGGCTTTATTCCCATCCAAGAGGAGCGGATACCGGGTTCAGCGATTGTACCGTTTGTTTCTTTTGAAGTTTGGGGAAGAGAATATGTAAAATTTAGTTCTCTAATCCTTCTATTTGTTCTCTTTCCCCAGCGTCATCATGTAACGGGTGTGGCTGTCAGAGTAAACCAGCTGATCCCGCTTGGATTGGGAGTCCTGCTCAAATAGTGCATGTGAGCAAACACCTCAAAGTTGGGCTCCACCTCCAGCATCTCACAGGCGGCAACGTAGCCCAAAATGTTGACCCGAGAGTTGGGGGCTAGTTGCCAGATACCCAGCTGGTATTCGTCCAAAATTCTCTCCACATCCGGATGGAGAGGGAAGCAAATTCCTACCTGGATGGCTTTCTCGTAGCAGCTAAAGCACTGGTCACCATAATAGGCCATTTCAATCAAGGTGACCGTGTCTATAGCATCCAACACGAACAAAAGAAACCCATGTCCCATGACATGGGTAGAAAGAAATTTGGGAAGGATCATCCTTCATGATCTTCCGCCTGCCTTCTAGGATATGCAGATAGTAAGGCGCACGTTCATGCCGCCTGGAGAGGGACTCTCTAGCAGCTTGAATATTTGACTGCTCCTCCTCCGAGTCAAGGGGGACGCAGTTGGAAGATGAAGACGTAGAGTCATCATTAGAGCTCTCTTTAGAGCTGGGGGCCCGCTGGCTTGAACCAGCAGTGTCCTCCTTCTGCTCATCATCCGGCACCGATCCACTCGGCCTGGGGTTCTCATATTCTTCGTCACACTCCTCCAAGAATTAGTCATTGGGAGTGCTGACGGTGCTAGGGGTTCCCTACTTATTTCAGAGATAGACGCCCTAATGGAGCCGTCAGAAAAGACAGTCTCACTGTCCGAATGGTACCAAGAACCATCCGTCCTATATCTCCTTGTCGTCTGCTTTGTTCTGGCCATCGTGTCCTATAGAGACACAGACACTATCGGATTTGGAGATGTAATTAAAGGAAAGTTCTTGAACGAGCATTTGACACTCCTAGTTCTAGATTCAGCCATCCCCGGTGACCGGCTGATCGCTAATCTAGGCCATGCCGGGTGCGTTTGGGAAACCATTTTTTATAAAGAAAAAATGCAAAGAAAAAAATAAAGAAAGGATCAGGCGGTTACCTTAGAAGAAGGTAACAAGAGTCATCGGTCTGGGGCGTCTGGTTGAGCAGGCAAGCTAAGAGGGACGACTGTCGGATGCTGAAGAAGTCAAAGTCTTTGCAAGTCAAATTCAAAGATTTTCACAAAGATTCACGCATATGTGAATGCAACGGAGGTCAACCCCTCTATTTATAGAGGGGGTAAAATGTTCAGGGTAAAATCTTAGAACTGAGTAAACAGTAATATTTTAGCCACTCGTAGCCTAACACCTGTCACAGGCGTCATTTGCCAAGCACGTGACCCCTGTGAGGGGTAAATGTTTTGGGTATATTTTATACCCGGCCAAGTGGCCTAGCCAGAACCTGACATGTGTCATTGGAAGGGGCGCCACCTTGGAGCTTCCAAATGGTGACAAGTGTCAGGCAGATACATCCCTCATCTGGGGTATTTGATGATCCCAAGTGGACCAATAAGAGAGCGACACGTGTCGCCCTAAGAGATGCCCAAATGGCCTCTTAAGATGAGCAACACGTGTCACTCAGATGTTGTCTCAGAAATGACGGCCTTCAAGGTCAAAACTTTGAGGGCACCGCAAAACGGCGTGCCCTAATCCCTAGATCATCAAACCCTAGGGAGGGCACACTTTCCAAGGACCCTATAAATAGGGACATTCCTCTCATTTATGGGGACACGTTACATTAATTATTACAATTATTACTGAGCTGTCGTTCTCAAGAAACAGACAGCACCTGAGCTTGGAATCCGAGCAGATAACTTAATTTCCGCACGTTTTACTCTGAACCCTATACTAACTTAATCTTTGGAGGCGGACCACCGACCATTTGGTGGTCCGTTTGTTTTGTAGGTACAGGCGGCCTTGTGAATCTAGTCTTGAGCTGTAACTCTCCCAAGGGACACAAAAAACCCCGAAACATCTAGTCTTTCCAGGCAGTAGTTGCCGCCTCTTACTTCTTCATAGATTTGGTAGGGACTCTCCCAATTTGGGGTTAGCTTCCCTTGCTCATTTGCCCTACCGACTGCCTCCATTTTTCGTAGCACAAAGTCTCCAACTTTCAAAGGGCGCTTGTATACTCTTTTGTTGTAGACCCGAGTCATTCTCTGGCGGTAGTTCTCATGGTGCAAGCCAGCATTGCCCCTATGCTCTGGGAGTGAATCCTATGCTAGCCGTATGGCCTCCTAGTTTTCCTCTTCATCATATAACATGGTTCGAAGAGTCGGCTCATAATGTTCAATGGGCAAGAAGGCTTTTGCCCCATACACCATAAGAAATGGAGTATCTCTTTTTGCCCCTTTTGCTGTTGTTCTGATGGGCCATAGGACGTGTGGTAATTCATCCCTCCATAAGCCGCCAACTTTTTCAATTTTCTTTTTTATGCCATCCGAGATTAACTTGTTAAAGGCTTCGACCTGGCCGTTTGCTTGGGCTTGACCGACTGATGCGAAATAATTTAAGATCCCTTGATCTCCAAACTAAGTCTTTAATTTAGGCGTCTCAAACTGAGGACCATTGTCAAAAACCATGGACATAGGCAACCCGAAACGGGTGATGATATTCTTTAATATGAAGGAGATGACGTCCTTTGTCTTGATGTTTTTGACCTCCTCTGCATCTACCCATTGGGTAAAGTAGTCCACAGCCACTATGATGTAGCACTTGTCGCCTGGAGAACCTTTATGCGGTCCTAGGATATCCATGCCCCATTTTAGCAAACGACACTTGACTGTGGATTGTCGTCAGGTCAGTGGTCGGGCGACGGATTAGCTTGCCAAATTTTTGACACTTGTCTCATTTTTTAACCATCTCAATAGCATCAGCCTCAAGGGTTAGGATGCCTATGTGAGAGGCGCAATATCCTGCATGCAATTCTCCAAGAACTTCTTGCCCCTTTTCTGGGGTCATACACTTCAACAGAGGCTTCAAGAAGCCTGCTTTAAAGAGCTCTCCTTGTCTCATCTCGAAGCTTGCACCTCGTTTTTCAGCAAGACCGCCTCCAAGGGTGAATCAAGAAGCGTGCCGTCTGTAAGATACGCCCGGATGCTATCCATCTAGGTAGAGCTTCGATCGAGTACTCTAATGGGTTCTTCATCATATATACTTCTTTTTTCCATAACTTCTTAGAAGACTGACCAAGGTGTATCATAGGAGGCGGATGACGCCAGTTTTGACAGAGCATTCGCCTAATTGTTTTTCGATCTGGGCACTTGACTTAGATGAAAGTCTTCAGGTGTCCCAGATTCTGCTTTGACTGCCTGCAAGTACTTGATCATCGCCGAGTGGGTGGCCTCATAGTCACCATGGTATTGGCTTTCGACCAATTGGGAGTCAGAGCAGGCGTCAATCTTAGTTGCCCTTGCCGCCTTGCCCATACGAATGCCGGCTAGCAGGGCTACATACTCGACCACATTATTAGAGGCCTGGAACTTGAACCATAGTCTATATTCATATTTATCCCCCTCAGGGGACTGACAAATTACACCTTCACCACAATCGTTCATCGTGGAACTCCCGTTACACTTTCCAAACCTGATCGATATTATCTAGCTCAGATGGCCTTGTCATTTCGACAATAAAGTCTACGAATGCTTGCCCCTTTATTGACTTCTTTGATTCAAAAGTGATTTCCCTTCCCTGCAACACAATATCTCATTTGAGTATTCGGCCAGTAGATTCTAGAGTCGTTATTGGCCGCTTGATCGGTTGGTCCGTGTAGACCACAACCGGATGTGCCAAGAATTAAGGTTTTAACTTCTTGACAGCTATGTAAAGGGCGAGGACAAAATTTTCGACCATGGGGTACCAAAGCTCCGCGTTCCTAAGAACGTGGCTAATAAAGTAAACCAAGAGTTGGATGTCGTCTCTTTCAACTAAGAGCTGGATGTCGTCTCTTTCAACTAAGCTTTTGAAAGGCCGCCTCAGCATCATCCCCATTCAAATCTAGTCTTTTTCCTGATCTCCCGAAAGAAGTAGAGCCACTTGTTGCCTGACCGACTATGGAATCTCCCCAGAACCGCTAAGCAACTTATTAGCTTTTGTACTTCCTTGACATTGCAGGGCAACAACATGTCGATTACTTCCTGTGTTTTCTTAGTGTTAGCCTCTATGCCCCTTTGGTCAATCAGAAATCCGAGAAACTTCCCAGACTCAACACCAAAGACACACTTTTTTGGATTAAGCATGACCTTGTGCCGCCTGAGTGTGGCGAATGTTTCTCGAAGGTCAGCAAGGAGATCTGCCTGCTGCTTGGATTTGACTGTTAAGTCATCAATATACGCCTCTACATTCCTCACAATATGATTAATGAAGACTGTATTAATCATTCGTTGGAAAGAAGCACGTTCATTCTTCAAGCAAAACGACATCATAGTATAACATAATAACCCCCGATCAGTGACGAATGCCGTCTTTAATTGATATTTTTTCTACAGGGGAATTTGATGGAAACCTGAATAGGCATCCATGAAGCTCATCAGGGCATGTCTGGATGTAGAGTCGACCAGACTGTCGATCTTTGGAAGTGGATAACTATCCTTCGGACATGCTTTGTTTAAGTCAGTATAATCCACGCACATGGGTCAGGTACCATTCGGCTTCTTTACAAGCACGACATTTGCAACCCAATCAGGGAAGTTACAAGGCCGAATGATCCCAGCGTATAACAACTTTAGTACTTCAGTGGCTGCCGCCTGACTTCTCTCCTCACCGTGGTTTCTTTTCTTTTGCCGAATGGGCTTCATTTTAGGATCCACGCTGAGTTTGTGGACAGCAAGATCCGGACTAATGACTTGCATCTCTTCCACATTAAAGGCAAAAATGTCTTTGAATTCTTTCAGCGGTTGGTGCAAGGTTGCACCCAACTTAGCAAAAGCAGTCGTCCCCACCTTAACAGTTCGCTCTGGCCAATGGTGGTCCAGAGGAATATCAATGTGCTCTCCAGCCAGCTGGAGACGGAGGTCGTTTAAGCGCTCCCCGGTTAGTGATTGATATTGCTTTTCTTTTTTGACCGCCACCAGCTGATCAGGTTTTCTCTTCATTGATGCTGGTGGGGTCGGATGATCATCCTTGATAGCATCAAGGTCTATTGGCTCTTTGCCTTGACCGGCTGCAATTGTCGCGGGCTTGACATCCGAGAGATAGCATTCTCAATCCGTCTTTTGGTCCCCGTTTAGGGTGCCAACAGTTCCATTATCCTTCTCATACTTGACCAGCATGAGGGTAGGGATGATGACGTCCTTGCACTCAGGTCGGCCAAGAATGAGATTGTAGGCGGTCAGCTCTTCAACCACCAAAAACCAGATGGTCATGTGCTGACCGCTTCCTTTTTGTCCCATTAGGATAGGCAGATCAATTCGCCTAACTAGGTGCACAACTCATCCTTCAAATCCAATAAGGGGATGGGAGACATTCATCATGATATTCGACCTGTACTTAAGATTGGATAGGTATTTGCGACTGATGATGTCCGAAGAGCTTCCTGTGTCTAGTAAGATGCGACCATCCAACTTGAGGCTGGATGGACTTTGCCTCCGCTCCTTTGTCGGCAAGACGGTCAAGCATCCTCTCGAGGCTGAAGCAGTCGTTTGTGTCATGGCCGACATAGATGTGGATCCTAACCCCTTGTTTGGTCAAGTTTTTAGAAATCTCACAATTTTGAAAGAAAGATTCGATCTTTAACGCTTTCTTGAAGAATTATTGACGATTTACGTGCAAAGTGTGATGAAACGAACCGATATTTCAATAGAATTCGACTACCTCCTAGAACAAACACTTTAAATCGTTAAATCCATTAGACCACCTCTTGGAACTAAGTTATTCAACCTCTTAATCTTCAACTCACCTCCTGAATTGATTATTAAGAAAGTACGTAAGAAAACTCACGCAAGAAGTAAAGCAATTAAGCAAAACCCTAAGTTTTTATTGACCTGAAAATTGTGTGTCTAAAACCCACGAAATTCCCTCTATTTATAGAGTTTAATCAGCACCTAAGTGTCCTAAGATGATTAGGACAAGTCCCTAATCATAGCCTCCAAGCAACCTAACTAACCTTGCCTTGCAAGCAACCTATTTAATTTAGGAAACTAAAACAAATCAGATTTCAAAACTACCAAAACAAACTAAGTAACGTATGAACTCTTAATAAACATTAAAAACATATAATAAACTAAGCCAAACCAAGTAAAACAAATCCAAGTGGATCCTAAAACCTTGGGGCAAAACCTATATAAGCAACTAAAGATTAATAAGCAACTAAATATATGAAGAGGCTTGGTGTTTCGCATCATACTCTCCATCTCAAAAAAAAAGCATGCCTTAAGCTTTGTCAAAACAAGGAACAAGATCTTGAGCATGTAGAGTTGCGCAAATACCCATTCCTAGCAAGACTTGGAATGAGTCAAAATTCTCCCTATGACCCACCTTGAAAGGACCCTCTTCTATGGCTTCCAATTTTCCCTTGTCATTTTCGTTTACCTTCGGTGCATCCAAAGATAACCGCACATAATCTCAGCGTCAATTTGAGGGTCTTTGCGAATGGACAATAAGCTGCTCTTGCCTTTTAGCCCTTTGACCTTTCTTGTTCACCTCAAATGCATTATATGTATCAATGAACAAACTTGGAACCTTTGAAGTGTTCGTTTCTTCCTTAGATGTCTTAGGCATAGATACAACTCCTTTTGTAGCCTTCGCTTTTTACTTCCTTAAATCTGCATAATAATCACAAGGAGACAAAGGTAATAATTTGATCCTCTTTTTACCAATTAGGACCAAATAGATATTGGAGTCCCCCTCGTGAATTACCTTCTTATCATACTGCCATGGTCTCCCCAATAATAGATGACAAGCAGTCATTGGAATCACATTGCACCACAACTCATCATTTTAATTTCCAATGGAGAAATTAACAAGAGCTTGCTTATTCACTTGTAAACTAGTTAAGTCATCAAGCCACTCCAATTTGTAAGGCTTCGAATGCCCCCTTGTAGTCAAATTCAACTTAGCTACCACCTCACTTGAAGCTACATTGGTGCAAGATCCACTATCAATAATCATGTTGCATGTCTTCTCACCAACCTTGCATCGAGTGTGAAATAAACTCTCCCTTTGCTCTTCCTCTTTGAATAGATACACATGTAAAAGATTTCGAAGAGCTAAGCTGTTGTTGTGAGCACTTTTCGGATAGGCAGTTTCGAATTCAATCTTCTCTTCTTCAAAAGAATCTGACACTTGTTCAGATTCGGGCAATATAATTATGGTCTTCTCCTCTTCCTCCCATTTGTTGTATTGTTTCAAAGTAAGAGCTCTGTTCAAAGGACACTCACTAGCAACATGTCCCTTGCCTTGACATTTAAAACACTTCCTTCTACTCTCAAACTCTTCACGTGGAACAAACTTTTTCTGCTTTTCAACCACCTTATTTTTTTCTATTTTTGATGTGTCTTTCTTGGAATCAAAGTCTTCGTTTGGAGCTTTGTATACATTAGAATCAGACCCTTGAGAGTAGCTTGATGTCGATGAACCATGCCCCTTAGAAGCATACGGACTTGCCTTCTTGTCTTCATTCCAATGGCTCTCAATTTTTAAATCTAATTGACACACATCATTAAAAGAGTTATACATACTTAGCTCAATCTTTTAGCAATAGGCCGATGAAGACCCTTAATAAAATGAGCAATACGCATTGGTTCTCTCCTAATCAAGTCACAAAGAGAAGTTAGTCTATCAAATTAAGCAATATACTCATTCACACTCAAAGTATCTTGGGTCAGAGTAGTTAATTTCAAGAATTGAATTTGCTCAAAGTCATTAGGTAGATACTTGGCACGCAATTTACGTTTTAAATCAGTCCAAGTTGAGATCTTTTTCTTACCTTCTCTAACACATCTTGCTTTGACAGATTCAAACCATGCACCTGCGTTTTTTGTGAAGCGTATGTTAGCAATCTTGAACCTTTTTGCATCATCAAACCCTTTGTAGTCAGAAATCTTCTCGACTTGCCTCTCCCACTCAAGAAAGTCTTCTAGACTTCCAAGGCCAGTAAAGTCATCGAGTTTGATACCCCTATCATCAATCTTAGAGTGTTTAGAATCACTCTCATCACCACTAGAAGACTCGTCGTCACTGTCTTCTTCTTTTTCTTCTCTTTAGTTTCAAGAAGCAGTTTTGCAAAAGCATCGAACCTAGAATCAGTTTGATCCTATAGTCGTTCGATCCTTTGTTCTATGATATCAAACCTCATCTGGAAATCATCCATTAGTTGTTTATACAACTGCTCATTCATGATGGTAACCCACACGAACCAAAGAAAACACCACAAGTTGACAGAATAATGGCAGAAACTTGTAGCAAAAGGATAAGACACTATGCATTCATTACTGTGCGAAACGTAACCAAACATTCCAGATCATAACTTTAGTGTTTTAAGAACACACTCCAATTGGAATTTCTCGAAAAAAGATTTATAACGAAGTCGCAGTAATAAAAAAGTTTCAACTGCGCAGGATTTGCGTGATTCAGACCAGTTGAGAAAATAATTCCAGATAAAAAAGCAAACGCAATCAAAATTTCTCAAACTTTCCAGTATCAACGTAGACACAAAGTAGGTCTAATTCCACGAAAGAAACACAGAAAAATTCGCAAAAAAAAAGAGAAACAGAATAAAACTTTAGGACCTGCGAACTGTATTTTATGGCAGCGTAGAAGTGGAGCGATTTTTCCCCTAGAACGCCTATGCTCTGATACCAAATTGATGTGGATCCTAACCCCTTGTTTAGTCAAGTTTTTAGAAATCTCACAATCTTGAAAGAAAGATTCGATCTTTAACGCTTTCTTGAAGAATAATTGACTATTTACGTGCAAAGTGTGATGAAACGACCCGATATTTCAATAGAATTCGACTACCTCCTAGAACAAACTCTTTGAATCGTTAAATCCCTTAGACCACCTCCTGGAACTAAGTTATTCAACCTCTTAATCTTCAACTCACCTCATGAATTGATTATTAAGAAAGTACGTAAGAAAACACACGTAAGAAGTAAAGCAATTAAGCAAAACCCTAAGTTTTTATAAACCTGAAAATTGTGTCTAAAACCCACGAAATTCCCTCTATTTATAGAGTTTAATCAGCCCTTAAGAGTCCTAAAATGATTTGGACAAGTCCCTAATCCTAGCCTCCAAGCAACCTAACTAACCTTGCCTTGCAAGCAACCTATTTAATTTAAGAAACTAAAACAAATCAGATTTTAAAACTACCAAAACAAACTAAGTAACTTATGAACTCTTAATAAACATTAAAAACATAAAATAAACTAAGCCAAACCAAGTAAAACAAATCCAAGTGGATCCCAAAACCTTGGGGCAAAACCTATATAAGCAACTAAAGATTAATAAGCAACTAAAGATATGAAAAGGCTTGATGTTTCGCATCGTACTCTCCATCTAAAAAAAAGCTTGCCTCAAGCTTTGTCGAAACAAGGAACGAGATCTTGAGCATGTAGAGTTGCGCAAATACCTTTTCCTAGCAAGACTTGGTATGGGTCAAAAATCTCCCTATGACCCACCTTGAAAGGACCCTCTTCTAGGGCTTCTAATTTTCCCTTGTCATTGTCGTTTACCATCTGTGCATCCAAAGATAACCATACATAATCTCCAGCGTCAATTTGAGGGTCTTTGCGAATGGACAATAAGCTGCTCTTGCCTTTTAGCCCTTCGACCTTTCTTGTTCACCTCAAATGCATTATATGTATCAATGAACAAACTTGGAACCTTTGAAGTGTTCGTTGCTTCCTTAGATGTCTTAGGCATAGATACAACTCCTTTTGTAGCCTTCGCTTTTTTCTACCTTAAATCTGCATAATAATCACTAGGAGACAAAGGTAATAATTTGATCCTCTTTTTACAAATTAGGACCGAATTGATATTGGAGTCCCCCTCGTGAATTACCTTCTTATCATACTGCCATGGTCTCCCCAATAATAGATGACAAGCAGTCATTGGAATCACATTGCACCACAACTCATCATTGTAATTTCTAATGGAGAAATTAACAA
This sequence comes from Chenopodium album, assembly GCF_948465745.1. Classification (NCBI taxonomy): domain Eukaryota; kingdom Viridiplantae; phylum Streptophyta; class Magnoliopsida; order Caryophyllales; family Amaranthaceae; genus Chenopodium; species Chenopodium album. The sequence continues at coordinate 33,151,543 of NC_137841.1, read as the reverse complement.
GAGCTTGCTTATTCACTTGTAAACTAGTTGAGTCATCAAGCCACCCCAATTTGTAAGGCTTCGAATGCCCCCTTATAGTCAAATTCAACTTAGCTACCATCTCACTTGAAGCTACATTGGTGCAAGATCCATTATCAATAATCATGTTGCATGTCTTCTCACCAACCTTGCATCGAGTGTGAAATAAACTCTCCCTTTGCTCTCCCTCTTTGACTAGATACACATGTAAAAGCTTTCGAAGAGCTAAGTTGTTGTGAGCACTTTCCGGATAGGCAGTTTCGAATTCAATCTTCTCTTCTTCAAAAGAATCTGACTCTTGTTCAGATTCGGGCAATATAATAATGGTCTTCTCTTCTTCTTCCCATTTGTTGTATTGTTTCAAAGTAAGAGCTTTCTTCTAAGGACAGTCACTAGAACATGTCCCTTGCCTTGACATTTAAAACACTTCCTTCTACTCTCAAACTCCTTAAGTGGAACAAACACTTTCTACTTTTCAACCACCTTCTTTTCTTCTATTTTTGATGTGTCTTTCTTGGAATCAAAGTCTTCATTTAAAGCTTTGTATACATTAGAATCAGACCCTTGAGAGTAGCTTGATTTCGATGAACTATACCCCTTAGAAGCATACGGACCTACCTTCTTGTCTTCATTCCAATGGCTCTGAATTTTTAAAGCTAATTGACACACATCATTAAAAGAGTTGTACGTGTTTGGGGTATTTATACCGTAGACACGTGGACCAATGAGAGGACGCCACGTGTCGAGGTCAGGATGGCCCATGTGGCTCAACATCCTCTTGACACTTGGCGCCCCCAGATATGCCTCTGAAATGGCGGCCTTCAAGGGCCCAAATCTCTAGGAGCGCCGTAAAACGGCGCAGTCCACTAAAATCTAGGTCAAGTGACCTAGGTAGGGGCACATTTTCCAACGACCCTATAAATAGGGAGATATTTCCCCATTTTGGGGACACATTCAATCATTTATTACACCTGCATTCTCTTACATTAGAGAAAGACCTAAGCTTGGAATCCGAGCAGATACCCACCTAAATTTCGATTTTCTTTATTCCGTTTCAAGTTACTAACTTGACCGTCGGAGGCGGAGCTCCAACCACCCGGAGTCTCCGTTATTTTGTAGGTACAGCTCAGCCGGATCAGACTTCGTGATGTAACTCTCCCAAGGGACAAAAACACCCAAAACATTTGGCGCCGTCTGTGGGGAGAGTACCTCGAAGATGGTTCAAGAGTCTGTGCCACCCCCTAACCTTCTGGGCGAAGACCCAGAAGTCTTTACATACCATGAGGATGAAGATCCTCAGGTCGAAACCTTTACAGCCGAAGACGGCTCTCTCAGAATCAAGCGCATCCGGCCTAGAGACACTCTAGAGCGGGGTGCCTCCCAGGCGGGTACGAGCCGACCCTCTGGGCAGCCGGAAGGGGAAACCCAAACGGCCACTGGATCAGCCCCTGTCACCCGAGACGAACTCATGAGATTCATGACAAGTTTCAAGGGAGAAATTAAAGAGCCGATCACCCAATGCCGGGCTGGCCCAAGTAAAGGTCAGTCGGCGAAGAAGACTCCTCTAGAGAAGGGGAAGTCAGTCAGAGACCGGCAGCCCACTCCTCATCCAAAGGAGAAGGCAGCCGGAACCATTGATTGGTAAAAAATTCTCCTTCCTAAGAGGAACAACAACAACACCCTCCGGACTCAACAGCCGGTGGGAAGAAAAAAATCAACTCTTGATGCCCGGGAGATCATCAACTGGAAGAGAAACCAATCGCTGTCTTATTCGGCTTCAACGTCGAACTTTCCAGACAGCTTCAACAACATTTCTGCAGGGAGTGCACCCTCCATGCATGAGAGCCAGACAGGCGGTAATACTGTTCATTCTGGCCCCCACATGATTGGAGCTGTACCGTATGTTCCTACTCAGGTTTACGGCCAGTATCCTCCTCACTTCATGCAGCCAAATCTCTTTGGAGGTCAGGCGGCATATCCAAATTTCCAGCCATTGGACTAGCAGCTTCGTCTGCTGCGCCTGGGTGAACAACCTTCTGCGTTCACCCGGGAGATAACCGAGGCGGCCCAGCCGGCCAAGGTTAAGAATGTATTGGTTGGTACCTATGATGGTACCACCAATCCGGAAGACCACCTCATGGATCACACCAACCTCATGTATCTGCATGGGTTGGATGATGCCACTTGGTGTCGGTGCTTCCCGGCTACATTGAAGGGCATTGCCCAACAATGGTTTGGTAATCTGCCAGCCGGGTCCATCGATAAGTTCAGGAAGCTTGCTTTCCTGTTTGCTTCCAACTTCTCAATGAACATCCCTGCTAAGAAAACAAGCCTTGATTTGAGCACTGTTAAGCAGGGAGAGAGAGAAGGGCTACGCTCATATGTCAGGCGGTTCAATCTGATCAGAATTCAGATTCAGGGATTGTCTGATGAGGTAGCTTTTAGAGACTTTTTCAAGGGTCTGAGAGACGGGTCGACCTTTAAGTTCGACCTAGTCAGAAAAGGGCTTTCACCCTACAGGCGACCCTGAGGGAGGCGGAAAGCTACATTCAAGCTACCGACCTCTGCTCGCCTGGTAGCCAGTCGGACTCTAAGAAGTCCGACAAGCAGAAAGACAACCGGCCTGCTCAGCCGGCTAAAAAGAAAGAAGAGAGCAAAAAGAGAAAAGAAATCTGGGCGGTTAGTGATTCTGACCAGCCGTCCCAGAAGAAGAAGAAAGAGTTTAAACCGTACGTCCCCAAGTACGAGTTTAACAAGGACTGCAATTCCATCCTCATGAAAATTAAGGACCGACTGTCCCTAGAGAAGTCGAATCCAATGAAAAGTTCCATTCAATTAAGGAACAAAAATAAATTTTGTCAATACCATGAGGAAGTTGGCCATGACACCAACGACTGTTTCAGCCTTCAAAGGGCGTTGGATCGTCTGGCTGATAAAGGAATGTTGAAGTCCTATATTTCTAAGTCCCCAGCCGGGGTAAAGAAGAAGAATAAGGGTCAGTCCTCTAAGACTACCCCCCAGCCTGCTAGTAGCTCGGATACCGACAAGGAGCCGGTCTACACAATAGCAGGCGGGTTCTCCTGTGATGGCCCTACCATCCGGGGCACCAAGAGCCATCTTCGAAAGATGGACAAGGATGATGATGAGAAGGCATCTGCAAGCACCTCCTTCCAAAACGTCTTGATCACTGAGAAGGACAGGGGCAGCGTCCGCCGTCCGCATGATGACCCGATCGTCATTGAATGTAAGGTTGCCAACCAACTGGTTGGAAGAATCCTTATTGACACCGGCAGCTCATCAGACATCACCAGCCTCCGGTGCTTGCAAAAGCTGAAATACAATGTCAGCAGCATGCATCCGGTCACCCACCCCTTGGTTGGTTTTGGGGGTGGGATGGTCTACCTAGCCGGAAGAATTGACTTACCCATCCGGCTGGGAGAGAAGGGCAAAGGACGACATATTGTCGTCAGATTCTTGGTCGTTGAGGAGTTGACCGCCTACAACATTATCCTTGGCCGGCCAACCCTCAACGTAGCCAAGGCAGTAATCATCCCATCTCTCATGCTCATCAAGTATGAGAGGGATGACGGCACTGTTGGTTCCCTGAATGGGGATCAGAAGACGGCCCGAGAGTGCTATCTCTCAACCGTCAGAGACACTGTAACCCCAGGCGGCCAGGAACCAATAGACCTTGACAATGTCAAGGATGCTAACCCAGCGCCTGCCCCACCAGCATCCGGAAAGAAAAGAAAGGCACCTATGCTGGTGGAGGTGAAGAAGGAGAAAAAATAGCAATCACTGACCGGTGAACGGTCAGATGAGCTCCGTCCCCAACCGGCTGGTGAGCATATTGACATACCTCTGGACGACAGCCGTCCGGAGCGTACCGTGAAGGTTGGGACGGTTGCCTTTGCTAAGTTAGGTGCAGAATTGCACCTTTTGTTGAAAGAATTCAAAGACATCTTTGCCTTTGAAGTGGAGGAGATGCCAGGCGTCAGCCCAGATCTCGCTGTCCACAAACTCGCCGTGGATCCTAAAAAGAAGCCCATCCGGCAAAAGAAAAGAAATCACGGCGAGGAAAGAAGTCAGGCGGCAGCTGCCAAAGTAAAAAAGCTGTTGGATGCTGGGTTCATTCGGCCATGTAATTTCCCCGACTGGGTGGCAAATGTTGTGCTTGTAAAGAAGCCGAATGGTACCTGGCGGATGTGTGTTGATTACACAGATCTCAACAAGGCATGTCCCAAGGATAGTTATCCGCTTCCTAAGATCGACAGTCTGGTCGATTCAACAGCCGGGCATGCCTTGATGAGTTTTATGGATGCCTATTCCGGCTTCCATCAGATACCCCTGTGGAAGAGAGATCAAGAAAAGACGGCCTTCGTTACTGATCAGGGGCTTTTCAATTACACGGTGATGCCGTTTGGTTTGAAAAATGCGCCGGCTACGTTCCAACGGATGATTAATAAGGTCTTTATTAATCAAATTGGGAGGAATGTAGAGGCATACATTGATGACATGATAGTCAAATCCAAACAGCAGGCGGATCACCTTGCTGATCTCTGAGAAACCTTCACCACCCTCTGGCGGCATAAGGTCATGTTAAATCCAAAGAAATGCGTCTTTGGTGTTGAGTCTGGGAAGTTTCTTGGATTCCTGATTGATCAAAGGGGGATAGAGGCTAACCCTGAAAAGATACAGGCGGTGATAGACATGAAGTCACCCCGTTCTGTCAAGGAAGTGCAGAGACTCACCGGTTGTCTGGCCGCCTTGGGGAGGTTCCTCAGCCGGTTAGGCGACAAGTGCCTCTACTTCTTCCAAGCAATCAGGAAGAAGACCAGATTTGAATTGGGGGATGATGCTGAGGCGGCATTCCAGAGGTTGAAAGAGCATTTACATTCTCTACCTAGGATGGTCAGTCCTTTGCCTAGGGAGACGTTGTACATGTATTTAGCCGTCTCAGATCATGCCCTAAGTGCCGTTCTCCTTGCTGAGCGAGACGGCGTGCAGCTCCTGGTTTACTTCATTAGCCATGTACTTAAAAATGCTGAACTCCGGTACCCCATGGTTGAAAAATTTGGCCTTGCTTTGTATATGGCATTCAAAAAACTGAAGCCTTACTTTTTGGCACATCCGGTGGTAATTTACAGCGACCAACCGCTCAAGCGGCCAATGTCTACCTTGGACTCATTTCGGGAGAATGTTGAAATGGGATATTGAAATACAAATCCTTGAAATCACTTACGAACAAAGAATGGCAGTGAAAGGTCAGGCGTTTGCCGACTTCATTGTTGAAATGACCCGTCCGGTGGCTCCGGATAATCTTGATCAGGTTTGGAAAGTGTATGTAGACGGGAGCTCTACGAAGAACGGCTGCGGTGCAGGAATGATATATGAATCCCCTGAGTAGGACAAATTTGAATATGCACTGCGGTTTAAGTTTCAAGCCTCAAATAACGAGGCAGAATATGAAGCCATGCTAGTCGGAATCCGCATGTGTAAGGCAGCAGGGGCAACTAAAATTGATGCCTATTCTAATTCACAGTTGGTCGTCAGCCAGTATGAGGGAGCATATGAGGCAACCCATCCGACTATGATCAAATACCTTCAGGCAGTCAAAGAAGAGACTGGGGCACTTGAGGAATTTCGTCTGAATCAAGTGCCTAGGTCAGATAACAACCAGGCGGGTGCGTTGTCCAAATTGGCTTCATCCGCCTGCTGTGATACTCCTCGGTCGGTCTTTTGGGAAGTTCTTGGAAAGAGAAGCATACATGAAGAGCCCATTGGAACCTTAGACCGAAGCTCTACCTGGATGGATGGCATCCGGGCATATTTAGCAGACGACAAGATTTCTGATTCATCACAGGAGGCAGCCGTCCTGAAAAAGCGAGCAGCAAACTTCGAGTTGAGAAATGGAGAACTCTTCAAGGCAGGTTTCCTCAAACCTTTATTGAAGTGTGTTACCCCAGAAAAGGGGAAAGAAATTCTCGAAGAATTGCATGCCGAATACTGCGCCTCTCATATAGGCGGTAGGTCTTTAGCCGTTAGAGCCAGGCGGCATTACTTTTGGCCTACTCTTGAAGCAGACGCCAAAGAGTTAGTCAAAAGATGCGACAAGTGCCAAAGGTTTGGCCCACTGATTCGCCGCCCGGCTACTGATCTGACGACAATCCACAGCCCAGTCCCATTTGCCAAATGGGGCATGGATATCCTAGGCCCTTACACGCCTGCTCCAGGTGGAAAGCACTACATTTTGGTGGCTGTGGATTATTTCACTAAATGGGTAGAAGCTGAGCCGGTTAAGAACATCAAGACAAAGGATGTCATCTCCTTCATCTGGAAGAACATCATCACCCGGTTTGGGGTACCTATGTCTATGGTGTTTGATAATGGCCCTCAGTTTGAGACCCCCCAGCTAGAGACTTGGTTGGGAGATCAGGGTATCTCACATTGTTTTGCATCAGTCGACCGACCCCAAGAAAACGGCCAAGTTGAAGCCTTCAACAAACTCATCTCAGACGGCATAAAAAAGAAAATTGAAAGAGCCGGTGGTTTTTGGGCAGAGGAATTAATTCATGTCCTGTGGTCCATCCGGACTACTGCTAAAGGGGCAACCCGAGAAACCCCATTTCTTATCGTATACGGTGCTGAAGCCGTCTTGCCCATTGAGCATTATGAGCCGACTCTCAGAGTTATGCTCTATGATGAAGAGGCAAATTGGGAGGCCATGCGGCTGGCATTGGACTCCCTCCCGGAACGCAGGGGCAACGCTGCCCTGCGCCATGAGATATACCGTCTGAGAATGACCAGAGCTTATAACAAGAAAGTGCACAAGCGTCCCGTGAAAGTGGATGAGTTCGTGTTACGAAAAATGGAGGCAACCGGTAGGGCCAATGAGGCTGGGAAGCTAACCCCTAATTGGGAAGGCCCCTACCGGATTTATGAAGAAGTCAGGAACGACACCTACCGTCTGGAAACCCCAGCCGGCCGTCGCCTGCCTAGAACTTGGAATGTTGACTATCTAAAAAAGTACTACTTCTGAGAATGTATAATTTTTGTAAACAGTAAGTCAATTAATGAAAATTCAGGCTTTGTTTGCAGACTTATTTTGTCATTTTTATTGTTTGTCCGCCTGGGCAATACCCTGACGGACCCTGTGTTCAACTTACTAAGTTTGATACTTGGTTTGGTTGAATATTATAACCGTTTGTCCGCCTGGGTAAAACTCAGACGGACTCTTTGTTTGAATAACTAAGTTTGATACATAGCGCAATTTAGTCCGCCTGGGTAAATCAGACGGACAATTTGTTTAATTAATTACGTTTGATAAGTTAATTTAATAAATTTCTTGACCGCCTGGGTAATACTCAGACGGACTACTTGTTCAACCAACTAAGTTCGATATCTAGTGTAAATCCAATGTTGTAATAACGCTCGGCCAACGATCCGATTAAAAACTAAGCACAAAAACGCTTAGTGGCTATACAACCGATCTCAAACAAGATCAAAGGCCAACACGGCCGGATGGTTGCTTATTTTATAAAACTGCCTGTCCCAATATGGACAAAGGCGTCCGGCGACACCCATCCGGGTGCAATCGTCGCAGAGAAAAGACTATTCGCGGTTCTATGTACAAATGCAGATGGCGAAAATTGAACGACCAAATTGGTCCATTCATAGCTGTCTGACCAGAATAATCTATGAAGAACGATTAAGTTACCGAGTACCGGATTGCCTAAGGCATCAGTCGGTCATCGGTTGAAATTCTTACTTGGGTTATTTATTCCAAAGTTGCACTCACTTCCCCTATTGGGGAAAAAGATTGTGTAATAGCTACTCGTTAACCCCAGGCGGAATATAATTGCCTGGGTAAAAGGCTCAAAGCACCCGCTTTTATGGTCGGCTGTGCACTGGGTTTGGGGCAATCACCATTGTGATTGATTGGCCTAAAAACACTCCATACTTCTCCTAGTATCAAGTGTTTTCAAGCCAATCAATCAGCTTGAAATAAAACCAACCACACAGCCGCCCAGGGGCAAGAGCACTCGGATTGCAAATTACCGCATGCCTTTTTAAGTTAGGCAAAATATTAAAGAATTGCAAACAGATGCAAAATTCAAATAGAAAAACTCAAACACAAACAAGTATAAACAACCGGCTGAGCCGGAATACTTCATTAAATATTCAAACTGGCTCAAAGGCAAGGAGATGTTTTAACCGGAGTTACACGTGGCGAAGAAACAAAAAATAAAATGTTAATCCAACCCCATGGTTGGTAAAGATACAACAAAACACGGCATACAAGCCGGTAAAGAAAATGGTTGGCATATTGCCGCAGAAGTTGGGGGCCCGCCTAAGGCTAAGGTGGATGCTGCTCCAGCTGAGTCTGGCTGGCTTGGCCTTCGTTATGATCATCCGCCGCCGGCTCCTCGTCATCAGAGACTTCATATCCCTGCTCAGCAGCCCAGTCTTTGAAGCGAGGCGGTGGAGCATCACCCAGTTGCTAGGCATCATACACCGTAGTGGCGTAATCATACCTCAACTTATAGAGCTCAAAGTCTATTTCTGTATAAAGGAGGCTCCAGGTGATCTTCAGGCGGGCCAAGTTGTCCCGCTCATTTTCCTCAATCAGCCGGTTCTGCTCTTGGGCCAGCTCGTCCGACTGCTTGTTGCGCAGATTGATGAGCTCGACCCTCAGGCGGTTATTGTCTGTTCGGAGTTCGGCATTCTCCTTGTCAGCATCTTCTAATGCCTTGAGATCTGATTTGGCATCTTTCATCTGCTTATCAAGGTCATCAGCCCGGCTGTTAGCTTCATCGTTTGCAGTCATCAAACTCCGGATCAGCTCCTCCTGTTTCAACTCTACTGCTTTAATCTTTAAATTACACATTTAATCAGAATATTCAGCAAAGTTGAGGTTTTCTAGGGCCCTCCGTTTGGCGTCATTTACCTCTTCTTGCTTCCGCCTGAAGGGGCCCCAGAGACTGTCCACTCTCAGCATAGCCTGAGACAATAATAGTCGGTTTATGAGTTACTTAACCAAATTAAAGATAAAAGATATCAGGGTAGAGGGATTTTTTACCTCAGCCAGAGAACCCATTATTCGGTCGAAGTCCACAACCTTCAGATCAGGTATGGAGTTCTTCTTAGACTGGGTGAGGGTTCTTACCATCCGTTTTGCAAAGCTTGCAAGATCCGGCTCGTCAGAAGTCAGATCTGCATCAAAAGTAGCGCTTTGTGAGATAGAAGCAGCGTAGTTGGAATTCATCCGTTGCCGGCTGCTAACTAACCCTTTTGAAGGATCAACCTTGGTCTTGACTCTCATAAAATCAAGTGGCCAAGGTATTTCAGTTCGTTCCTTACCTTGGGCTTCCGGATGGGTCTCCGGCTTCTTCTCCTCCCCAATGGTAGCCGCACCGCTTGCAACCTCAGGTGGCTCGCCACCCTTTGATGCCGTAGAGACATCCAGCGCCTTCTGCTGTGAGCGATCTGAGCTTTCGCTCAGTTTTCTCAGTACACCAGGAGATTTGCCCCCAGTCGTTGGACGACCGGATTGGGCAGATGTTTGCTTCTGGGTTGAAGGGGGGTCCTTCTTGGCGGCTTTTGCAGCCGAAGCCTTCTTCATATCATCTCCTTGCCTTTTGAGCAGCTTGGAGAATGATCGTGGAATTCTCTTGACGGACTCCTGAGAGATAAACAAAGGGTAAGTATACCCAACCGGTAAAAAAAAAAAAATTGCAAACACATAAAGTCAGGCGGTCTTACCCCGCCTTTCTTCGAATCTTTAGCCTCGACAGCTGCCTTTTTGGCAAGTGCCACCTCCTTGTGCAGCAGCGCCGCGGACTTAGCCGGAGTTTTTTCCCGATCTACCATCCTCAAGGCTTCGTCTGCAAGAACAAAAATTTAAAGTTAGAGAAAATTTAGGCAAGTTCGCAATTGAAATAAAATAACAATCATTCCGGATGAGAAGTGTTCTACCCCTTGGAAACATGGTACTTAGCCCGCAGGCAGACAAGAAGCACTCGTCCCTGAAGAAGTCCGGATGGGGAATCCAGTTTTTGGGTACAATAATACGAGTCCCATCCCCCATGGGCTCAGTTGTTGTTTCTAAGAATCCCGGCTCCATTATTTGCTCCCGAGCCTTAGTAGATAGTGTCGGGAGAGGGCATTTGCGTTCAAGGAGAGCCGGTTCAGTATTATACCGGCGCAGTGTCCGGTTGTGTCTTAGGGTGGGGGAGGAAATCAAATAAAACTTGTCCTTCCACCCGGACCATTTGGACACTTTGTCCAAAGTCATTAAATATTGGGGCAAGGTAGTCAGAGTATACCATGCCCCATGGCCGCCTGGAGCCTTGCTCAAATAGTGCATGTGAGCGAAGGCAGAGAAACTAGGGTTCAAGTTCTGAAACTCGCAGGCGGCGATGTAACTTAAGATATTCACCCACGAGTTAGGGGTGAGCTGCCAAACCCCCAGATTGTACCCCTTGAGGATTTTCCTAATCCCAGGGTGGAGAGGGAACCGGAGGCCGGCTTCGATGACCGCCTCGTAGCAGATGAAGTAATCATCTGCATGATCAATGTCGTCACTCCAGGCCATTACAGCATCAGCCGGAGGGACAATAATCTCCCAACCCCTTCCAAAGGGGTGCTTCTCTTTAAAGGCCCTGAACCCGCTATTAAGTAGGGCGATATTTCTCGGCAGCATCCGGGTCTTTTTGAGGTTGGGGTTGTCAGCAACCTTGGGCGGCTGCTGATAGTCAGCCGCAACATCATTCTGGTCGGAGCCGGAAGATTCGGCTCTTGATCCTTGGTCGGCCTCAGCACCGCCGGCTTCATTAGAGGAGGCGGCTCCCTCGCCGCCTACCTCTCTTATTCAGAGCTCCCGGAGGTAGAGGGAGCCTCTTCGTCAGTACCGCTCTCCTCCCAATCCCTCTGTTCTCCTTCTGGGAAAACCTCATCGGCTGGCACTCTCATAGTGCGCCGGCTCCTAGACCGCCTGACCGTCTATTTCGTTCTGGCCATTGTGTCCTACACAGATATAGAGAGGGAGGAATTCGGAGATGAGCATATTGGTTCCGACAATTCAGAAGAGGCACCCCCTGTTCCAGACTCAGCCATTCCGGGGGATCGGCTGAGTGTCCTAGGTAGTGCCGAGTGGGTGGATTGGGAACTCATTTATATTCTCTAAAAAAGCCGGGTATACAGGCGGAAAAAATGGTATACAAATTGACAGGGAGGAAAGCTAAAATGGTACAGGCGGTTACCTTGCTTTTACTTTGGAAAATCTGAAAACCGCTACAGCTGGTGAACAAGGTGATGAACTGCTTGCACTCGAAAGCTTGAAACTTTTTGTGACGCAGACGGGAGCAGAGAAATCTCTCTCTAGAATCTCTCTTTTTCTCTCTCTAAAAAGTCAATGTGAACGTAAGGTGTGAAAAGGAGGGGGGTAACTTTCTATTTATAGAAAGTGAAAGTGGGGGGAAAATTTTTGATTTGAAATTCAAAAATTTTACCCGTTACTGTTCACCTATGAAAGGTGGACACGTGTCACAGGCCCCACGTGATATACACGTGCGACCTTTGAGGGGCAAATGTTTGGGGTATTTATACCCTAGACACGTGGACCAATGAGAGGACGCCACGTGTCGAGGTCAGGATGGCCCATGTGGCTCAACATCCTCTTGACACTTGGCGCCCCCAGATATGCCTCTGAAATGGCGGCCTTCAAGGGCCCAAATCCCTAGGAGCGCCGTAAAACGGCGCAGCCCACTAAAATCTAGGTCAAGTGACCTAGGTAGGGGAACATTTTCCAATGACCCTATAAATAGGGAGATATTTCCCCATTTTGGGGACACATTCAATCATTTATTACACCTGCATTCTCTTACATCAGAGAAAGACCTGAGCTTGGAATCCGAGCAGATACCCACCTAAATTTCCGTTTTCTTTATTCCATTTCAAGTTACTAACTTGACCGTTGGAGGGGGAGCTCTAACCACCTGGAGTCTCCGTTATTTTGCAGGTACAACTCAGCCGGATCAGACTTCGTGACGTAACTCTCCCAAGGGACAAAAACACCCAAAACAGTATGTACTTAGCTCAATATTTTAGCAATAGGCCGATGAAGACCCTTAATAAAATGAGCAATACGCATTGGTTCTTTCTCAATCAAGTCACAAAGAGAAGTTAGTCTATCAAATTCGGCAATATACTCATTCACACTCAAAGCATCTTGGGTTAGAGTAGTTAATTTCAAGTATTGAATTTGCTCAAAGTCATTAGGTAGATACTTGGCACGCAATTTACGTTTTAAATCAGTCCAAGTTGAGATCTTTTTCTTACCTGCTCTAGCACGTCTTGCTTTGACAGATTCAAACCGTGCACCTGCGTTTTTTGTGAGGCGTATGTTAGCAATCTTGAACCTTTTTTCATCATCAAACCCTTTGTAGTCAGAAATCTTCTCGACTTGCCTCTCTGTAGACACCTAAAAATGTATCCCAAAAACCAAACCCGATGATGAACAACCTTTCACCGCCACTATTGGTCAGGTTCAGTATTTAATCCTGAGAGTGCTTAAAAAATCGTGTTTAATTAAATTCGTATTTTTGAATAGTCCATGGATCAGTCTTAATGTTTGGTCAAAGCATAGTTTTAATTTCAGCCCAAACTTATTTTACTGTTTTATTATTTAATTTTAGCCCAAACCTTTTTTGTTTTATTATTTTATTATTTATTTTGGCCCAAACCTTTTATTTACTTTATTTACTTATTTTAGCCCAAATAATAATAAATCAGATAGGGCCCGAAATTATCAATCGGCACTTAAAATTTTGAACGAAATTAGGGTTAAAAATTAATTTGGACGGAAAAACGGACAAAAAATTCTTGCGTCACGGCAGTAATCCATCGTGTCACGGAAACTAGTCCCGTCTGACAGTGGGATTTCCTGTGACACGGGAAACCTGCTGTGACACGGGAAACCTGCTGTGACACGGGAGTTTCCGTGTCGCGTAAACCCTTAACGCATTTTCTAACTCGTTCAGCAAATATTTCCCGCGTCACACAAAATTACACCGTGTGACGGGAATGTTTCCCGTCCGACGGTGGGATTTCCCGTGTCACGGTACACTTTGCCGTGACACGGGATACTTTTTTAGGGTTTTATTATTTTAGGGTTCCGTGTGTTCCCTCAACACATTTTTTCTATGAATACCCCCTCATTTCTGATGTACGGGGCATCAATTAATTCTTTATTTTTCTCTCTTCTATGCTCTAGCCTAAACACTAGCCTACCCTTCTTCTTTCAAAATTCCTTCTTCAAGTACTCCAAGGAGTCCATACTTTACTCGTGGTTTTTTCCTTAAGCTAAGGCGTGAAAGGTAGAACTGTTTGAGGGTTTGGCCCCAAATCAATTCTATTTAATTTAATTTAATTTAATTATTGTTTTATTATTATTTCCTTAAAGTTACTAACTCGTTTATTATTTTATAAATGCAAGAAAACAGAATTAAAGTAAGAATTGTGTTCCTTTTATTTCTATTATTTTTTTAATGATTTTGTATTGTTGGTGTTCCAGGTATGGATCCAAGGGTTCTGCTGGATAAGCTGGATCCCGTCAACAACCTACACACGGTAGCACACGTAAACTGCCCTCGGGGGTGGCTCGAGGAACCCCCCTCCGAAGCTTAAGTTAGAGAGTGTTTAGAGAGAGAAAGTGTACTTAGAGAGATATAGAAAGTGTAATAACTTGAGTGTCTAACCTCTTTTCCGTTGTACTTTACCCTCTATTTATAGGCGTACTATCTCCTTCGTGCAGAGCTTAGCCTGGTCAGCCCTGCGGGCTAACTCTGCCGGGCTGACGAGCCCTCCTTTAGTCGCTTATTTAGCGGTGAGTGCGCACCCTGGGGGCTGGGCGATAGTTCAGCGGGAGCTATCCTATACAACTAACCCCTCAAGAGGTGGTATGAGGTCACTCATGCCGACTCTTTGACTATAAGAACGTTCTTCTCAACTGAGCCCAGCTGGAAGGAATAGCTCAGCAGGAGCTATCCCCTACAACTAGCCCCTCAAGAGATGGCGTGAGGTTCTTCCATGCCAGCTATTCTGAGCGTGTAGCCTTATCGGCCCTGACTCAACGCGTCGTCTGACTGAAATAACCTGTACACTCCTAGCCCCTCAAGTCTCTAAGGTGTTGAGGCGCCCTGTAGACTTGGGAGGTCAGGTCTTTGCTATTGTTGAGTCCGCCGCCCTATTGCTTGTATGGTGGCATTGGTTCCAGACTTAAGAAGTGACGAGCTTGCAGAGAGGAATTTCGATCACTCCCGTTGAAGTCTGAGAAATGACGAGCTTGCAGAGAGGATTTTCGATCACTCCCGCCAAAGTCTGAGAAATGACGAGCTTGCAGAGAGGATTTTCGATCACTCCCGCTGAAGTCTGAGAAATGACTAGCTTGCAGAGAGGATTTTCGATCACTCCCGCTGAAGTCTGAGAAATGACGAGCTTGCAGAGAGGATTTTCGATCACTCCTGCTGAAGTCTGAGAAATGACTAGCTTGAAGAGGGGATTTTCGATCACTCCCGCTGAAGTCTGAGAAATGACTAGCTTGTAGAGAGGATTTTCGAGCACTCCCGCTGAAGTCTGAGAAATGGCGAGCTTGCGAAGAGGATTTTCAATCACTACCGCTGAAGTGTTCTCTTCTAAAAAATTTTTTATTTTACTATTATGATTATAATTTTTATTTTTATTTTTATTATTTTTTTTATTTTTTTTTTGGGGCGGGAATCGCATTTGCATGAGTGGGACACGTGTTGGCAATCCGGGCTGTCATTTTGATTTTACTGAAGTGACATGGCGGTTTGGCCTTGCCTTGTGTCTAACTACCCATTTACTCCATATTAATTTCACTGTCCCCCCTTTGTCACTTATTTCTTTTACGCCTCTAATTTTTCATCTTCCCTCTTCGTTACTTAGGCATTTTGAAATTTTCGCTCTTTGCTCTTCCTCTGTCAAGCGTCTCTGATCCTCCATTGTTGTGGTAAGTTCTTGCTTCTTCGTCTTTATTTTTGTCCTGACTTTCGCTTTATTTGCTTTCTCTCCTTTTATTCTTGCTCTTTTGTTAACTTTTTCCTTCTTTGTTCTTCTTAATTGCAGATTCGGACTTTTGTCTTGCTTGAGCTTTTATCT
Source organism: Chenopodium album (assembly GCF_948465745.1). NCBI lineage: Eukaryota > Viridiplantae > Streptophyta > Magnoliopsida > Caryophyllales > Amaranthaceae > Chenopodium > Chenopodium album. Next base: position 33,136,345 of record NC_137841.1, on the reverse strand, counting down.
CCGCCATTGTTGTTGTACTCTGTTGCTTCTGCAACTTTTTCCTTAAAGGTACTTACTTTGTACCTTTTGTTGTTTGTATTTTCCTAATTTTTCTTCTTTTTACTTTTTCTTCGCAAGATTGTGCCTTTTGATTCCTCCCAATTGTCGCTATTCCCATTTCTTCTCTTTTGTTGTTGTATTTTAATTCTTGGCTTTTTTCTACTTATTCCTTCATTGTTTCTACACTGATTCTTTGATTTTCTCGTGCCCCATTGCTTTTTCCTTCCTTTGCGTGCCTGTATTCCTTTTTAGATTTCATAATGTCTGACGCCTCTGATAGTCAGAATATGAGTGAGCCTTAAACGGCCACAGGATCAGATTCTTCCTCCTCCCAATCTTCTTTTTTAGGTGAGCGTCCTGCGCGCACTTCTCCTATTTCTCCTACTCCTTTACAAATTGTTATGCCTCCTGATGTTCCCCCTGCTGCGAGCGGGATGGGTACTGCTACGACTCCTGCTGCTGCGTCTGGGTCAGGCAGTAGTCTGATAAGTGACTTTTATGTCACTTTTAGGGTGTTTATTGAGTCGTATTCCGGCTTATTTTCCAATAATTTCACCCTTTTTATCCTTTATTCCTATTATTTAATTATTCTTGTCTTTTATTCTTTATTTTGAGTATTTTTGTAATTTTCTATAGTTTTTAGTTTATTTTCGTGTTTTATTTTTATTTTTCTTTCTTTTAATGTTTGTAGTTTAAGTCATTAGTTTATATTTTTAATAATTTCTCTTTTTATCTCGTTTTCTTATTTATTTTAGTTTCGTATTTTATTTTATTTTATTTTATTTCATTTAATTTTATTTTTTCTTTAGTTTTAGCATCTTATTTTATTTTATTTTATTTTATTTTATTTATCTTATTTTATTTTACTTTATTTTATTTATTTTATTTTATTTTCTATTTCACCCTCGTGTTGTTTTTGGTTGTAGGCGCTCCGGGTTTCAAAGTCAAGTTTGTGTTCGGGGTCCAAGGTTCGAGCAAACTTCACAATGCCCCTAACCGACCTAGCTGCTGCCCACCTCTTAACCTACACCACACCATCCCTTAACCTCCACCACACCATCTCCCCTGCTCCAACACACACAACATCACTTCCCCTGCTCCCTGCTCTCCCAATCCACCACCAGCCCTCACAGCAAAGCTGCCCACTCACACCATTCCCATTTCACCACCAGCCCTCACAACACCACCCAACAACCGTCAACAACACCAACACCATCAGCCATCTCCAATTAAACCACCAGCCACAATCCCCTGCTTCCACCAACGCGCAACCCCACAATAACACCAACAACGCAACCAATCGCAACTTACAACCACCCACCACCACTCACGCGCAACCACTGTTGCGCTACACCTATCACCAAACACAAACCTGAATAGCAGCGACAACAATCTGCAATTCGCAGCACCAGCCACCAATTTCAACCACCAGCCTTCGCAACCCACTCAATTTCAGCCACCTTCAATCACACCAATTTCCAGCCACCGCAACCAATTCACCCAAGCAAACCCCAACACCTCCAATCACCACAACGTCAACCACCAATTCACAGAAACACCAGCAGCAACCCAAAACAATTGCAGCAACACTTACCTCCGCGGCCGCGCACCCCTGTCAGAAAGCGCACACGATTGGAGTTTAAATTCAGAGTCGAGGCAGAAGCTATGCGCGACCTCTACGCGGTGTCTTCGCGGGCGCGCATTCGTGGGTCAATCACAAGCTCTTCACGTGATTTTTAATGAGAATTGAACGGCTTCGATTGATGCTTGATTGATGACGATGAGGATTGACGGTGGTGATTGAGTGATAATTGATGATGCGTGATGGTGATGCAAATCAGAGCAGCCAAGATCGAAAGAGAAAGAAATGGAAGCTGATTTGTTTTACTGTTTTGGGGATTTGTTGGGTTTTGTTTTTGTTTTCCTTTTTTCTTTTCATTTTCTTTTATTTTATTTTATTTTTAGTTTAGTTTTATTTTTGGTTTTTAAGTTTAGTTATTTTAATTATTTTAGTTTAGTTTTTATTTCTTTTTAGTTTTCTCTTTTACTTTATTTTATTTAGCCTTGTATTATAAATACTCCTTTGGGGGGGTAATTAGAGGGGAGGCCATTATGCTATTTTCTTAGTTAGTTTAGGAGAGATTCTCTCTCTTAGGGTTAGATTAGATAGTTTTTAGAGAGATAAAGTTGATTATTGCTCAATTTTCTTCCAAGTAATCAATTTTGGTCAAGTTTAATTTCCAATCAAGCAATTCCTTCAAGTTTTCATCTTTCATTAATCCTCTCTCTAGTAATCTCTAATCCTTTCCTTTAGCTTTATTTATTTGCTTTATTGTTGCTTATTTTTGTTAGTCTTTTTAGTTCATCTAGTTATTATTGTTTTCATTGTTTTTAATCATGTTTTGTTTTGTGTTTCTTGAATATATTTTTGGTTTTGCTATTATGTTTAATCTCCTTTCTCTAGGCTAATCTTTTAGCTAGGGGAAGGGGGTGGAAAATATGTGTTGAATGTTGGATGAATGATGATAGTGGATTGATTACATACCTTAAATTGATGAAAGATATGATTTTTATTGACTTGAGATTATTGTAGCACTTTATTTGATTGCCTTCTAGTTTAAATGCATGAAAATGATTTGAACTAGATTTAGATCACCTCTATTTTAATGATTGCATGAGAATGAGTTGTTAAAAATGGAGTTCCATGTATTGTGCCCCTTTATTCTTTGGTTAGCTTGTGCCTAATGGGTTGCATGAGAATGATCCTAATTAGCATAGACCTCTTTCATTGATTTGCCTAGACTATTGCATGAAAATGAATTGTTTAGGTAGGATCTTGTGTTCTTTGGCATGTTCTTCATGATAACTACGATTATTCCCCTTTTTTCTAATCATGTTTGACACCCCCGTATCCCTAGCGTTGTTCTTTCTTGATTTTATTCGTCTTTATCTTTGCTTATTCATAGTTTTAGTGCTTTTTATCCAATATATCAACAAAAACATTTCCCCTCTTGACTCTTGCATTAGTGATATTGATGTTGGACGAGTGAGCTTCCTTAGTGGTTCGACCCTTTACTTGCCACTAACTAGTTTAGTGTAAGTTTAGGCATTATAAATTGTTAATTTGATTAGGGTTAGTAGAACCAACGACCTACTTAATCCCGATCAAATTTTGGCGCCGTTGCCGGGGAAGCGGCTTGTTTAGCATTTATTTTTGCTATTGTTATAGTCATTTTATTTGCTTTCTTTTTATTATTTTGCCTTTTTTTTTAATCCTACTTGTCATTGCTAATCGTGTGCTTAGCTTTGTTGTATTCAAAGAGAGATATGGCAAGACAAGAGGATGACCTTCTTTTTAGGGAGTTTGGAAATTCGGAAGTCTATGAGCTCACGAGTGGTATACTTCTCCCAACCACAGAGTCTAATTTCACAATCCATCTACAATATGCTAGGATGGTACAAGTTGAGCAATTTTTCGGAAGTGCAAGTGAAGACCCCATTGAGCATTTGGACCGATTCCTTGAGTTGTGTGCAATGATGCAAACAAATGAAGTGAGCCAAGATTACATTCGTATGCATCTCTTTCGGCAATCTCTCACCGGAAGAGCAAAGAAATGGCTCAAGCTTTTGAAGCCCAACTCTCTCACCACATGGAAAGATGTTGCGAAGGCCTTTCTCAAGAGGTTCATTTCCGATGAGCAAACCGCAAAAATGAGGAGGAAGATAGCTTCTTTTGAGCAAGAACCGGATGAAACTCTTGGGGAAGCATGGGAAAGGTTTAAGGATATGATTAGAGCATGTCCTAACCATGGATTCAACCATAATTTGCTCATGAGATTCTTTTATGATGGCTTAGAGCCAATTTCAAGAACCAATCTAGATGCGGGTGCCGGTGGCCAATTGATTAAGATCCCTCAAAGCCAAGTTGAAGCTATAATTGAAGAGGTGGCTACTAGCTATTCTTGGGGAGGTCAAAGAAGGTCCCAAGGAAAGCAAGGTGATCTTTATGAGTTGGAGAAAGTCGGTCAACTTAAGCACATAGTTGAACTCTTGAATGAAGGTCTTTCCAAGTTGAACTCAAGTGTTGGTTTGGGTTCAAAACTGTCACAAATCATTGATTTCTCATGTGCTTGTTGTGGTGGGACGGATCATGATGCATCGTATTGTAGAGAGTTCAATCCCAAGCAAGGTGAGGCTTTGACTTTGAGGGAAGGAGAGTTTGTAACCCAAGCTCATTCTCAACAACTTCAACAACCTCCAAAACAAGAAAACTCCTACCTCCAAGATGAACCTCTTTTCAATCCTCTAACCGAAAATTTTTCTTACCCTTCCATCCAAATGGGGAACTTTCAAGGTCAACATCATGACCAAAATCCTCAAGCGTATGAAGAACAATCCCCACTCGACCACACACAAACCCAAATTCTTCAACAACGTCAAATTCTCACTCAACAATTCCAAGAGATCAAATCTCACAATGAAGTTGTTGACTCCCAACTAGCCAACATTTCTTCTCTCCATTTAACCGCAAAACTCCCCTTACAATCATCTACTAACCCTTCATATGCTTATCATCTCGAAACTTGCAAGGAGGATGAAAGTAAGGAAGACAAGGTTGTGGAGGATGTGGTTGAGAAGAAGGTTCAAGAACAAAATGAGGAGCCATTAGATTTTAGTGAACCAAACAAGTTTGAAGGCACGGTTCCCTTCCATTGTAGGCTAGTTGAGAATGTTGTTTTGAAGAGCCCTATGGCGGTGAGCATATGTAGAGTTGATGTGGACGATGGTGTGATGGATAATGAGAGCTTACCTCCATGTGATGGTAAGGTGACAATGAGGTATGATAACTTTCTTGAAGTTCCTACTTGGTTTGAAGGCTCTCTTGAGGAAGGTGAGGTTTCCCTTCCTAATATCGAGGATTCCAAGCTTCATCGCCCTTTTAGAAGAAACGACAAGAAGAAGAGAAAAAGAAAAGATGAGCCACCATTGGCTCTTGATTTATTCCCTCCTTTCCCTTGTGGTGATTTGAGACCTCAAGGAATGCTAGTTCTCAATCTTGGGGGAATCTATGATTCAATCCTCAAGTTGATGAGGGTGATGTTTTTTATTCCACCTTGAAGGAGGTGAAGGGTCAAGCTAGAGACCATAAACAAGCGCTTCCCGGGAGGCAACCCGGAGGATTTCTACCCCTTTTTCTCCCCCTCCTTTCTTTTTCTTTTTTTTTTCTTTCTTTGTTTTCTTTTAATGTTTTCTTTTATGTCTTGTCTTGCCTTGTAGGTTGCATTTTGGAAGATTGGAGCGGAGTGACATTTGATGAACTAGATTTTATGCTCTATTATTCTTTTAAGCCAACCTCTCGGTGAGACCTTTCTTGTTTTCACTCTTTTAATTTTTCTTTGAGTGCTTAGTTTAAGGTTAGTTTAGGAAGAAGTTGAATGGTTCGAGGTTGTTTGCATTGGTTCTAAGGAACCTGGGATCGTTGATGTTGTTATCAACGGTCATTTGTATGACGATTGGGATTTACTTGAATTACATGCCTCATTTGTGAACCTTTTTATTTCTTCCTCTTGTTTTTGTGTTGTTTTTCCCTTTTATGTGACAAACATGGCTATGACGAGTTGAAATTATTTTGATTTGGAATTGCTCATTCATTTGGATTTGTGTGCCTTTCATGATGATGTGTCTTTGAATGCTTATCTTCCTAGTTGATGAGGGTTTGCACGGTTTGAGAATGCTTTGGGTTGAGTTAGACACATTGTAAGCTAAGGTAGCCCGGTTTAGAACTTTTGAGGACGTTTGAACCCCTAGTTCACGGGAAAGTGGTAAGATGGTGTTGCTCTCTATGGTGAATAGGATTCCCTTGGTTGGTATTTGCTTATTTCTTATCCCGTGTGAGTGTCATTTGTTCTAGCCTTCATCATTCTTGTGAGTGGCATTTAGGATCCTTAACTATGCATAACTAAATCCTTGTGTTGTTCTCTAGCTCCCAAGATCGTGACCAAGCAACTCTAGGGGAGGAAAAGGGCACCATTTTTCTCTTTTTTCTTTATCTTCTTTTTGTTTTGTTACTTATTTTGTTCTTATTTTGCATTTGCTCCTCTTGCCAACCCTTTGAGCCTATTACCTTTCTTGATTATGAGCCACATTACAAACCTTATGACCTTTCGTTTCCCTAACCCTTAGTTTGTGAAGCATTTCGGTTTAAGAGTTTGTTTTGTGTTGTAATAAATTGAGAAAGTATTATGCTTTTTGTACCAAGCAAGAAAAGTAAATTGTATATATTGTGTGAAATAAAGCAAATGTTAAGAAAAAGCCGTCTAAAGTTAAAAAAGGCAAGGACAACAAATAAAATAAAAAAAAAAAAAATTTAAAATTAGTTTGGTTTCGTTTTCTTCCCTAGTTTAAGCATTGAGGACAATGCTTTGTTCAAGCTTGGGGGGGAGCGTTAATTCGCTTTTGTTTTTATTGAGTGTCGGTGTCGAATAAGCTTGGGGGAGATGGCATTATTGGTATTTTTGTTTGATGTTTGGTGATTTCTTGAGTTTGTTTTTGAGGTTTGATCACCCTTTTGCTTCACTTAGGAAATATCACCAAAATTTTCAAATTTTTGCCCCGCCTTGACCCTTAGCCTTACGTTACAACCCTAGTAAAGACCCTTTGACTTTAGAGGGGTGAGGTCAATGACCGGTGGAGGGAGATAGATTTCAACCCTATGGAGAGAGTATGCATAGTTGAGATGTCGGGATGACCTTATGATTCCACATAAAAATTTCTTTTTCCGGTTCCCTCGAGGAATCATGAGGAGCTAACTAAGGGATGATTTGAAGCTAGTGGAGAGAACGTGGACCGTCTTGGATGGGGCTAGGGCGGAGAGTGAAATCATTAGTTCTCTATGCTTAGCTTAGGTTTGTCTCTTTCAACCATGAGCATCTCGGAACGTGTATTCCCTCATTTAATTAAGAAAGGTGAGCATTCTTTGGTGCATGTCTCTATGTTTTGAGTCCGAATGGAGCATTTTCTATCTAAAAGCTTGTTTGGTTTTCTTAAGCCTTGTCATGTCATGTTGGTCGTGGTTGTGCTTGCTTTTTGTTTTTGCTTTTCTTTTTCTTTTTGTTTTGCCTTGGTTTTGTTTAGAGTTGTGGGTTAAACTCTTAGGACACCCTCACGAGAGCACACTCGTCCTCTAGGGCGATCTAGGGGTTTAAAGGGCTTGTCATTAGTTGCTAAAAGTGACCGTGATTCCTACGAAAGTGAGTTAGTGTACATTCTTGTCTCCTTTAGTGTCTTAGTTTTGCTTGAATAAATCATTCTCCTTCTCCCGTGTTTCATGTTAATTTGCTCGAGGACGAGCAAAAGGTAAGCTTGGGAGAGTTTGATAAGTGACTTTTATGTCACTTTTAGGGTGTTTATTGAGTCGTATTCCGGCTTATTTTCCAATAATTTCACCCTTTTTATCCTTTATTCCTATTATTTTATTATTCTTGTCTTTTATTCTTTATTTTGAGTATTTTTGTAATTTTCTATAGTTTTTAGTTTATTTTCGTGTTTTATTTTTATTTTTCTTTCTTTTAATGTTTGTAGTTTAAGTCGTTAGTTTATATTTTTAATAATTTCTCTTTTTATCTCGTTTTCTTATTTATTTTAGTTTCGTATTTTATTTTATTTTATTTTATTTCATTTAATTTTATTTTTTCTTTAGTTTTAGCATCTTATTTTATTTTATTTTATTTATCTTATTTTATTTTACTTTATTTTATTTATTTTATTTTATTTTCTATTTCACCCTCGTGTTGTTTTTGGTTGTAGGCGCTCCGGGTTTCAAAGTCAAGTTTGTGTTCGGGGTCCAAGGTTCGAGCAAACTTCACAATGCCCCTAACCGACCTAGCTGCTGCCCACCTCTTAACCTACACCACACCATCCCTTAACCTCCACCACACCATCTCCCCTGCTCCAACACACACAACATCACTTCCCCTGCTCCCTGCTCTCCCAATCCACCACCAGCCCTCACAGCAAAGCTGCCCACTCACACCATTCCCATTTCACCACCAGCCCTCACAACACCACCCAACAACCGTCAACAACACCAACACCATCAGCCATCTCCAATTAAACCACCAGCCACAATCCCTTGCTTCCACCAACGCGCAACCCCACAATAACACCAACAACGCAACCAATCGCAACTTACAACCACCCACCACCACTCACGCGCAACCACTGTTGCGCTGCACCTATCACCAAACACAAACCTGAATAGCAGCGACAACAATCTGCAATTCGCAGCACCAGCCACCAATTTCAACCACCAGCCTTCGCAACCCACTCAATTTCAGCCACCTTCAATCACACCAATTTCCAGCCACCGCAACCAATTCACCCAAGCAAACCCCAACACCTCCAATCACCACAACGTCAACCACCAATTCACAGAAACACCAGCAGCAACCCGCAACAATTGCAGCAACACTTACCTCCGCGGCCGCGCACCCCTGTCAGAAAGCGCACACGATTGGAGTCCAAATTCAGAGTCGAGGCAGAAGCTATGCGCGACCTCTGCGCGGTGTCTTCGCGGGCGCGCATTCGTGGGTCTATCACGAGCTCTTCACGTGATTTTTAATGAGAATTGAACGACTTCGATTGATGCTTGATTGATGACGATGAGGATTGACGGTGGTGATTGAGTGATAATTGATGATGCGTGATGGTGATGCAGGTGATGCAAATCAGAGCAGCCAAGATCGAAAGAGAAAGAAATGGAAGCTGATTTGTTTTACTGTTTTGGGGATTTGTTGGGTTTTGTTTTTGTTTTCCTTTTTTCTTTTCATTTTCTTTTATTTTATTTTATTTTTAGTTTAGTTTTATTTTTGGTTTTTAAGTTTAGTTATTTTAATTATTTTAGTTTAGTTTTTATTTCTTTTTAGTTTTCTCTTTTACTTTATTTTATTTAGCCTTGTATTATAAATACTCCTTTGGGGGGGTAATTAGAGGGGAGGCCATTATGCTATTTTCTTAGTTAGTTTAGGAGAGATTCTCTCTCTTAGGGTTAGATTAGATAGTTTTTAGAGAGATAAAGTTGATTATTGCTCAATTTTCTTCCAAGTAATCAATTTTGGTCAAGTTTAATTTCCAATCAAGCAATTCCTTCAAGTTTTCATCTTTCATTAATCCTCTCTCTAGTAATCTCTAATCCTTTCCTTTAGCTTTATTTATTTGCTTTATTGTTGCTTATTTTTGTTAGTCTTTTTAGTTCATCTAGTTATTATTGTTTTCATTGTTTTTAATCATGTTTTGTTTTGTGTTTCTTGAATATATTTTTGGTTTTGCTATTATGTTTAATCTCCTTTCTCTAGGCTAATCTTTTAGCTAGGGGAAGGGGGTGGAAAATATGTGTTGAATGTTGGATGAATGATGATAGTGGATTGATTACATACCTTAAATTGATGAAAGATATGATTTTTATTGACTTGAGATTATTGTAGCACTTTATTTGATTGCCTTCTAGTTTAAATGCATGAAAATGATTTGAACTAGATTTAGATCACCTCTATTTTAATGATTGCATGAGAATGAGTTGTTAAAAATGGAGTTCCATGTATTGTGCCCCTTTATTCTTTGGTTAGCTTGTGCCTAATGGGATGCATGAGAATGATCCTAATTAGCATAGACCTCTTTCATTGATTTTCCTAGACTATTGCATGAAAATGAATTGTTTAGGTAGGATCTTGTGTTCTTTGGCATGTTCTTCATGATAACTACGATTATTCCCCTTTTTTCTAATCATGTTTGACACCCCCGTATCCCTAGCGTTGTTCTTTCTTGATTTTATTCGTCTTTATCTTTGCTTATTCATAGTTTTAGTGCTTTTTATCCAATATATCAACAAAAACATTTCCCCTCTTGACTCTTGCATTAGTGATATTGATGTTGGACGAGTGAGCTTCCTTAGTGGTTCGACCCTTTACTTGCCACTAACTAGTTTAGTGTAAGTTTAGGCATTATAAATTGTTAATTTGATTAGGGTTAGTAGAACCAACGACCTACTTAATCCCGATCATAGTCGTCCCGCTGAGGGTAGTGCATTTCGCGCTTTCCAGCGTATACCCCGTCCTGATTTCTTTGATCCTTATTGTGAGCGAGTGCTTACGCTGGATGAGGTTCCCTTATCCCATCTTACTGGCCTGAGGTTGCGCGCAATGCGCCATAAAATGCTGGCTGATGCTGTTAAGGCCAATCCCCCTGATGTGTCTCTTGTTAGCCCCATTCCCCATGTTCAGCCTTTAAACACTTTTGCTTGGCTTGATGACATGGCTGACATGCATCAGTTTGATCATTATGTAGTGCGCGGTGGGAATACTAGGACTCCTTCACCTTCTTCTTCCCTAGAAATTCAATCAAGTAGGATGGCTGAGTCTCCTGGTGACCGCTCATACTTCGACTGTCAGCCCACTTATGTTGCTGAACCCGTAGAGGAGGGCAGGACTGAATTCTTCCTTGATGACAAGTGTTATGGGCCTAAGAACTGCGTGCTAGACTCCAGTTGGCGTAAGGACGCTGAGAGACTAGGCCTGGCTGTTGTTGGGCAGAAGTTTTACAGTTTTGGGGAGGGCTACGAGCTGATTCTGCCTGTTAATGGTGCGAAGTTATCATCCCCTCCTACAGGTCATATTGTTGTCTTTGCTTCGCAGCTGGACTTGGGCTTGAGGTTCCCCTTGGACCCCACCTTAGAGAAGCTGCTACGTGCTTTTAACATCTGCATATCTCTGGTGCACCCTGCCTCCCTTCATACTTTGATTTGTCTACTGTGGTTTTTGAGGTTTCGAAGGTACCCTGAGTCCCTGCATTTGTTCAAGTCTCTCAGGAGCCTGAAAAGATCAGCCTCTGGGACTGAGTCAGGGTGGTACTATGTCGCTCCCAAAGAGAGTAGATTCTTGTCCTACCCAAAACTTGGGCGTTTCAGGGACTGGACTGGCAAGTTCTTCTAGGTGAGGGTGCCTTCTAATTTTGCTGCTCCGCGTAATTTCAGAGAGATTCGCACCAACATGGCTGGGGTCACATTCTCTCCCTCTGAACCTGCTCGTGACACAGAAGCTTTTGAAGCTCTGCAGGGAGCGGGGACAGGTGATTCCAAATTTCCCAAGGTCTGGCTGCCCAATTCTATTTACATCGTGGGTAATGAGCAGCTATCTGCTATGCGTTTGTGCCGTACACATGAGTCTGGTAAGTTTTTTCTGTCTTCTGCCTTTTTTCTGTTTTCTGCCTTTTCTTCTTTCTTTCTTCTTTTTTTTTTTGACCTTTTGTCATTTTGCATTTTTAGTCTATGACAAGTTGGACAAACGCATGCTCGGGCTGGCCGATAATTGGAAGAACCCTATGACTTCCACTCCTGAGAACCCTCCTCAGCTCTTTGATATGCTGGAGGTGTTTGCGGGTTCCCTGAAGGGCGAGGTGCGTTTGGCTCCTACTGAGCTGCGGGTTGTTGTTGGCACCGTGGCTACTAGCGAGCGTGGTGGGTCCAGTTGCGCTGAGCTTGAGCCTTCGTCTTCTACTGTTGGAAGTAGGCGTAATGCTCGTCCTGCTCCTCAAAAGGTGGCTTTAGATTCTGAGGCGTTAGTGGCGCCTGCTACTTCCCCTGAGAAACAGCCTGTCGCGGCTTCCGGCCGGGTGGCACCTCAGACTTTTGCTACCAAAAGGCCACGTGAACAAGCTACTGAAGAACCAAAGGCTACTGCCGATGATTTTGCTGATAGTGTTCTCCAGTTTCCTACTGAGGGGACTGAGACCACTGCTGCGGGTGTAAAACCCGTTTCCTTTGCTGAGCATGTTCTGCTCTTTCCTTCTCCTACTGATGATACTGTTGCTGCGAAGGGCACTACCGTTCCTTCTGTTGCAGCTACTGATTTTCAGCTCCCTTATGAATCTGTTCTAGAGCTTCCAAGGTTTCCTCCGCGTCCCTACGCGTTGAGGGGGCGGCTCCGAAGCGCTACCTGGGGTGCACTCTCCCGAGCTACGGGCTCTCTTCAGTAGGATCGTCTAGTGATTTACTTGGAGGACGATCCTATGTCTTCTGCCCCTGCTAGGGATTAGCCAGAGGCGAAAAAGGCTCGCACTTCTCCTGGCCCAGAACCTCTTGCTTCCACGTCTGCCAACACCGGATTTCCAGGTGGGAACGCTGGTGGGGGAGACACTTTGAACTCCAGTGAGCTTAACCGCTGCGTTCATCAGTTCTTGGGTGATGCCTTTGAGAATCCTCTTTCAGCGTCCTCACTCTCTGCTGGAGGGACTTTTCGCCCTACTGGGGCCATTGAGTTTGCTGAGGTCCCTATTGACATTCATCTTCGCCCAATACTCTGTTCTTCTGGAGCAGAGAACGCTCCCTTTCGGCCTTTGATGAATGTGAGGGCTGATGAGTCTTTATTTGTAGACGACCCTTAGAAGGGTGGTACTCTAGGATACAGCCTGACTCAGGGGGTTCGTCTCCCTGTGGATTCTACGCGCAGCTCAGTCAGCCTTCCAGCATCTACCGCTTGCCATGATTTGCAGAAGGTTAGCCTCTGCTTTTGGCTTTTCTTTTTCCCGTTTCAGCTTTTCTTTGCTTGTTTTGTTGTTGCTGTCTTGTTTTATCTATTATTTTACTTTATTTTTTTATTTTTTTTTTTATATTGTTAACTTCTTTTGTTAACTCCCACTCTGGCTGACTCTTCTTTTCTGCTTTTCTTGCAGCTTGTTATGTCTGTGGGGGATTTGTCTAATGCCTTGATGTCGGTGGAGAAGGAATATCAGAACCAGGGTATAACTCTTTCCTAGAAGACTCTGGAGGTTCAGCAAGCTCAAGCTGAGAGGGATGCTATGGCCAATGAGGTGACTCCGCTGAGGGAGAAGGCGGATGCCTTGCAGCTCCAATTGGGAGAATTTCAGCTCACTCAGACCAAGCTGAAGGACTGCGAGGAGCAGTTGGGGACTTCTCAAGCCTGGGTGAAGACGTTAGAGGCGGAGGTGGCAAATTTACAGGCTGCACATGTTATTGCGCTGGAGGCTGCTAGGAGAGAGGCTCTCAAGTCTTTTGCGCTCTCTCCTGATTTCGCTAAGCTCCTGGCTGACCGCCATGATTGAGGATGGGAAGCTGCGGCTCGATGCGTTAGCAGCTTGTATGGTGAGGGTGAAGAGCAGCAGGCTCGGTTTAATGCCTTCTGGGCTAAGGTTGAAGCTGCCGGTGAGGCTGGTTTGTTCGATCTTCCCGCTGATCACCCTCGCGATGCTGGCTGCAAGATCCCCAACCACGCCGTGCTGAACTTGGAGGTGCCTCTCTGCCCTGACGTTGCTGCAACTACTGGAGTGGAGTCTCTGACTGATGATCAATAAAGGTTATGGCGGCTGTCACCCTCCTACTCCAGTGGTTCCTCTGAGTTTCCCTCACCCAGATCTGTTGTAACTAGGTAGTTTATGTTACTATCTTTGGGGTGTATAGTTGCCAAAGATTATGTTCCTTTGTGTGTTTTTAGAATACTTTTTCTTTCGTTGCTGGGTCTGTCCAGCTTAACTTGAATTTGTGATCTTCTAACTTTACCCGCTGAGTGTTTCCTTGTCCTGGTGGATGAGGGCTTAGCTTTATTTGTTCTGTGGCTGACCTGCTGGATGTTTACTCTGCCTTGGTGGGTAGGGGTTCATCCTTATAATGTATGCTCCTTATGATCTCCTCTTGTTGCTTTTCTTGCTGTTTATTTCATTGTCTACATGTTTGCTCTTTATCACATTTGGTGGGGCCTCGTAGGTTGGCCCTTCTTGTCTTTTTAATTTAGCTGCCTATCGCTTTTCTGTTTCTTTTGCGCTCTGCTGTGCTTCAGCACGGACTTTGTTACACTTCGTCCTTCCTACTTTATCTTCTTCAAGTGTTTGCGCGTTGTGTACTTCACTTAGCTTTGACCAAAGGCTTCGTCTGCGTGTTGGTGGACACATTTGATTTAGGGTTATTCGACTTCTCCTTGCTGAGACTTGTTTGTGTCGATCAACTTTTTGTTTATTTCGCCTGTGTCACCGGCTTGCTTTGCTGTGACTTATTTGCGTCATTCAGCTTATTTATGCTGCGACTTGTTTATGTCATTCAGCTTATTTATGCTGCGACTTATTTGTGTCGTTCAGCTTGTTTATGCTGCGACTTATTTATGTCATTCAGCTTATTTATGCTGCGACTTACTTATGTCGTTCAGCTTGTTTATGTTGCGACTTATTTATGTTGTTCAGCTTGTTTATGCTGCGACTTATTTATGTCATTCAGCTTGTTTACTGCCTGCTTACTTCTTTTTGTAAGGGCTTACTGCTTGACTGTATTCTCTTTTCCTCTCCCCCCCCCCCTCGAAGAGATGGGCTGGATGGGACTAAGAGAACCTTAGTGTTGCCCATGCAGCTCATCTTGTTCTTTTCCTCTCTCCTCAAGCTGAACGTGTCAGGCCCCCCCTTAGGCGTCCCCGAGGTGGTGCCCTATTTTGCTTTTTGCAGGTGAAGCGAGGTTTTAAGGAGTGATGCTTTCACTTTGTCATTTTGCGCTAGAGTGCTTCTTACCTCTAACACTTTATTATTATTCTTGTTTGATTTCTGCATGTTAGTATATGATGCTTGGGCATACTATAAACAAATTTACGCAACATACTCCTCACGTAGAGGCTTGTATTTCATTGAAAAAAAATGGCTAAAATGCCTTACTTAACACATCATGGACTGAATAGAGATTTATCAACTTGAAACAACTATGTTTCAGGCTATTTAAACAAAATATTTCTTTAACACATCAGCATTGAAACTGTTTCTTAAGACCTGACCTTCTTGATCTGCAAGGAGGAACGTGCCTGGTCCAACCTGCTCGTGGATGATGAAAGGACCTTCCCAATTTGCTGACAGCTTTCCATGCTGATTTCCTCTTCCAACTGTTGTTGTCATCCTGAGGACTAAGTCTCCTGGCAGGAGCTCCCTATGCTTGACCCTTTTGTTGAAAGCTTTTGAGATCCTGCTCTTCTAGGCTGCCAGCTTAAGGGCTGCTTTTAGCCTTACTTCTGGCAGGAAGTCTAGCTCTTCCAGCATGCGCTTTTCATTTCCTTGCTACTCATTGTGTTGTATCCTCAGGCTGGGGATTTGCACTTCCATAGGGACAACTGCATCAACCCCGTAGGCCAGGGTGAAAGGGCTTTTACCAGTTGAGTCTTTCTTAGTGGTCTTATTTGCCCACAAGACCTCTAAGACTAAGTCTGCCCACAGGCCCTTGTACTCCTTCAGCTTCTTCTGTAGGGCTGTCAGGATCAGCTTGTTTGTTGCCTCTGCTTGGCCATTGCTTTGCGGGAGGCAGACTGAGGCACTTACATACTTGGTTCCCATATCTCCCAAGTAGTCCTTTATGGTGTCACAGTCAAATTGGCACCCATGATCAAAGACTATGCACCGTGGCACCCCGAATCTAGTAATGATGCTCTTCCATATAAATGTTCTGACCTGGGTTGCCTTTATGTACTTGGTGGGCTCAGCTTCTATCCACTTTGTAAAGTAATCTACTACCACAATGAGTTACTTCCTGCCCGCCGACCCAGTGGTGAAAGGTCCCAATATGTCTATTCCCCACTGAGCGAACGGGATCGGGCTGAGGATTGGAGTCAGATCATTTGCTGGCTGATTTATGACTGCTGAATATTTTTGACACTTGTCGCATTTTTTGACATATGCTAGTGCGTCTTGCGTGAGAGTTGGCCAATATGCCCTTCTTCTAAGGATCTCTACTCCCAATGCTTTCCCGCCGATATGGTTAGCACATATTCCAGAGTGGGCTTCTTCCATAATGCCCTCCTACTCCCATTCTGGAATACACCTTAGCAGCGGCTTTGAGAAGCCTTTCTTGTTGAGCTCTCCATTCATCACTACATACCAATTTGCGTCTTTCTTCACCTTTTTAGCCTGTGCTTCATCATCGGGCAGCGAGCCATGAAGTTTGTATGCCAAGATGTCCGAGAACCAGGCTCTTTGGCTCCTGAGGCAGCTTACCTGCTCCTTTTCAGCGATGCTGCTCTCCTCTAACACTTCGACCATCACTGTTCTTAATAGGCTTTGTAAGGTGGAGCTGGCTAACTTAGATAAGGCATCAGCTTGAGAGTTTCCTGCTCTGGGGACCAAGTCTATCTGGAAATGGACTAGCTGGGCTGCCAGCTCTTTCACTTTGGTTACGTATTTCATCATAGTGGCTTCCCTTATCTCATACGCCCCCTGTAGTTGGCTGGCAACGAGCTGAAAATCAGGTTGTAGGTGTACTTTGCGGGCTCTGGCTGCGAGGCTCATACGCAGGCCTGCCAGCGTCGCCTCATACTCTACTTCATTATTAGACGCTTTGAACTTCAACTTGATTGCATACTCAAATACGTTTCCTTCTGGAGACGTCATTATTACTCCTGCCCCACTCCCCGTTTAGGCTTGACTTCGAATTCATATTCAGAAAGCTCGATTGCCCACTTTAAGAGTCTACCCGATGCATCCATCTTTTGTAATGCTTTCTCCAGCGGGTGATTTGTGAGGACCTCTATTATATGCGCGTCAAAGTATGGTTTTAGCTTTCTTGCTGCTGTGACCACTGCAAAGGCTAGCTTCTCTACCACGGGGTATCTTTGCTCTACGTCGGTCAGTACGTGGCTCACGAAATATATCGGCCTCTCTTGCTTCTGTCTTTCTACCAGCAGGACGGCTGCGATTGTCTGTATTGAGGCTGAGATGTACAACTGTAGCTTTTCCGTCAGCTCTGGGCTGATCATTGTTGGGAGCTTAGTCAGATGCTCCTTAATACCCTCAAAGGCTTCTTTCTCCTTAGTCCCCCACTTGAATTCTCTATTTCCTTTCAACAGCTTATAGAATGGCAAGGCTTTGTCTGCTGACTTGCTGATGAATCTTATCAGTGCGGCCATTCTACTTGTCAACCGCATGATATCTTTGATGCTCTTAGGCTCGGGCAGATTGAGGACTGCTTCGACCTTTTCTGGGTTAGCATCTATTCCTCTCTCGCTGATCAGAAAACCCAAAAACTTTCCGGAGCTCACTCCAAAGACACACTTTTTCGGGTTGAGCTTGATTCTATACTTGTTCAGGGTGGCAAATGTTTCCTCCAGGTCCATGATATGTCCAGCCTGCGTGACGCTCTTAACAATTTCGTCGTCAACGTATACTTTCACATTTCTTCCCTTCTGGTGAAGGAGTACTCTATCCATTGCCTTCTTAAAAGTTGCTCCAGCGTTCTTCAGCTCGAAGGGCATAGCTATGTAATTATACACTCCCCCTTCGGTAATGAATGCAGTTTTCTGCCTGTCTGGCTCGTGCAGGCTGATCTGATGGTACCCTGAGAAGGCGTCCATAAAGCTTAGCAGGGCGTGCCCGCTGGTTAAGTCTACCAGTTGATCTATCCGTGGTAGTGGGTAACAGTCCTTCGGGCAGGCTTTATTAAGATCTGGGAAATCTACACAAATTCTCCATTGGCCATTTACCTTCTTCACCATGACCACGTTGGCTAACCATTCTAGATAGTCACAGGGTTCAATAAATCCTACTTCCAAGAGTTTTTCCACCTCTTCCTGGATTGCCTGGTTTTTCTCCGTGGAAAAGCTTCGCTTTTTCTGCCTGACTGGCCTAATATCCTCCTTTACATTCAGCTTATGCACCATGACTGCTGGGTCAATTCCGGGCATCTCATCTGCGGAAAATGCAAAAATGTCTTTATTCTTTCTTAGCATCTCTATGAAGTGCACCCCTACTCCTTGATCAATGTCTTTTCCAATCTTCACCGTCCTCGAGGGATCACCTTCTGTGAGCTCAACTGTGACATGCTCCCCGCTGGGAAGTGGTCTGGTCATTTCTTCTTTTGCGGGCTCAAAGTTTTCCATTGCCAACTTCTGTTTATCTTTTTCCCCGTGGTACTCTTCACGCTTCCTTTTCCTTGACTTCCTCTCAGGTTGCTCAGGGAGCGGACCCGGACTGCTGTCTGGTTTTGGTAGGCTGCTTCAAGGCAGTTATGTAACATTGTTGGGTTGTCTTCTGGCTTCCCTTAAGCTTTGCTGACCAACCCTCATTAGTTGTGTATGCCATGGCCAGGTGGTAAGTGGATACCACCCCGCCTATCTTGTGGATGAGCGGTCTTCCCATGATTACATTGTAGGGTGAAGGGGAGTTTATGACGAGAAATTTTGCTCGAACATAACGTCTTTTTGACCTCTCTCCTACCCGGACTAAGAGTTCGATTATGCCTTCTGGGGTAAGCCCCGAGCCGTTAAACCCGGTGACCTCATAGTTTACCCTCTTCAGGTCTTTTATATCCAACTTCAGCTCATTGAACGCACTGATGTATATGATGTTGGCTGAGCTGCCTCCGTCTATCAGTATTCTATCCACCTCCCAGTTTGCAATTCTCATTGTCACCACCAGCGGGTCATCATGAGGGTAAATTATGCCCTTCTGGTCATGCTCGTCGAACGTGACTCGCGGCTGCGGGGGAAGAGGTGACCATCTACGCTTATCATTGTCGTTTATTTGATGTATCATCGCCCGCAGGTCAGTCCGCGCTCTATTAACTATCCCCCCATGTACCGGACCCCCGCTGATCACGTACACCCTGCCCTCTGGCTTGCCATCCCTATCCTTGTCTCCAGCTGGGCCCCTCTGACCTCCTCTGCGGTCAGCTTGGCCCGCTCTATCCTCCTCCCTTCTTCTGGGAGGCTCACCACGCTGCTTAAATTGACTCAGGTATCCTCTCCTGACCAAGTCCTCTATGTTGTCCTTCAAGTGCGTGCATTCTTCAATGGTATGGCCATAGTCCCCGTGAAAGTCACACCACTTACTAGTATCACGACTCCTGTTTACCATCCTTGGAGGCCTCTGCCACTTATCATCAGCCTTATTTACGCTGAATATGTGAGATCTGGAATGGGTTAGTGGGGTATACTGATCAAGCTTCCCCAGCCTTGGCCCTCTCCTTGGATCAGACTTTCTCAGTCCCACTGCCCAGTTCGCTTCTCTGCGGTTTTGCTCAGCTCTGCTTGGCTGGTCCACCCTTGGTGTGTTCTCTGCCCGGGTGACCTCTGCCCGCTTAACCGAGTCACCTGTTTCTTTCCTACCCAGCATTGCTCTGTCAGTCTCCTCTGCTTTGATAAACTCATGCGCTTTACCCAGCGCTTCAGCGAGCGTTTTGAGGCTCTTACGCCCCATAAATGCTTTGAATGGTGACCCTGGCAGTAGGCCACTCTGCATTGCTAATAGTGCTACTTCCTGGCTCATATTTGGAATGGTTGTTGCCTCCTTGTTGAATCTGGTGATGAACTCCCTCAGAGGCTCATCCTTTCCCTGAACTAGGGACATCAGTTTGGTTGTCATCTTGGTTCTGTCCACCAAGGTTATGAAATGCTCCATGAACATTCTCTTCAGCTGGCTGTACGAGTATACAGAACATTTGAGGATGGCGCCGTACCATTCCGCTGCCAGCCCCTCCGGAGTTGGTGGGAAAGCCATACACCAGACTGAGTCCGTCATGGTGTAGAGTACCATATGATTCTTGAAAGCTGATATGTGGCTTTTGGGTGTTGTGGTTCCATTGTACTTACAGCTCGACATCTTCACCTTCTCCACGGGTTCTTCCGGAATCTCCCGGCAAAATGGGGAATCATCTAGAACAACCTGGATTCGCGCTCGTTTGTCTCTCTCCGGGATGGGTCCTCGCTCTACGGCCGGTGACCTACTGCGAGGGACCCGCTTCTCTGGGCTAATTCGAGCGGGAGTTATTTCCTCCACGCTCCATTCCCGATTCAGGTTGCGAGCTTCCAGCTTCAATACCTTTTTCCTCAGCTGAATGAGCTCTTTCTGCTCCGGGGTGAGAGTTGAGACTTCTGGCTTTTTCGCTGCGGGCTCCGCAGCTGCCGTTTTCGGTGATGGGCTTGCCCCCTTACCCATATTGGTAAGGATCGCTGTCATTGCAGCCAGCTGCTCCTTGCTGCACTTAGAGAAGTTCTGCAGAATGGCTGGCATGTTCACGGGCTGCGGTTTCTGGGTTGCAGGTGCTGAGACAATAAGCTCATTGTTCGCGCCTGTTAACGGCATTCCGTACTTGAAAATAAAGTTGGATCCTACCGGATCTACTGGTTTTGCCGCTGCTTTAGCAGTGGCTGATGTCGATCCGATGGGGTTGGATTTCTGTGAGATGGTCGATTTGGGGTTTCTTGTGGATCTCTTGTTACTGGGGGTGTTTTTTGTGGTGTTTGGCTGGTCTCATTAGTTTTGGACGTGGGTGTTTGTACAGTTTCTTCTCCGGCCATGGTGGTAAATTAACTAGTCCCTAGCTCAGTTGGTGAACCTTAGGTTAGATGATCCAATCCCCTCCTTCTAGCGCCAATTATTCCAGGTATGGATCCAAGGATTCTGCTGGATAAGCTGGGTCCCGTCAACAACCTACACACGGTAGCACACGTAAACTGCCCTCGGGGGTGGCTCGAGGAACCCTCCTTTGAAGCTTAAGTTAGAGAGTGTTTAGAGAAAGAAAGTGTACTTAGAGAGATATAGAAAGTGTAATAACTTGAGTGTCTAACCTCTTTTATGTTGTACTTTACCCTCTATTTATAGGCGTACTATCTCCTTCGTGGAGAGCTTAGCCTGGTCAGCCCTGCGGGCTGACTCTGCCGGGCTGACGAGCCCTCCTTTAGTCGCTTATTCAGCGGTGAGTGCGCACCCTGGGGGTTGGGCGATATTTCAGCGGGAGCTATCCTATACAATTGGAATTATGGTTAAATTGCTTCCAATATTAATGTTTATTCTATTCTTATTTATGATCACCCTATTGCATGTTTAAAGGGAATATGTAATTGAAAATCACGCCTAATAAGATAATTTGGACAACCGCTTTAGGTTCCTTTTAATCT
The DNA here is from genome assembly GCF_948465745.1 of Chenopodium album. Lineage (NCBI taxonomy): Eukaryota > Viridiplantae > Streptophyta > Magnoliopsida > Caryophyllales > Amaranthaceae > Chenopodium > Chenopodium album. The sequence continues at coordinate 33,115,388 of NC_137841.1, read as the reverse complement.
TGTTGTTTAATTTAAGTGATCACAAATATTTTAGAATTATGTGTTGCATTAATATTTAACCAATTTAGCCTAATAATATGTGTTGCAAATTGAATATTTTGTTTGTATGCCTTTGAGATCGCAGAATCACTTTTCACTATAAGAATCGAGTAGAGGCCAATACGGGCGAATGTGACTCCATGACTCACTTCGTACCATCATCCCCGATCCTCCTTTCGTGGTTCCGAACCATATGGAGTTAGTAATCTCATGGATTATGAATGGGGTGTGACTTTCACGGGTCAATCGTAGTTGCCTTCGTTGTCCCTTTATCGTAGTTGCCTTTTATGATCCGTGAACGGTTTACAAGTTCCTTAAAAACTTGTTGGCGGCTCCCTAATTTCCTTGTCCCTAATCGTATACATCAATTCCCACTTCCTATAAGTGCCAAGCATATTCACAACATGCTTTTAACGTAGGCGCACTTCGAACGACGCTTACAATTTGGCGACTCTGCTGGGGAGGATTCTTGGTTATTTATCGATTTGAGTGATCGGTATTTAATTAAGATGAGTGGATAAGACTTGAAAGATTCTTGAAAAATATTCCTGTGATTAATTTGGCATTTTTGCATAAGCATAGACGTTTTAACGTCTCATTTAGGTTTGTCTAGTAGGAGAAATTAAATAACTTGATTGCGTACGAAGGAAAACTGGGCATCAGTCAGATTTTCTGACTGCCGTGCCACGGCAGAATTTGCCGTGTCACGGTACAGTGCATCGTCTGACGGTGTGCAGTACCGTGGCACGGGAATCTCTGTCGTGTCACGACAGTCTTAAAATCAGTCTGGTGGCTTGTTTTATCTTCTCACAGTCAACTTCCTTCGATTTTTCTGAAAAAACGTCTGTGTTCTACATGCGTCTTAGCCCCGGGGGATTTAAGCTCTATCAACCCAAAAACGCTCATGGCAATAAGGGTTCATCCGAGTTATTAAATCCACCCAAACCATGGAGTCAAGTTCGATTTCATCACGAACTCGCGGAGCCGCCCGTTGGCATACACCCTCAAGGGAGGCTGCCTTGCTAACGCGTCCAAACTCTTAAACATGGTACCCTATTGACACCAAATAAACCTGACCATAGGCCTTGATTTGGGCAATGTACAACAGGGAGATACAGAAGGCATGCGTTCCTATGTCAGGCGGTTCAATCTGGTACGAATCTAGATTCATGGGCTATCTGATAAGGTCGCCTTCACAGACTTCTTTAAGGATCTAAAGAACGGGTCTACTTTTAAGTATGAACTCGTCCGCAAACAAATTTTCACTCTACAAGGAGCCTTACGAGAGGCGGAAGCCTATATACAGGCTACCGAACTCTGCTCCTCCAATAAGCAGTCGGACTCTAAGAAGTCCAACCGACAAAAGGAGAGTCGGCCTGCTCAGCCGGCTCCTAAGCCAAATGATAGCAAAAAGAAAAAAACAAATCTAGGCCATTGATAACTCTGATCAACCGGCCCAGAAGAAGAAAAAAAGTGGAAACCGTACAGCTGACTCTTTAGAAGCCGACCCCTATGAAAGGTTCCGCTGAAAATCGGAACAAAAACAAGCATTGACATTTCCATGAGGATGTTGGCCATGACACGAACGACTGCTTCAGTCTCAAGCGGAAGCTCGACCGTCTAGCCGACAAAGGACAGCTGAAGTCCTATGTGAAGTACAAAGTGACTTCAACGGTAAATCCGGGGCAGTCCAAGAAAAAGACTCCCCAGCCTGCTGTGAGTGCCGAAACTGATGAAGATCCGGTGTACACAATAGCAGGCGGATTTGCCGGGGGTGGCCCGAGCATTCGGGGCACCTAGGACCATTTGAGAAAGATGGTCAATTCTGTGGAAGAAGGAGAGGCGGCAAGCACATCCGCCTTCCCTAAAGTTGTTATCACCGAGCAAGACAGAGGCAAAGTCCGCTGGCCGCATGATGACCCTGTGGTCATTGAATGCAAGGTGGCCAACCAACTAGTTGGTCGAATTTTGATTGACACAGGAAGCTCCTCGGACCTCATCAGCCTCAAATGCTTATCCAATCTCAAATACAAACCGGATAGCATGATGGAGATCACTCACACCCTTGTTGGGTTTGGGGGAGGACTTGTGCACCCAGTCGGACGAATTGACTTACCCGTCCGCCTAGGGAACAGGGGAGACGGTCGGCACATGACCATCCGTTTCCTAGTGGTTGAAGAGCTCATAGCTTACAACCTCATCTTTGGCTAACTTACTCTAAATGAGTGTAAGGTCGTCATCATCCCTACTCTCATGCTGCTCAAGTATGAGAAGGATGATGGAACAGTCGGTTCCCTTAATGGGGACCAAAAGACGACTCGAGAGTGTTATCTCTCGGACGTCAAGCCCGCTGCCGCAGCATCCGGCCGGCGCAAGCAGACAATCGACCTCGATGATGTCGAGGAAGAACAGTCGGCCCCACCAGCCGGAAAGAAAAGAAAGATTGATCAGCTGGTGGTGGTCAAAAAAGAAAAACAATAGCAATCACTGACCGGGGAACGGTTAGATGATCTCCGTCCCCAGCCTGCTGGCGAACACATTGATATCCCTCTGGATGACAGTCGGCTAGAGCGGACGGTTAAGGTGGGGATGGTTGCATTTGCTAAGCTGGGTGAGAGCCTGCACCTGCTGTTGAGAGAATTCAAAGACATTTTTGCCTTTGAAGTGGAAGAGATGCCAGGCATCAGCTCGGATCTCGCTGTCCACAAACTCGCCGTGGATCCTAAAAAGAAGCCCATCCGGCAAAAGAAAAGAAACCATGGCGAGGAAAGAAGTCAGGCGGCAGCCGCCAAAGTAAAAAAGTTGTTGGACGCCAAGTTCATTCGCACATGCAATATCCCTGAGTGGGTAGCTAACGTTGTGTTAGTAAAAAAGCCGAATGGAACTTGGCGCATGTGTGTTGATTACACAGACCTCAACAAGGCATGTCCAAAGGATAGCTATCCACTGCCTAAGATCGACAGTCTGGTCGATTCAACAGCCGGACATGCCCTGATGAGTTTTATGGACGCCTATTCAGGTTTCCATCAGATCCCCCTGTGGAAAAAAGATCAAGAAAAGACGGCATTCATCACTGATCAGGGGTTGTTATGTTATACGGTGATGCCGTTTGGTTTGAAGAATGCGCCTGCTACTTTCCAACGAATGATTAATACGGTGTTCATTAATCAAATTGGAAGGAATGTAGAGGCGTACATTGATGATATGATAGTCAAATCCAAACAACAGGCGGATCATCTTGCTGATCTCCGAGAAACATTCGCCACACTCAGGCGGCACAAGGTCATGCTAAACCCAAAAAAGTGTGTCTTTGGTGTTGAGTCTAGGAAGTTTCTCGGATTTTTGATTGACCAAAGGGGAATAGAGGCCAACCCTGAGAAAATAAAGGCGGTAATCGACATGCAGTCGCCCCGTACTGTGAAAGAAGTGCAAAATTTAACAGGTTGCCTGGCGGCCTTGGGGAGATTCCTCAGTCGGACAGGCGACAAGTGTCTCTACTTCTTCCAAGCAATAAAAAAGAAGACCAACTTTGAATAGGGGCACGATGCAGAGGCGGCCTTTCAGAAGCTAAAAACTCATTTGCACTCTTTGCCGAGGCTTGTTAGCCCTTTGCCCAAAGAGAAGCTCTTCATGTATTTAGCCATCTCTAATCATTCCCTCAGTGCCGTTCTCTTAGCTGAAAGGGACGGCATCTAGCTCCCGGTGTATTTTATTAGCCATGTTCTTAGGAACGCAGAGCTTGGGTACCCCATGGTTGAAAATTTTGGCCTTGCCCTTTACATGGCCATCAAGAAGCTAAAACCCTACTTCTTGGCACATGCGGTAGAGGTCTATACTGACCAACCGATCAAGCGGCCGCTCACAACCTTGGAGTCTTCTGGACGAATGCTTAAATGGGCGATTGAAATGCATGGATTAGAAATCACTTACGAACCAAGGAAGGCAATAAAGGGGAAAGCATTCGCCGACTTTATTGTTGAAATGACAAGGCCGGTTGCACCGGATAATACTGACCACGTTTGGAAAGTGTATGTGGACGGGAGCTCCACTACAAACGGCTGCGGTGCAGGGATTATCTGTCAATCTCCTGAGGGAGATAAGTACGAATATGCATTGCGGTTCAAGTTCCAGGTCTCTTACAATGAGGCCGAATATGAGGCCCTGCTAGCCGGCATTCGGTATTGCAAGGCGGCAGGGGTAAAGAAAGTTGACGCCTGCTCCGATTCTCAACTGGTCGTACTCTAGGTCAATGGAACGTATGAGGCCACTCATCCGGCCATGATAAAATATTTGCAGGCGGTAAAAAATGAAGTCGGGACACTTGAGGAGTTTCATCTAACTCAAGTGCCCAGATCTTCTAACAATCAGGCGGATGCTCTGTCAAAACTTGCATCATCCGCCTCCTGTGAAACACCTCGGTCGGTTTTCTGGGAGGTCATGGAAAAGAGAAGTATATCTAATGAAGACCCCATTGGAATTCTCGACCGAAGCTCTACCTTGATGGACAACATTCGGGCTTATCTTGCAGACGGCACGCTCCCTGATTCACCCAGGAGGCGGCTGTACTGAAGAAGAAAGCGGCAAACTTCGAGCTGAGACAAGGAGAACTCTTACTGGTTTCTTGAAACCCCTGTTGAAGTGTGTTACCCTAGAGAAGGGTAAAGAGGTCCTCGAAGATTTGCATGCGAGTTTATGCGCCTCCCATATAGGCGGTAGGTCCCTAGCTTCCAAGGCCAAGCGGCTCTATTTCTGGCCAACTCTGGAATCGGACGGTATGGAAATGGTAAAAAATGTGACAAGTGTCAAAAGTTTGGCAAGCTCATCCATCGTCCGACCACAAACCTGATGGCCATCCACAGCCCAATTCCCTTTGCCAAATGGGGCATGGACATACTTGGGCCTTACACAGCAGCACCAGGCGGCAAGCGCTACATATTGGTAATTGTGGATTACTTTACCAAGTGGGTAGAGGAGGAGGCGGTCAAAAACATCAAGACCAAAGATGGCATCTCCTTCATATGGAGGAATGTTATCACCCATTTTGGGGTGCCTATGTCTATGGTTTGTGACAACGAACCTCAGTTTGAGACGCCTCAGCTCAAGACTTGGTTGGGAGACCAAGGGGTCTCAAGCTTCTTTGCATCAGTCGGCCAGCCCCAAGCAAACGGCCAGGTCGAAGCATTCAACAAGTTAATCTCAGACGGGATTAAAAAGAAAATAGAAAGGGCTGGTGGCCTTTGGGCGGATGAATTACCACACATCCTCTGGGCCATCAGAACAACCGCCAAAGGGGCAACTGGAGAAACCCCATTCCTCATGGTGTATGGTGCAGAAGGTGTCCTGCCCATCGAACACTATGAGCCGACTCTTCGAGTCATGTTATATGACGAAGAAGTAAACTGGGAGGCCATGCGGCTGGCATTGGACTCACTTCCAGAGCGCAGGGCCAATGCTGCCTTACGCCATGAAATTTACCGTCTGAGAATGACTCGGGCCTACAACAAAAGAGTACACAAGCGTCCTCTAAAAGTGGGGGACTTTGTGCTACGGAAAATGGAGGCAGTCGGTAGGGCGAATGAGCAGGGAAAGCTAACTCCAAATTGGGAAGGCCCCTACCGAATCTATGATGAAGTAAGAGACGGCACCTACCGACTGGAAGAACCAGACGGTAGGCGGCTGCCTAGTATTACTTCTAAGAATTTTTGTAATTACTTCAAAGTTCTGATTAATGAGAATATGCCTTCATTTCCCAAACTTGTCTCCTTGCTAAATTTTGTAAATTATGCTAAGTGTCGCCTGTACAAAGTACAGACGACCACTCTATTTTTTTTAGCATCTGTCCCAACAGCAGACGCCCCATTCCGTTTGAAGGAGCCGACTGCACCAAAGCAGTCGACCCTACTGATTTATTTTCAAGTTAAGTCCAAAGCTTAACAGCTATTTACCATTTTTAGAAGAGGCCAATGGCCGGATATTAATAAAACAATAGAGGCCGACGGCCAGTCTGCTCGAACATGAGTATGACCGTCTGCTCCAACATGAGTCAGATAACCGACGACGTCCATTCGGGCGAATTCGTCGAGGAGAAGCATCTCCCATTTAGGTGGCACATTTCTCTAGTAATACCTCAAACGGCCCTACCGAATGCTAAAAGCGCATCCGCAGTCGTTTGAATAAATCGAAAGTGAAATCTAAAAGGCCGAAAGTTTGTTGCATTGTTCTAGTACAATTGAAAAGAGGTCACTGTTTCATGATTACAGGCTATTGAGGCATAAGGCCTGATGCGCCTGTTTTTGCTCTGGGGCAAGGTACGTAGAGAACTCTTTCTCAATCAAAAAGCTAAGTAAAAAAACTTAGCATTATGCGTAGGCTTATAGCCGAATGCGCTATTCTGCTAATGGGCCAAACCAGGCAGAATACTTTCTCTAAACAACAAGCTAAGTTAAAACTTAGCATTTAATTTTAACGAGGCCTATGGCCGAATGAAATTAAAGAATCGACTGCTCTATATGGACGTAGGTCGCTTGGTTTGGGGCAATCACCATAGTGATTGATTCACTTAGAAACCATGCATACTCTTCTAAGTATCAATAATTTCTAAGTCAATCAATCCAATCAACCGAAACCAATCGACATCCGCCCAGGGGCAAGAACATTCGCATACTATATAGGCTAAAATACTTAGCTAAAATTCCATGCATAAAAATAAGCTTTGAAAATATTTAAACCATGCGTAAACACCAATATAAATAAAACCGGCCGAATAACCGGGTGCTTCATAAAAAATAAACAATCGTCAAAATTGACGATTGCAAAGAGTTAACTGGCAAAGCCAGGAGAATTGTTAAATAACCCGACCCCTCGATCGGTAAAGATACATTTTTACTCGGCACGCAGGCCGCAAGATCAGATAAATGGCCATTCGGCCGCAGAAAGAAATTATAAAAAGCTTAAGGGGCAGGGGAGTTATCAACATTGGCAGCCGCATCATCACCCGCCGGCTGCTCCGTATTTTCATCATCCTCCTAGTCCCCCTGCTCGTCCCCAGAAGAGCCTGATGAGGAGCCGGGCTCTTCGCCCTCAGCATCAACCTTGTTCGCCTCCTCTTGAGATTGGCGAAGAAGTTCAGCATTGAAATCCTCGTTAGCTTGATCAAACTTGGATTTCCAAGTGCTATAGTCAGCACTCGGCTGTACCGCCTCCCATGCCATCCGCATGATGGCCTCACAGTCCTCCATCATTTGTTTGACAAGGGCCTCCTTCTCCTCCTCAGCTCGGGACTTTAACTTAACTTTCAACTGCTTCTCCTGGTTCGCCAGGCGCACCTCAAGGCGGCCAACACGTTCCTTTGCCCCCTCGGCCTCTTTCTTGGCCTCTTGAAGAGGCTCAAGCTTTTCTTTAAGACCTTTAATTTTGGCCTTAAGGTCAATGATTTTGGAGCGAGCCGAATCCAGGTCCTTCTTTACCTGCAGGTTGGCATTCGCCTGGGAATACATCATATCAAGGGTCAGTAGCTCATTCTGAGCAATTTCAAATTGAGTTCGGTCTAAGTCGGACTCGGCTCGAGCTTTAGCGGTTGTTACCTATTTGGACTTTCCCTGGATTGGCCTTCTTAGCCCCTGGATGCGCAGCATAGCCTGAAAATGAGAAAAGAGCCTAATGGTCAAGACCAGTCTGATATGTGCTTAAACAATAAGAAAATTAAGCTAACTCTTTACCTCACAGAGGTTCCCCAAGATGGCATCCAAGTTAAGGGTGCCGACTCTTCTCACGGACGCCTTGTCCTTTAGATCAAGCGCCCTCAGCATCTCCTAGGCCATCTGGACGACGGTCGGCCTTTGCACGGGAGCGGCAAAATTAACGTTAGTCAAGAAAATTCTAAGAAACTATCTTGATGTTGAAATTCAATAAAGATGCGGTTTATACCGTCCGTTTGAACCTCCTCCTCCTTCCTATGACGCCTCTTCTCTCCTGCTGAGCCGACAACAGTAGTAGGTTGCTTAAAGCCACCCTTCGATGCCTTAGTAGCATCCGGTTTGCTGACCTCCCTGTCAACTTCGAGAGTAGAGCCGTCCCCTTTCTTGGGCTTGTGAGCAATGTGCTTCCGGTTCTTGCCGGATGCACTCACATCACCAGCCCCAGTCTTCTGGATTTTGGGTTGGGATTGCTTGGAGGGAGAGGGCCTGGTGGAGCCACTCTGCATTAGCAAAAAGAAAGGCGTCAGAAAAACAGGCGGGCAAAAATTAACCTTTGTTGAAAAATATACCAAGTGTTATAAACAACTACCTTGGGAGTCCCGACTGTTTTCTGCTCGTCACTCGCTCGATTAAGGACGTTCGAGCAATATTTTGCTGCAGAGACAGCAGCCGGTTTCCTTGTAGCTCTGGGGGACGACTATTTTCTCCCCACGCTCATTTGTCCGAACGGACACTTTGAACAAACCCCGGTCAAAAATTTACTCCTAGGCCCGCCTAGGGAGAGGGGGCAAGGCACTCTTGCCAGCCAGGAGGGGCGGATCCTTGTTCCACCTATTGTATTTCTAGTTCAGTCGGTTATTAGAGGAATGAACTATGTAGAACTTTGTTCTCCAGTCCTTCCACTTGTTCTCCTTGTCGACTGCCATCATGTACCCCTTGCAGGTGGACAAGGTGTACCAGCCTTCGCCGCCCTTGGCAGGCGCTCGGCTGAGATAATGCATGTGGGCGAATGCCTCAAAGCTAGGATCCACCTCCAACATTTCACATGCGGCAACGTACCCGATGATATTAATCCATGAATTCGGGACAAGTTGCCAGATACCCAGTTGGTATCCGTCCAGTATTCTCTCCACGGCCGGATGGAGAGGGAAGTGTAGACCAGCTTGGAGGACCGCCTCGTAGCAGCCGAATGCTTGGTCCTTATAGCTGGCCAAGGTCGGCCAGGTTATCGTATCATCCTTGTTGGGAACGAACAAGGAAAATCCATGACCCATTACGGTCTTGCGCTTGAAATTGGCAAGACCGGATGTCATAGACATCCGCTTACTTTGCGGGACATGGTGATAGTAGGGGGCGCGTTCCAAGCGCCTAGAAGCACTCGGCTCCGCCTAACCTTCTCCCTTCTCCACTGACAAGGATTCCCTTGTAGTGCTCATCTTTACTCGGGCCTCCTCTGAAGTAACGGAGGCATTTTCAGAAGATGACGAGGCAGAATTGTCATCAGAGCTCTCCCCAGAGCTAGGGGACTGCCGGCTGGGGTCAGTAGGGTCCTCCCCTAGACTCTTCTCCGACGCATGTTCTGAAGGCTCGGCCTGGTATGGACTGTCGGCTTTTCGCAGTATGGTATCATTGGGGGTGCCGCTTGAAGAAGGGGAAGAGTAATAAGTTGGAGTTTGGGAAAGGTCAGAAGAAGGGTTTGGGGGGTTCTTAGAAATCTCACTAGCAGGCACCCTAATGGAGCCATCATAGTTGACAGTCTCACTATCCGAATGGTAAAAGGAACCATCCGCCCTATATCTCCTCGTTGTCTGCTTTGTCTTGGCAATCGTGTCCTGCAGATGCACAGACATTGTCGGATTTGGAGATGTACTTAAAGGAAAGTTCTCGAACGAGCATTCGACACTCCTAGTTCTAGATTCAGCCGTCCTCGGTGACCGGCTGATCGCTAACATAGGTCGTGCCGTGTGCGTTTGGGAAACCATTTGATAAAGAAAAAATGCAAGAAAAAATAAGTAAAAGAGGAGAGCAGGCGGTTACCTTAGAAGAGATGCCCAAAAGCCTTTTGGGCTCAGTGACACGTGTCACTCAGACATTGCTTTTGGAATGGCGGCCTTCAAGGGCCCAAACCTTGAGGCGCCGTTTTGCGGCGGGACCTAATCCCTAGGTCACCAGATCCTAGGGAAAGCACACTTTTCCAAAAAGACCCTATAAATAGGGACAGTTCCTTCATTTACGACGGAGATACACTGAATACGAGACAACACGTCACTTTCACAGTTATTACAGAGTTGTCGTTTTCCAGAAACAGACAGCACCTTACCCGAGCTTGGAATCCGAGCAGATAACTTTATTTCCGCACGTTTTACTCCGAATACTTACTAACTTAATCTTTGGAGGCGGACCACCGACCATTCGGCGGTCCGTTTGCTTTGCAGGTACAGGCGCCCTTTGCTGAATCCAGTCTTAGTGTTGTAACTCTCCCAAGGGACAAAAACCCCCGAAACAGGAAATGTAATTAAAATCACTCATTAGGCTATTTCCTGGGATCAAGCTAGATGTCTCTACAAATGACTCCAATAGGAAAATAACAAACTAAGCTCAATCGATAATAATAGTTTCCAAATCAATTGTTCATGTCATTGAAACCTAATATGAAATCTAGCTTGATAGTTGAGGTTGATCACTCCTCAAGTTATCAAACACATGCACAAATTTCACTAACCAATTTAATCACAATGATGATTAATCAAATTCTCCCAATTAATCATGAAATATCACATGTTCATGCTTCACCCTACCCTTAACAAGGAAACTACTCATTACTCATTGCAAATTCAAACTAGAAAGCTAAATCAATCACAAATTTCATCATCATCAAAGTAATATGAATTTATCACAATCTAATTAACCAAACAACAAGTAATTCAACTTAAATTAAAAAACCAAACATAAATTTGCATTAAAGTTAAAGAATTCTTACGACACCAAGATCAAAATCATAGAAGTAGAAGATTTGAAAACATCAAGTTTCTCTTTCTAAAAATCCAAGAACAATTATCCAAAATCTAGAGCTTCTCTCTAAAATTTTATCAACAATTCTAGTCTAATCTAATTTCAAATTAATTCTCTCTATAAACATAAGAAAAACTATATATGGTCAAACTAACTAAAGGGAAGTTAGTTAGATGTTATAAAAATGACCTCAAAGAGCGCGACCCCTCACAAGCTTGCGCGGCCGCTACAAAAAGGGTACAGAGCCGGAAGAAGGACGGGGTGCAGCCGATCCAGGGTCGCGAGCGGCCGCGCGGCAACCTGGAGCGGCAGCCCCTCTATCGTGCGCGCTTGCGCAGCTGGAGCAGGGGAGATCCCTTAGTGAGGCCGAATTTGTCCTCGCAAGCTCCGGATGAGCCATGATGCAATAGGCAGTAAGTTGAGCATTTCTTGGTGGGTTCGACACCACTCCTTCATGCCCACACGGCATGAAGGCACAACTTAAATGATGAAGCTCTTGAACTTCTTTCCTCTTGGGCTTCAAATGGAGAAACGAGACTTCTCTCTTGACTTGAAAACTCGGAGGAGGGAACATTTAGGATTCTCGAATATCACCAACTTCCTATAAACAAAGGAAATCAAACAAGTAAAGAGGAAGATGCAAAATATACTAGAAAAGCAAAATAAGAAAACTTCTAAGGAAATAACAAAGTAAACAAAATGTAAGTAAAACTAGAGAAAATAGAGTAAAAAGAGATACAAAACCATGCGAAATAATCCTAAAAGAAGCCAAATGAGTGCCATAAATGACACTCATTAAACTCCCCCAAGCTAAACTTTTTCTCGTTGTCGAGAAAAAACCAAGCAATCAAGAAAAAGGATGAAAGACTTATTCAAAAATGAAAACGAAAGACAAGAGATGAGAATATATACACTAAGACTCACTATCGTAGGAATCACGGTTTTTTTAGCTACAACAAGCCCTTTAAACCCCTAGATCACTCTAGAGGACGAGTAATGGTCTCGTAAGGGTTTCCTAAGAGGTTTACCCATAACTCTTTCAAGTAAAATGAGGCTAAATCATTAAAAGAAAAGAAAGTAAACCAATTTTTTTTAACAAATAGCACTTGTCAAGGACTTTTTCAAACGATCAAATGCAATTGAATGAACACTTTTCTATATGATAGGGGTATGCATGCTCCAATATATCTACGATTGATTGAAACATGAGGTATGCTAAGCATAGAGAACTAATGAGGCACAATCCACTTTCATTCCAAACAATCTAACCGCGTTCTCGCAATGACTTCAAATCATCCCTTAGTAAGCGTCTCTATGGTTCCTCTAAGGAACCGGAAAAGAATAAAGTTTGAGGGTTCTCGACATCCCGGCTATTACATACTGCTCTATAAACTTGGCCTACATCTCCCTCACTAACTTGTGACTCAACCATAAAGGTCAAAAGGTCTTGGAAAGGGTTGTAATGTAAAGGAAAAATTGAAAAGAATAATCCCACCTTTGGCACATCTGCTCAAAATAATCCCACATTTGCGTATTCCAGAAATAATCCCACCTTGTACACCCATCTTCCCAAAATGATCCTTTTTACCTTCAACTTGTAAAACAAGTTAAATATATTTTATTTTTTTAAATTTTTTTTCCTTTAATCCCTCCTAACTCACCTCACCCCTTCCATCATTGTCAACCACCTTCACACCACCACCACACACCAGCACTACCTCCAAAAGCTTACCCAACCGTCGCACAACCCCGACAACCGTAGTATTCACCTCGCCATTTAGCCAAACCAACTGCTGAAATTGGCTTAATTTTGGTTGCAATTGCTGAAATTAGGAATAATACCGCTTCCCCTTCCCTCTTCCCTTTTCCCCGACCAGAACCAGCCCTATCCCCTACCGGAGCCTGCCCCACCCCTGTGCCTCCCCGCGTCTGGATCACCACCAGAATCTCCCACATCCAGCCGCCAATAACACCGCACTACATCTGCATCTTCTCACGACCAGCAACCCACAAAGCTGCTGCCGCACCATTTGACTATGACTTTATCTCCTTAATTAAATCAAAATATACAACATCCATTCTACCTCTGGATGTGAAATTCCTTCATTTCATGGGATTATTTTGCAACTTTCTTCTCCAAATTTTTAATTTTCTTTCAAAATTAATTTTTGTTGATTATTTATGAAATTATTTTGCTTGATGATGATTTAATCAATGCATTAACCACTTCAAACGTAGAGTAGTGTTTGGTATCTTGAAATTTTGATTCATCAAATATGCTAGATTTTCTGGGTGTTCTTTTGTTGTCTATTCGACGAGGACAGGGGTGGGGAAGGGGGGAGTTGGGTAGGAAGAGGGAAGGGGGAAGGAGAATGCGGTGACGGTGGCGGGGCGTTTCAGGGCGATGAAGGGGGTGGTCGTACACGGGCTGGGGCTGAGAGATTTTAATTTTTTTATTTTTTTTTATTTAAAGTTAGGACCAATTAGAAGGTGACAAGTGTCAAGTCACCTTCTAATACAGGTTATAAATTTCATAAACCGGTAAAAGGATCATTTTGGGAAGATGGGGATACAAGGTGGGATTATTTCTAGAATACGCAAAGGTGAGATTATTTTGAGCAGATGTGCCAAAGGTGGGATTAATCTGTTCAATTTTTCCTAAAGTAAAAGCGAGAAGGGTGAGGGTAGGCTTAAATTTTAGAATTTGGTGGTACACCCTAGTTGTGAAGCCAAGATTGGCCGAATCTCAACACCAAAACCAAGTAATCACCAAACAAAAACAAACTAGCACCCCCATGCTTATTTAAAGCTATAACCACAATCATATATACAAACAACGTAAGACGCTTCCCCAAAGATTTAACAAAGCATTATCCTTAATGCTTAACAAGGGAGAAACATTTACATCAAAATGTTTATGAACTTTTCATGTTTCACTATTTACCAATTTTTTACCAAAGCTTTTTTAAATAGCTTTGCTTTTTCTCATGTTTTCAAATGTTTTCATTTTATTCATTGTCTTCACCTCTTTTAACTATGGACGGCTTTTTCAACTATGCATTCGAATGTCCTTGCCATTTTAAACTTTGGACGGCCTTTTCATTTATTTACATGCCATTATTCACAAGATATACAAAACACAAGCTTGCTATCATCAAAAGAACCCAACAATCAACCTCATCCACCAAATCTCCAACAAAGAGACTAAATGCTTCACAAAAACCAAAGATGGGAACAAAAATGAAGCAAAAGGCTCATGAACTAAACACGTGGCTTGAAATGATGGGTATAAGGCTCAAATTGGTAGCAAGAAAGCAAATAAAAACCCAAAATAAAGAAATGAAAACTGTCCTAGAAAACAAAAATTACCACCCCGAAAATATGCCTTTGTCCTTCCTATATGGCTCGGTCGCGATCTCAGGAGATGAAAGGCAAACACACGATAAAGTATATAATAGCCAAGGATCCATGTGCCGCTCAATCAAAATATAGAGAAGGCTTGAAAAAGAATGAAACCTCACACGGTTGTAACAAAAACTTACTAAACTCGTTAAATCCACCAAAGGAAGCAACTCCATCTTACCACAAACCAATAGAATTCGGCTTTAAGGCCCCAAAAGTTCTAAACCGCTACCTTAGCATACCCTATCCTAGATTCAACCATGGATACTCTCAAAGCATGCACACCAATAAAACATAGGAAGGAACACATTCAACTGCAAAATCTCGAATGGTTATATGTCCAAATACAAGAGCTAAACAAGCAAAAAGAAAATATAGCCCGCGCCATTCTGGGTCTTTTGCTCCCCCGAAACCCTCTTGTGCACACATCGGTGAGCACACGCTACATGATCGTGATAAACACGAGACTAGGCAGTCCCTAAACACCTTTACGGTGGGTTCAACACGAAAATTTCATGATCCCACCATTTCGAACCCACCAAGCTTCAGTTCTTGTATATGCATCCAAGCACTCAAATTGAACACTTCATCCTCATATTTGGTAGCAAAGTTGTTGGAAATCTTACTTACATCCAATCAGAATCACCCTAGAACACAATTAAGAAAGAAAATTCATTAGATCAAAAGCATTAAAAAGGAAACATAAAGAAAATAGAAAAGAAAATTAGAAACTTGGGTTGCCTCCTTAGAAGCACTTGTTTAACGTCATTAGTTTGACGTTCTCCACCCTTCAAGGTGGATCATAGAGGGTCATGTTATGAATTACTCCGACAAAGGCTCCATCATAGTAACGCTTGAGTCTATGGCCATTGACTTTGAAAGAGGGCGATGAATCCATTGAAGATATTTCCACAACTCCATTAGGAAAAACTTCTTGCACCGTGAAAGGACCACTCCATCTAGACATTAGCTTTCCGGGGAACAATTTCATCTTGGAATTATAGAGGAACACCTTGTCCCTTACACAAAACTTTTTTTTCTCTATAAGCTTTTCATGAACTTCCTTAGAATGAGCTTTGTAATTTCTAACACAATCATATGCATCAAGGAAAAGCTCCTCCAATTCATTAAAAACTAACCACCGTTGCTCTCCCACGCTTGCCTAGTCAAAGTTGATTTCTTAATCGCCCAAAGAGCACAATGTTCAACTTCCACCGGAAGATGGCAAGAGTTTCCATATACAAGACGATACGGAGTGGTTCCAATAGGAGTTTTAAATGTCGTTTGATATGCTCACAAAGTTTCATTTAGTTTGTCCGCCCAATCCTTTCTATTCCTAACAACCGTCTTCTCAAGAATCAACTTGATTTGACAATTTGACACCTCTACTTGAAATCTTGTTTGACGATGATAATGGAGGTAAAAGCGTAGATGAACTTCATGCTTCTTCAACATTTTTCGAAAAGCATTGTGCACAAAATGAGAGCCATTATCACTAATGACCGCTTTGGGGACACCGAACCGCAAAAAAATTATCTTCTTTAACATTTTCATCACCAACTTGTGGTCATTTGTTGGGGAGGCAATGTCCTCAACCCATTTTGACACATAATCCACCGCCACAAGGATATATTGATTCCCATAGGAAGAAGGGAATGGTCCCATGAAATCAATTCCCCACACATAAAAAACTTTCAACTCAAGGATTGGTGTTGAGGCATTTCATTGCGCCTTGAGATATTCCCGTTACGTTGGCATCGATCACATGTCTTAACAAAACCCCATGTTTCCTTAAAGAGATGAGGCCACCACAAACCACTTTGAAGAATCTTAGTAGCGGTTTTAGAAACACCCATATGAACACCACTAGGATTCGAATGACACATTTTCAACACACTTGGAACCTCATCATTTGGAACACAACGTCTAAGAAAACCATCGATTCCTCTTTTGTACAAAATGGGATCATCCCACAAATAATGCCTAGCCTCTCTCTTGAGTTTCTTCTTTTGATTTTTGGAGAATGAAGGAGGGAACTCTCCACAATGCAACATAGTTCACCAAATCGGCAAACCATGGAAGTTCTTTTACACTAATGACATACAAGGATTCATCAAGCATCCTATCCTTAATTAGGGAATCATCATCTAGAACTTGAGAATCGTCAGAGCAAGACAGATGGTCCGCCACAACATTTTCCGCTCCTTTTTTATCTCTAATATCAATGTCAAAAGTTTGAAGTTCGAGCACCCAACGAATATACCTTGGTTTTGATTCCTTCTTGGCAAAGAGATATTTAACAGCAGCATGATCCATGAAAACAATAGTCTTAGAGCCCAATAAGTAACAACGGAACTGTTCAAAAGAATACACTATTGCCAAGAACTCCTTCTCCGTTATTATATAATTCCTTTGAGCTCCATTAAGGGTCTTTGACATATAATAGATAATACGAAGCTTTTTATCCACTCTTTGACCCAAGACACCTTCAATTACCGAATCACTTGCATCATACATCAACTGAAAAGGTAAATCCCATCTTGGGGCTTGAACAATAGGAGTAGAAATTAGAGCCTTCTTCAACTTATTGAATGCTTCCAAACACTTATCAGCAAATACAAACTCGACATCATTTTGAAGAAGATCATTGAGGGGCTTTGTAATGAGTGAGAAATCCTTGATGAATCTTCTGTAAAACCCGGCATGTCCTAAGAAAGATCTCACTCCTTTCACATTGACCGGAGGAGGAAGCTTCTCAATAACCTTAATTTTTGCTTTGACCACCTCTATCCCCTTGTGAGAAATCTTATGGCCTAGGACTATGCCTTCCTCCACCATGAATTGACACTTCTCCCAATTCAAAACCAAGTTCACCTTCTCACACCTTTCTAGACATTTCTCATGGTTTTAAAGGAATGCCTCAAATGAAACACCTCCAATAGAGAAATCGACCATAAACACCTCCATCTCCTCCTCCAACATATCTCCAAATATACTCATCATGCATCTTTGAAATATTGCGGGAGCATTACAAAGGCCAAACGGTATTCTCCTATAAGCAAATATTCCATATGGACAAGTGAAGGTTGTTTTCTCTTGGTCATCCGGGTGGATAGGGATTTGGAAAAATCCCGAATGACCATCAAGAAAACAGTAGACCTTGTGCCTCGTTAGTCTCTCAAGCATTTGATCAATGAAAGGAAGGGGGAAGTAATCTTTCTTTGTAGATGTGGTTAGACGTCTATAATCTATACACATCCTCTATCCCGTGACCGTCCTTGTCGGACTGAGCTCACTTTTCTCATTCTTAATGACGGTCATTCCTACCTTCTTTGGGACAACATGAACGGGGGAGACCCACCTAGAACTCGAGATGGGGAATATAATTCCTGCATCCAAAAGTTTTGTGATATCCTTCTTCACTACCTCTGCCATTTGGAGATGTAGCTTCTGTTGCCTCTCAATAAAAGGAAGAACCTATGTCGCCAAAGAGGACGAGTAAGCTCTCGTGAGGGTTTCCTAAGAGGTTTAACCCACAACTCTTGACAAAAACCAAGGCAAGGCAACAAAAGGAAAAGAAACACTAAGAGAAAAAGCAAAACACAAGCTCATATATGGACAAGAAATAAGGACGAGTACTAATGAATGCAAACCTTTCTAAATGGACAAATGTATGCACGTTCCAAGATGTCAATGGTTGATTAAAAAATAACACATGCTAAGCATAGAGAACTACTTAGGACTCAATCCACCCTAGCCCCAACCAATCGGGCCACGTTCTCTCCACTAGCTTCAAATCAACACTTAAGCTAGCTTCTCAAGATTCCACGAAGGAACCGGAAAAAGATAAAGAAATGAAAAACTTCGAGAAGGTAATCCCGACGTCTCAACTATGCATACTCTTTCCATAGGTTTGAAGTCTATATCCCTCCACCGTTCTTTTGACCTAACCCACTAGAGTCTAAGGGTCTTTTTATTGGTTGTAACGTAAGGCTAAGGGTTAAGGCGGGGTAAAAATTTAAAATTTGGTGATAATTCCTAAGTGAAGCAAAAAGTGCGGCCGACACTCAAAAATAACTCAAGAATTCACTAAATATCAAGCAAAAATACAACTAATGCCATTCCCCCAAGCTTATTCAACACAAACACACAATATTCCCCCCCCCCCCAAGCTTGAACAAAGCATTGTCCTCAATGCTTAAATTAGGGAAGAAAATGGAACTATCGAAAATATTTTTGTTGTTTTGTTTCTTTTCCAATTTTTTTTTACTTTATTCATTGTCCTTGCCTTTTTTTTTGAATTTTGGACGGCTTTTTCTTGAAACTTCACTTGATTTTCATAAATTTGCATCATTCTTTACAAGCTCAACTCTAACCGAATCTCAAAGTGCTTCTTGTTTATGATCAACAACTCAAAACTCAAACCTCACATGCCAATGCTTCACTAACTAAAAGGGTTGGTAAACATAGGCCATTAGGTTTGTAACATGGTTTAAACAAAAGCGGGAAACATAAGCTCAAATTGGTTAGCAAGTTGGTTTATGCAAAATATAAAATCAAATTTGTAACAAAACAAAAAGAAGATAAAGAAAAAATGAGAAAGAAGTGCCCTTTTCCTCCCCTAGAGTGCTTCGGTCACGATCTTGGGAGCTATAAGTCAAAACAAGGATCAAGACATGCATTGCTAAGGATCCAAATGCGCCACACAACAAAGTGATGAAGGCTAGAACAATGTTACCTCACACGGGATTATAACTAAGCAAATACCAACTAAGGGAGCCAAATCCACTATAGAGAGAAACACCATCTTACCACATACCCGTGAACTAGGGCTTCATGGATTCCTAAAAGTTCTTAACCCGGCTACCTTAGCATGTAATATCGTAGAGTCAACCAATGACACTCTCAAATTGTGCACACATTAACCACTTAGGAAGAAAGGCATTCAAGAGTAAACAAATCCAAAAGATATAATGTCCAATTAAGAACAAACAAAACACAATTTTGCTAAACTTGCCTTGAAGTAAACAAAAATCTTTTTAGATTTTCCAAAAGCATGAAAAACATGGAAATGCATATACTCACGTGCATGGCATATATGAATCAACATCCCACCAAACATGATAGAATACCCTCTCCCAAGCTTGAATGAAACCAAGCTCTCAAATCATAAACAATGAAACCAAGGAGGGGAAAACAAGGAAAAATTAGTCCAACATTACCAACACATGATCTTCAAGTCACAATAATAAGAAAGAGAAGGAAAAGAAGGAAATTACCGGATATGGGATAAATGCAAAATCACACAAAAAACCCGAAATAACCTCATATGAGCCATAATCTCTACAAATAAGGCTTGAATTCCACATGATAAGTAAGTTGAGGCACATTTCCTTGATTCTTGATCATCACCAATGCGCAAGAGTATATCAAGTTGTGTACCTAGCAAGGAACACAAACACGTCTATGTGAGAAAATCTAATCTAAAAACAAAATAAAATGAAAGCAACAAAACACGGGTTACTTCCCGTAAAGGCTTGTTTAACGTCCAAGCGAGACCGCTCTAGGAAATAATAATTCAACGCACGCAAGAGCTTGTCAAATGCACTACTACACATTTCATGGGGGTGTAAATAGGCAAATGACGGAATAAGAACGTGCAACAAAATCATTGCACGCAAGTGAAGAGGGAGATGCCAAAAGAAAGAAGAAGAAGGATCGAAAGGAAACTCAAGAAAGTAAGAAGTAGAAGAAGGAAAAGAATAATGGAAAGAAAAGGAAAAAGGCAAATCCTCATCACATAATTTTTGGTTGACGAAATTCCTCTCTTCCTCAATAATGATGGAATGAGGGACATGAAAATCATCCATCGAGGGCGGCTTCCCAATAGGCTGTTTGAGATAGGAAGGGAGAGAAGTAGGGTAAGGAAGGATGTGGTCGAATCTTAGAGAAAAAGGGGTATGAGAAACGGGAAAAGGGATAGATACTCCCTCACCACAAGGTCTCACATCGCCAATGAGGGCATGAAAATCAATCATAGCATCCTCAAATGATGGACACTCACGATCTACACCTTCCTCAAGCTCAAAAACTCCAAGGGAGTCAACCTTATCCTCGTTTTCACCACAATAGACAACCTTTCCTTCAACTATCTCAAAACCCAAGGTCCCAAAATCGTGCATGAATAGAGGTAGATTCATCTCAAACTCATCTAAGTCCCAAGAAGCGTTCTCGATGAAATCATCCAATAATCTATAAGTCCTCATATGACTCTCGAAAAATATGTGGGACATTACCTCAAAAGAGTCTATATACTCATAGATTGAAGGGTCACAAACATACACTTGAGACTCATCAAGATGGGAAGAAGGATTAGGATTTTCAAAATCAACACTCTTTTCATTTTCAACTCCTTCACCATCACTCGAATGCTCTCTAATGGGATGCTCACTCATATGGGGAAGAGAAGAAGAAGGAAGGGCATTTTCTTGAGAGGGGGCATAATAAAGCAAATGAGATTCATCATCAACAATAGGAGATAGAGAGTTGAAATCGCTTGTACTAGGTTCACAAATAGGATCACAAGACAAATCATGCGGATGCATGCCACTAATAAAACTATTATCACATTGAGAATCAAAATTAGCAACATTACATGCCCTATTGCGTACTTCCTTAGCAAACCATACAAAAAAGCTCCAAGCACTATGAACCGATAATGCTTGAAATTCGCCAATAAACCTACTTTCAACTTCATATCTCATTTTTTCATTCATGCCATAATAACAAATCTCACAAGCTTCACAAGGATTACAACCATTATAGTTCAAAAACCCCACAAGTCTATGGAAGTAGACATAAAAAGGCTCGTCATCATATTGAGGAAAAGAAAAATGTGCCATTTTTCAAAAACAAAACAAAGAGAACAAAAACAAATCAAAATAAAATATATACAATGGACTAGTCTCAATAAGATAACATAACGGTAATTGAAGCCGTTCCCCGGAAACGGCGCCAATTTGACAAGGGAATAAACGCGTCGTCAATTGTCTATCCCTAGATCAAATACAATTTATACAACCTAAACAAAACTAATACGAGTATAAGGCAAGCATAGGGGTCGAACCACAGAGAACGGATAAACACTGATTTGGGTATTTTTTACCCGGCCAGGTGGCCCAATCAGAAAGCGCCACGTGTCCTCCAAAGAGGTGCCATTTGGACCTATGGAATGATGACACGTGGAGGGCGGACACTCCTCTGTCCTACGCAGACTGATGATCCAGCATGGACCATCCAGATGGCGACACGTGTCACCCAAAAGGTGCCCAAAAACCTTTTGGGATCAGTGACACGTGTCACTCAGGCATTGCCCCTGGGATGGCGGCCTTCAAAGGCCCAAATCTCGAGGCGCCGCAAAACGGCGTGACCTAATTCATAGGTCACCAGATCCTAGGAGGGACACACTTTTCAAAAGAACCCTATAAATAGGGACATTCTTACATTTATGACAAGAGAGAGAATATACACGCAATACGAGACAACACGTCACTTATCATAGAGCTGTCGTTTTCAAGGAACACACAGCACTTTACCTGAGCTTGGAATCCGAGCAGATAAACTTTACATTCGCACGTTTTATTACCGAACGCTTACTAACTTAATCTTCGGAGGCGGACCACCGACCAACCGGCGGTCCGTTTGCTTTGCAGGTACAGGCGTCCTTTGCTGAATCCAGTCTCAGTGTTGTAACTCTCCCAAGGGACAAAAACCCCCGAAATATTTGGCGCCGTCTGTGGGGAGAGTACCTCTGAAATGGGTTCACAAGCACCTGTACCGAACCGAGAGGCCAATCGGCCTCCAGAAGACGTAGAGGTCCAAACGGATCATGACTCAGGTGACGACGCTGATGTCGAAACCTATGTGGATCCAAATGGATCCCTCATCTGTAAACGCATCCGCAGTAAGGAGAGGCGAGAGCGTCACCATGACCAGGCAGGGCCAAGCAAAACTGCTGGTCAGCCAAAGAAGCCCTCGGGGAGGCCGGTTGATCCTTCCCAGGCGGCAGGATCAACTCCCGTCACTCGGGATGAACTAATGACACTCCTGAGCAGCCTCAGGGGTGAAATCAAACAACTCGCCTCAAAGAAGTCGCCTGCTCTTAGAAAGGAGCAGTCGGCCAAGAAGCCAGCCCAAGCTGACAAACAGAAGTCGGTCAGGGACCGTCAGCCAACTCCTCATCCTGCCCCTAAGGAGAAGGCCCGACCCCAATTTGACCTTACTCGGCTCCGTTTCCCATAAACGGGCGCAAGAAAACCCATCCAGCACATACAACCGGATGGTAGCAAGAAAACGTTCTCTGACGCTCGGCAATACATTTAGGAGAGGAGAACCCAGCAATCAGAGTCGGCTTCACCGTCGAATTATCATGATAGCTTTCGGAATACCTCTGTGAGGTGTTCCCAGTCTGTACATGAGACTCCAGCAAGCAGCCAACGGGTTCGGTCTGGGCTTCATATGATTCAGTCGGCCCAGTACATGGCACAACCATTGTACCAGGCGCCAGTTTTACCTTACATACAACCTGCCCTCTTTAGAGGACAGGCGGCATACGGCTATCAGCCGATGGACTGGCAGCTTAGGCTGCAACACCTTGGAGATCAACCCTCTGCTTTCTCCAGGGAAATAACTGAAGTCGTACAGCCGGCTAAAGTTAAAAATATTCTGGTGGGAGCCTATGACGGGACCTCTAACCCAGAAGACCAACTGCTAGCATACACCCACCTCACGTATTTACAGGGGTTGGATGATGCCGCATGGTGTCGTTGCTTTCCAGCCACCCTGAAGGACATAGCCCAGCAGTGGTTTGGCAATCTGCCGGCTGGTTGCATAAATAGCTTCAAGACGCTTGCGTTCTTGTTTGCTTTAAACTTCTCTATGAACATCCCTGCCAAAAAGACAAGTCTTGACTTGGGCAATGTACAGCAAGGAGATAGAGAAGGCTTGCGTTCCTGCGTCAGGCGGTTCAATCTAGTCCAAATCCAGATTCATGGGCTGTCTGATGAGGACGCTTTCACAGACTTCTTTAAGGGTCTGAAGGACGGGTCTACTTTTAAGTACGAACTCGTCCGCAAACAAATCTTTACTCTGCAAGGAGCCTTACGAGAGGCGGAAGCCTATATACAGGCGACCGAACTCTGCTCCTCCAATAAGCAGTCGGACCATAAGAAGTCTGACCGGCAGAAAGAGAGTCGGCCTGCTCAGCCGGCTCCTAAGCCAGAACAGAGCAAAAAGAAAAAGCAAGTCTGGGCCATTGATAACTCTGATCAACCGGCCCAGCAGAAGAAAAAGGAGTGGAAACCGTACGTCCCAAGGTACGAATTCTACAAGGATTGCTGCTCCATCCTCTTGGAAATTAAGGATCGGCTGACTCTTGAAAAGCCGACTCCTATGAGTCTTCTGGACGAAAACTCAAATGGGCGATTGAAATGCAAGGACTAGAAATCACTTACGAACCAAGGAAGGCAATAAAGGGACAAGCATTCGCTGACTTTATTTTCGAAATGACAAGGCCGGTTGCACCGGACAATACATACCAGGTTTGGAAAGTGTATGTGGATGGGAGTGCCACTATGAACGGCTGTGGTGCAGGGATTATCTGTCAGTCTCCTGAAGGAGATAAGTACGAATACGCACTACGGTTCAAGTTCCAGGTCTCTAACAATGAGGCCGAGTATGAGGCCCTGCTGGCCAGCATTCGGTACTGCAAGGCGGCAGGGGCAAAGAAGATAGCCGCCTGCTCTGATTCTCAACTGGTCGTACTCTAGGTTAATGGAACGTACGAGGCCACTCATCCGGCCATGATAAAATATTTGCAGGCGGTCAAGAGTGAAGTTGGCACTTGAAGAATTCCATCTAACCCAAGTGCCCAGGTCTTCAAACAATCAGGCGGATGCTCTGTCCAAGCTGGCATCATCCGCCTCCTGTGAAACGCCTCGGTCAGTTTTCTAGGAGGTCATGGAAAGAAGAAGTATATCTGAGGAAGACCCCATTGGAATTCTTGACCGAAGCTCAACCTGGATGGACAACATCCGGGCCTATCTTGCAGACGGCACGCTCCCTGACTCACCAAAGGAGGCGGCTGTTCTAAAAAAACGAGCGGCTAACTTCGAGTTGCGACAAGGAGAACTCTTCAAGGCTGGTTTTTTGAAACCCCTGTTGAAGTGTGTTACCCCTGAGAAGGGTAAGGAATAACTCAAAGAGTTGCATTCGGGATTTTGCGCCTCTCATATAGGCGGCAGATCCCTCGCTGCCAAGGCCAGGCGGCTTTACTTCTGGCCGACTCTGGAGTCGGATGCAATGGAAATGGTAAAAAAATGTGAGAAGTGCCAAAAATTTGGCAAGCTCATCCATCGTCCGGCTACAGGCCTGACGGCCATCCACAGCCCAATACCTTTTGCCAAATGGGCCATGGACATTCTGGGGCCATATACAACTGCACTAGGTGGCAAGCGCTATATACTGGTAGCTGTGGATTACTTTACCAAGTGGTAAGAGGCGGAGGCAGTCAAAAACATCAAGACGAAAGACATCATTTCCTTCATCTGGAGGAACATAATCACTCGTTTTGGAGTGCCCATATCTATGGTTTTTGACAATGGTCCTCAATTTGAGACGCCTCAACTAAAGACTTGGCTGGGAGACCAGGGGGTCTCAAGCTTCTTTGCATCAGTCGGCCGGCCTCAAGCAAACGGCCAGGTCGAAGCCTTCAACAAGTTAATCTCAGACGGGATTAAAAAGAAAATTGAACGGGCTGGTGGTCTCTGGGCGGATGAATTACCACACGTCCTTTGGTCCATCAGAACGACTTATAAAGGGGCAACTGGAGAAACCCCAATCCTTATGGTGTATGGAGCAGAAGTTGTTCTGCCCATTGAGCACTATGAGCCGACTCTTCGAATCATGCTATATGATGAAGAGGCAAACTGGGAGTCCATGCGCCTAGCATTGGACTCACTTCCAGAGCGCAGGGGCAATGCTGCCTTGCGTCATGAGATATACCGTCTGAGAATGACTCGGGCTTACAACAAAAGAGTACACATGCGTCCTCTCAAAGTGGGGGACTTTGTGCTACGGAAAATGGAGGCAGTCGGTAGGGCGAATGAGCAGGGAAAGCTAACCCCAAATTGGGAAGGCCCCTACCGAATCTATGAGGAGGTAAGAGACGGCACCTACCGCCTGGAAGACCCAGACGGCAGGCAGCTGCCTAGAACTTGGAATGTAGACAACTTGAAAAAGTACTACTTCTAAGTACGAATGTAAAGACCTCAAATTTGTTGTCTCAAGTTTTGTTAATGAGAATATGCCTTCATTTCCCAACTTGTCTTTTTATTTAAGTTTCTTAGTGTCGCTGTACAAAATACAGACAGCCAATGCGTTTGGAAAGTGTCTGTACCAACAGCAGACGCCCCAATCCTTCTGAAGGAGCCGATTGCTTTAGAACAGTCGTTCTTACGAAATTCATTAAGTTAATATCGACACTTAACTGATATTTACCCAACCATTTAAGAGGCCTAAGACCAGATAAAATCATGATGAGGCCCATGGCCGGATATTAATAAACAAAAAGAGACCGAATGGTCACAGTCTGCTCCAACATGAGTATGACCGTCTGCTCCAACATGAGTCAGATAACCGGCGACGTCCATTCGGGCGAATTCGTCGAGGAGAAGCATCTCCCATTTGGGTGGCACATTGCTCTACAAATATAACAAGCGGCCCTACCGAATGCTAAGGCAGCATTCACAGTCATTTTTTTTAATCAAAAATGAAATCTAAAAGGCCTGAATTTTCTAACTGTTCTAGCACAGCTCGAAAATGGTCACTGCTTCACAAGTAGAGGCTAAAGAGGCATTAAGCCGGATGCGCCTGTTTTTGCCCAGGGGCAAAGCAGGCGGAACATTCTTGTTAATATACAAGTTAACTACTTAAGCACCTAATGAGGCTTTGGACCGGATGAAGCCTGTTCTTTGCTTTTGGGGCAAGACAGGCGGACAATTCTTTTTAAAGAACATTTGCTAAGTTATAAAATTATCTTATCTCAAAGAGGCCTATGGCCGGATGTGCCTGTTTTTAGCTCACGGGGCAAAACAGGCGGAAGTTTTCCCTTAGCAAAATTTGTTAAGTTGGAAATTTGAGTTTTGTTTGAGCTAATGGCCGAATGAAAACTTTATAGTTGCCAATTCTGGATGGACGTCTGCCGAATGGTTTGGGGCAATCACCATAGTGATTGATTGACTTAGAAACCATGAATACTCTTCTAAGTATCAATAATTTCTAAGTCAATCAATCCAATAAACCGAAACCACTCGACATCCGTCCAGGGGCAAGAACATTCGCATGGTACACAGGTTGTAATACTTAGCCAAAAACATGCAATGAAAAATTCAAAAATGCAATGAAAAATTCAAAAATGCAACGGACGACAGTATGAATAAACTCAGCCAAATGGCCGAATGATTTAAATTAAAAAGACCAATCGCCAACAGACGACTGGTTGAGATTGTTTCTGGCATAGCCAGAGAAATTGTCAAAGTACCCGACCCCACGGTCGGTAAAGATACATCAATACTCGGCACGCGGGCCGGAAAAGCAAGTACATGGCCATTCGGCCGCATAAAAGATAAAAAGCTTAAGTGATCGGGGGAGAGCCTCTTCATTGGCAGCCGGCCTGTTGTCCTTCGGCTGCTCTTCATCATTTTTCTCTCGTCCCTCCGCCTGATCTTCCTCCTCTCCACCAGAGGACGACTCCCCAGAAGAGTCGGACCCAGAGCTTTTCTCGGCCTCAGCAGCATCCTTAGCCGCATTCTCAGCCTCTTCAAGAAGACGAGCGTCGAGTGCTTTGCTGGCTTCATCAAACTTGGATTTCCAAGTCTAATAGTCCGAGTCCGGCTGCACAGCCGCCCAAGTGTCCCGCATGATGACATTATAATCGCTCATCATTTGCTTAACAAGAGCCTCTCTCTCTTGTTCAGCCACGGACTCAAACTTGTTCTTCAGCTGATGCTCCTGTTTGGTGAGGCGCTGCTCCAGGCGGCCCACCCTCTGCTTGGCTCTCTCGGCCTCTTCCTTGGCATCCTGAACAGGCTCGAGCTTCTCCTTAAGATTTGTGATTTCTTTCTTAAGGGAAGTGATGCGCAGGCGGGCCGAGTCCAGGTCCTTCTTCACCTGCATATTGGCTTCCGCCTGCGAATACATCATATCAAGCGTCAGAAACTCATTTTGAGCAATATCAAATTGAGCTCGATCTAAGGCGGACTCGGCCCGAGCTTTAGCGGCTGCTACCTCTTTGGACTTCTCCTTGAGAGGTTGCCTGAGCCCTTGGACGCGCAGCATAACCTGCAAAAAGAGCCGAATGGTTAAAACCAGGCGAATAAAGACATGAGCAAAAAAAAAAAAAAAAAAAAAAAAGAATTGAATTGCTTAAGTTAATACTCATACCTCGCAGAGGTTTCCCAAGATGTAATCCAAGTCCAGAGTGTCGACTCCTCTAACAGACGCCTTGTCGTCAGGATCAACCGCCCTCAGCATGGACTTGGCCATCTGGATTACAGTCGGCCTCTGCACAGGGACTGAGAAGAAAAGAGAGTTAGAAAAATAACACAAGTATATCTAAATGGAAGAACAAGAAAGGCGAATGGTTTTTACCGTCGTCCTTTTGTTCCTCCTCTTTCCCTAGACTCCCCCTCTCTCCTGCTGAGCCGACAGCAGTGGTGGGTTGCTTGAAGCCACCCTTTGATGTCCTCTGGACATCCGGTTTGCTGATCCCCCTATCAGCTTCGAGAGAAGAGGCGTCTGGGCCTTTCTCGGGCTTGTGAGCAATGTGCTTCCGGCCGCCCTTGCCGGATGCGCTCACATCACCCGCCCTTGTCTTTTGGATCTTATGGTCGGATGGTTTTGAGGGAGATTTGGTAGGGGCACCCTACATCAACACAAGATAAAACAAGTTAGAAATCATTCGGACAAATTTAACATTGGTCAGAAATGATAAGTATAACACTTTCCCACCTTGGGGGTGCCGCCAGTTTCTGCTCATCCACTTTGGTGTGGGTGGTTGCCTCTGCCCTGTTTAGGACATTCGATCTGTATCGAGCAGCAGATACAGCCGGCTTCCTTGTGGCCGAGAGCTTCTCCATTGCCTTGTCTGCAAAAATGAACAAGTGTTAGCACCATCAAACAAGTATTGAAAAGCAAAATGAAATTGCATATTAAGCAGACGGCCGACTACCTCTCGGCATTTCAGAGCTTAGCCCACAGGCGGCTAAGAATGTTCCCTCTTCAAACCATTTGTACAAAGGGAGATAGCATTGGGGGGTGACCTCCCTGTCCCCCTCATCATTCGTCCACACGGACAGGGTAAACAACCCCTGGTCCATGATCCCCTCTTTTGCCCGCCTAGGAAGAGGCGGCAATGCACTCATGCCTGCTAGGAGAGGTGGATTCTTATTCCACCTGTTATACTTTTGGTTCAGGCGGCTGTCGGCAGACTTGACTATGTAAAACTTAGTCCTCCAGTCTTTCCACTTGTTCTCCTTGCCAACAGCCATCATGTACCCCTTGCAAGTGGTCAAGGTGTACCAGCCCTCGCCGCCCCTAGCAGGCGCCCTGCTCAGATAGTGCATGTGGGTGAGCTCTTCAAAGCTCGCCTCCACTTGCAGCATCCCACCGGCGGCAACGTACCCCAGAATATTAATCTAGGAGTTGGGTACAAGTTGTCAGATACCCAGTTGGTATCCATCCAAGATCCTCTCCACGGCCGGATGGAGAGGGAAGCGGAGGCCAGCTTGGAAGGCCGCTTCATAGCAGCCGAATGATCTGTCCTAATAGCTGGCCAGGCTCGGCCAGGTAATGGTGTCGCCCTCGTTAGGGACCGACAAAGTATAGCCATAGCCTAGAACGACCTTGCGCCTAAAATTGGCAAGGCTGGATGCCATGGAGCTCCGCCTGCTGGGCGGAACATGATGATAGTAGGGGGCTCTCTCCAAGCGCCTGGAAGCCCTTGGCTCGGCCCAGCTTTCCCCCTTATCCACTGCCAGGGACTCCCTGGCAGAATCTATTTTCGTTCTTGCCTCCTCTGAAGTTATGGAGGCGTTCTCTGAAGAAGATGACGAGGTCGACTCGTCATCAGAGCTCTCATCAGAGCTAGGGGACCGCCGACTGGTGCCAGCGGGGTCCTCCCCCAGACTCTCTTCCGGCGCCTGTCCAGAAGGCCCGGGTTGATATTCTTCATCCGCCTTCTCCAAGATTCCATCACTGGGAGTTCCACTAGATGTGGGCGAATGGTAATAGGTGGGGGTTGGAGGAAGATAAGAAGGGCTGTCAGGATGTTCCAACAGCTCACTTCGAGGCACCCTTATTGAGCCGTCTGAATAAACAGTCGACCCATCTGAATGGTAGAAAATCCCATCGGAGCTACATTGTCTTGCTGTTCTTTTGGTTCTGGCCATAGTGTCCTGCACAGACACGTAAACGGTCGGATTCGGAGAAGTTCGCAAAGCAGGGTCCTTGGCCAAGCATTCGGCACTGCTAGTTCTAGATTCAGCCGTCCCCGGTGACCGGCTGATCACTATCCTATGCCGTGACGCATGCGATTGGGTAACCATTTTTTCGAAAACAAAGAAAAAACTAAGAGTAAAAGAAAAAAAACAGGCGTTACCTTTAGAAGAAGGGTGGAAGACACTTGGTTGACTGAAGAACGGTCGGACAGTTGGCCGAGTGTCGGATGCTTGAAAAGTGAAAACGCTTAGGGAATTTTGAGATTCTTTAAGTCAAAAAGTCCAAGATTCTCCAAAGATTCGCAAAGGTGTGAATCCAAAGGGGGGGTCAAACCTCACTATTTATAGGGGGGTAAAACCCTCCAACAGTAACTTTTTGAATCTGACCATTCAGATACTCACACCTGTCACAGGTGTCACGTGCAATGCACGTGACCCTTGTGAGGGGCAAATGATTTGGGTATTTTTTACCCGGCCAGGTGGACCAATCAGAAAGCGCCACGTGTCCTCCAAAGAGGTGCCATTTGGACCTATGGAATGATGACACGTGGTGGGCGGACACTCCTCTGTCCTACGCAGACTGATGATCCAGCATGGACAATCCAGATGGCGACACGTGTCACCCAAAAGGTGCCCAAAAACCTTTTGGGCTCAGTGACACGTGTCACTCAGGCATTTCCCTTGGGATGGCGGCCTTCAAAGGCCCAAATCCCGAGGCGCCGCAAAACGGCGTGACCTAATTCCTAGGTCACCAGATCCTAGGAGGGACACACTTTTCAAAAGGACCCTATAAATAGGGACATTCTTACATTTATGACAAGAGAGAGAATATACTCGCAATACGAGACAACACGTCACTTATCATAGAGCTGTCGTTTTCAAGGAACACACAGCGCTTTACCGGAGCTTGGAATCCGAGCAGATAAACTTTACTTTCGCACGTTTTATTACCGAACGCTTACTAACTTAATCTTCGGAGGCGGACCACCGACCATCCGGCGGTCCGTTTGCTTTGCAGGTACAGGCGTCCTTTGCTGAATCCAGTCTCAGTGTTGTAACTCTCCCAAGGGACAAAAACCCCCGAAACAAACACCACCAAATGTTATCGACAATTAAGCTAGTCCGGAATAGGAGATAAATAAACTAAAGTCTAAAGATGCTAAAGCAAGAAATAAAACATTAAGGAACCAAGGGAAATGGGTAGGTGAAGTTGACGCTTGACCATACAATAACAAAGTAGCATATCAATGGTAAACTAAACATGCATGAATATCGAAGTAAAGAGTCCAATCTAGCCGCCTTCCGGGGTCAATTGGCTTCTCCTAACATAGCCTCTATGTTTCCACATTAGAACCATATACTAGGAGGTACTATTAAATAACAATCGATAGTAATGAATCTCAACTAAGTCAACTTCCGTTACTTGTTAGTAAAGACTCATCTTTGATCAACAAACAATGTGCACTTGCAAGAAAGACAAAAGAATATCAAGCATGCAAAGACTTTAATCCCCATTGACATAACCCCAACATTAAAAGCATGAACAATTAGCAACTACACCATCCCCACACCCTTGGCTAGGTGACTACTCACAAATCATGTTGAAAACAATATCAATCATCAAATCAATAAGCATCAACATGATTAATAAGCAAAGAAGAAAAATAAAAGCAAATAAGCAAAATCAAAAACTAAGGTAAAGAGAAAGAGTAAGAGATTGTTCATTAATTGAAGATGAAGGTCTACAAAGGATTGAACAAGCTCCTTCTTCAAAATCCAAGTTCATTAATGAAGAAAACCACACTTTCTCTCTCTATCAAAGAAGGCTAATCCTAACCTAACCTAAAACTAATTAGAGAGTAGAATAGATAGTTATTGAATATATCCCAAAATTGGGTATTTATACCAACTTAATAAAACTAGGAAAAATAGAAAAATAAAATAAAATAAAATAAATTAAAAAGGAAAAGTAAAAAAATCATAAACTAAAATAAAAATAAAAATAAAAGAAAGAAAATAAGAAAAGGGAAAAGAAAAAGAAATAAAAATAAAAGAAAAACAAAATAAACCCACAAATCCCCCAAAAACCATCAGCTACCCCTATTTCTATTCTTCGATATTCATGGCCGCTCTATCATCATCATCGAACAACCATCATCAACGGCTCAAAATCATCACCGACATCTTCATCAACCAGCAATCAATCAAGGTCGTTCAATTTTCAATAAAACTCGCGTGAGAAGCTCGTGAAGTGGTTCGGTCGAACCACGGGTTGGTGCGGCCGAACTACAGGGTAGGTTCGGTCGAACCATGGGTATGTTCGACCACTCCTCTTCGAATAACAAAACCTCCAAAGTTTCTGACTCGCACTTCGACCGAACTTTTATTGGTTTGCTCGAACTTGATTAATTCGCTAATTGCTCTGATTTTTGCTCTATTTCATGCGCGAATTGGAGGGTTGAGTAGTTGCGGGTCAGGTGTGGTGAAGGGCTGCCGTTTTGGGTGGCTAAAAGTGGTTTATTGCGGTGGTGTGGGTTGTGTTAGGTTGCGGTAGCTGGTGGTGATTGCTGTTGGTGTTGGCGACTGGAAGTTAGGGGTTATTGGTGAAGGGTGAGCGCTGGTTGTGTGTGGTGTTTAGTTGTGGTCGTGTGAGGTGGTGAGAGCAGGGGGTAGTGGTGGCTGTGATTGGAGGAGCTGGTGGTTAATTGCGAATTGGAGCAGGGGCTGTTGCGACAGCTGTGTGGTGGTGTGAGGGTGGCAGGGGAAAGGTTGGTGGTGAGAATGATGGTGCGGCTGTTACGGGGTGTTGGTGAGGGGCTGTTGTGGTGATTTTGGTGGTAGGTTGCTGCAAGGGGAGTTGGTTGTTGCAGGTTGCAGGAGCTGGGGAGAAGTGTGGTGTAGGATAGGATATGGTGGGGTGGAGGATAGGAAGGGCAAGGTGCAGCAAGATGAGCAGCAATTACGTGGAGCGAGAGGCATTGCTCATTTGACTCGAACCTCGGACCTCCGAACACGATCCTACACAACCAAATTAAAACAAGGGAGAATCGGGACAAAGATAAAATAAAATAAAATGAAAATAAACAAAGGATGAAATAAAACAAAACCCCGACAAAAAGAATAAAATAAATAAAAAAGAAATAAATAAAATGAAATAGAAAATAAGAGACATAAAACTAAACTAATAAAAATAAAACAAAAACTATACAAGCAAATAAAGTAAAATAAAATACGAAAATAGACTAAAACTAATAAAATAAAGAAAATAAACTAAAACACTCAAAAATTACCAAAATAAACTAGAAACTTTATTAAAGAGAAAACAAGAGAATAAAAGGAAAATAAGGGAAAATAAACACGGAAAAGACTCTAAAACTACTCCTTAGGAGTGACATAAATGTCACTCATCAAATTCCCCCAAGCTAAACCTTTGCTCGTCCTCGAGCAAAGCTAAGGCAAAAGAGAACAAGATGTAATTATTTAAAGCAAAAGAAACCAAAATAGAAACTAAGAGAGAGAATGTACACTAAGTCACTGTCGTAGGAATCACGGACGCATTTAGCGTATGCATCAAGCCCTTTAAACCCCTATGTCACCAAAGAGGACGAGTAAGCTCTCGTGAGGGTTTCCTAAGAGGTTTAACCCACAACTCTTGACAAAAACCAAGGCAAGGAAACAAAAGGAAAAAGGAAAAGAAACACTAAGAGAAAAAGCAAAACACAAGCTCATATATGGACAAGAAATAAGGACGAGTACTAATGAATGCAAACCTTTCTAAATGGAAAAATGTATGCACGTTCCAAGATGTCAATGGTTGATTGAAACATAACACATGCTAAGCATAGAGAACTACTTAGGACTCAATCCACCCTAGCCCCAACCAATCAGGCCACGTTATCTCCCCTAGCTTCAAATAAACCCTTAAGCTAGCTTCTCAAGATTCCACGAAGGAACCGGAAAAAGATAAAGAAATGAAAAACTTCGAGAAGGTAATCCCGACGTCTCAACTATGCATACTCTTTCCATAGGTTTGAAGTCTATCTCCCTCCACCGTTCTTTTGACCTAACCCACTAGAGTCTAAGGGTCTTTTTATTGGTTGTAACGTAAGGCTAAGGGTTAAGGCGGGGTAAAAATTTAAAATTTGGTGATAATTCCTAAGTGAAGCAAAAAGTGCGACCGACACTCAAAAATAACTCAATAATTAACTAAATATCAAGCAAATATACCACTAATGCCATTCCCCCAAGCTTATTCAACAGAAACACACAATATTCCAATTTGATGAGTGACATTTATGTCACTCCTAAGGAGTAGTTTTAGAGTCTTTTCCGTGTTTATTTTCCCTTATTTTCCTTTTATTCTCTTGTTTTCTCTTTAATAAAGTTTCTAGTTTATTTTGGTAATTTTGGAGTGTTTTAGTTTATTTTATTAGTTTTAGTCTATTTTCGTATTTTATTGTACTTTATTTGCTTGTATAGTTTTTGATTTATTTTTATTAGTTTTGTTTTATGTCTCTTATTTTCTATTTCATTTTATTTATTTCTATTTTATTTATTTTATTCTTTTTGTCGTGGTTTTGTTTTATTTCGTCCTTTGTTTATTTTCATTTTATTTTATTTTATCTTTGACCCGATTCTCCCTTGTTTTTACTTGGTTGTGTAGGATCGTGTTCGGAGGTCCGAGGTTTGAGTCAAATGAGCAATGCCTCTCGCTCCACGTAATTGCTGCTCATCTTGCTGCACCTTGCCCTTCCTATCCTCTACCCCACCATATCCTATCCTACACCACACTTCTCCCCAGCTCCTGCAACTTGCAACAACCAACTCCCCTGGCGCAACCTACCACCAAAATCACCACAACAGCCCCTCACCAACACCCCGTAACAGCCGCACCACCATTCTCACCACCAACCTTTCCCCTGCCACCCTCACACCACCACACAGCTGCCGCAACAGCCCCTGCTCCAATTCGCAATTAACCACCAGCTCCTCCAATCACAGCCACCACTACCCCTTCCTCTCACCACCTCACACAACCACAACCAAACACCACACACAACCAGCGCTCACCCTTCACCAATAACCCCTCACTTCCAGTCGCCAACAACAAAAGAAATCACCACCAGCTACCGCAACCTACCACAACCCAGAACACCGCAATAAACCACTTTTAGCCAACCAAAATGATAGCCCTTCACCACACCTGACCCGCAACTACTCAACCCTCCAATTCGCGCATGAAATAGAGCAAAAATCAGAGCAATTAGCAAATTAATCAAGTTCGAGCAAAACAATAAAAGTTCGGTCGAAGTGCGAGTCAGAAACTTTGGAGGTTTTGTTATTCGAAGAGGAGTGGTCGAACATACCCATGGTTCGACCGAACCAACCCCGTAGTTCGGCCGCACCAACCCGTGGTTCGACCGAACCACTACACGAGCTTCTCACGCGAGTTTTAATGAAAATTGAACGGCCTTGATTGATTGCTGGTTGATGAAGATGTCGGTGATGATTTTGAGCCGTTGATGATGGTTGTTCGATGATGATGGTAGAGCAGCCATGAATATCGAAGAAGAGAAATAGGGGTAGCTGATGGTTGTTGAGGGATTTGTGGGTTTATTTTGTTTTTCTTTTATTTTTATTTCTTTTTCTTTTCCCTTTTCTTATTTTCTTTCTTTTATTTTTATTTTTATTTTAGTTTCTGATTTTTTTACTTTTCCTTTTTAATTTATTTTATTTTATTTTCTTTTTCTATTTTTCCTAGTTTTATTAAGTTGGTATAAATACCCAATTTTGGGATATATTCAGTAACTATCTATTTTACTCTCTAATTAGTTTTAGGTTAGGTTAGGATTAGTCTTCATTGGTAGAGAGAGAAAGTGTGGTTTTCTTTATTAATGAACTTGGATTTTGAAGAAGGAGCTTGTTCAATCCTTTGTAGACCTTCATCTTCAATTAATGAGCAATCTCTTACTCTTTCTCTTTACCTTTGTTTTTGATTTTGCTTATTTGCTTTTATTTTTCTTCTTTGCTTATTAATCATGTTGATGCTTATTGATTTGATGATTGATATTGTTTTCCACATGATTTGTGAGTAGTCACCTAGCCAAGGGTGTGGGGATGGTGTAGTTGCTAATTGTTCATGCTTTTAATGTTGGGGTTATGTTAATGGTGATTAAAGTCTTTGCATGCTTGATATTCTTTGGTCTTTCTTGCAAGTGCACATTGTTAGTTGATCAAAGATGAGTCTTTACTAACAAGTAACGGAAGTTGACTTAGTTGAGATTCATTACTATCGATTGTTATTTAATAGTACCTCCTAGTATATGGTTCTAATGTGGAAACATAGAGGCTATGTTAGGAGAAGTGAATTGACCCCGGAAGGCGGCTAGATTGGACCCTTTACTTCGATATTCATGCATGTTTAGTTTACCATTGATATGCTACTTTGTTATTGTATGGTTATGCGTCAACTTCACCTACCCATTCCCCTTGGTGCCTTAATGTTTTATTTCTTGTTTTAGCATCTTTAGACTTTAGTTTATTTATCTCCTATTCCGGACTAGCTTAATTGTCGATAACATTTGGTGGTGTTTATCCGTTCTCTGTGGTTCGACCCCTATGTTTGCCTTATACTCGTATTAGGTTTGTTTAGGTTGTATAAATTGTATTTGATCTAGGGATAGACAATTGACGACACGTTTATTCCCTTGTCAAAAGGTTATGTGGTGTGTGCATAAAGCGGGGTTTATACCCTTGATGTCATCAATGATATATCCCAAAGAACCTTGGTTCCTTCTCAGAATATCACATAACTCTTGAGCTTGGCTCTTGCTCAAAGATGCACTAACAATCATGGGATACAGTAGAGTTTGGGCCTAAGAACTCATACCTAAGTTGTGATGGCAGAGGTTTGAGCTCTACTGTTGGAACACCTTTACCTTCCTTGGTTGAGGCCACTTGCAAAGCTTCTTGGCTTGAGATTTTCATGCACATTTGCTCTTCACTTCCTTCCAAGCTCCTTTTAAGGAAAGCCATTTCATTTCCTTGCTCACCTACCTTTTCTTTGTTCAACAAAACACACTCAAGAGGATCATTAGAGGTGAGCAAGTGCTCATGCATGGAATTAACAATGTCATCTAAAATTTCCATTCTCATACAATTCTCTACATAAGAGGAAGGGTATTGCATACTCTCATTCAAATCAAACTCAATCTCTTCTTCTCCCACTTTTAGAGAAATTTTAGCACTTTTGACATTGATAAAAGCACCCGATGTAGCATGGAAGGGTCTACCTAGAAAGATGGGGATATTGGAATCTTCTAACATATCAAGCACAAAAAAATCTACCGGGATCACAAATTTCCCTACCCTTAAGGGAACATCCTCTACCTTACCTTATGGGATTTTAATGGTCCTATCGGCCAATTGTAAGGTAAATTTGGTAGGTGAAAGTTCTCCTAGCTCAAGTCTTTGATAGACCAAGTATGGAATAAGGCTAACACTAGCTCCTAAGTCACATAAGGCATTATCAATTTGAGTCTTGTTAATAGCACAAGGGATAGAGAAATTCCCGGGATCCTTCAACTTAGGCAGCATCTTGTTCATTATGATAGCACTACCATTCTCGCTCAAGCTAACCGTTTCCGCCATATCACAAGTTCTCCTCCCACTCAAAATGTCCTTAAGGAATTTTGCATAATTTAGCATTTTGTCAATGACATCGGTGAATGGGAGGGTAAGATAAAGGTACCTAAGTATAAACTTTTGGGGGTATGGGAGCTTAGGCTTTATAATTTCTCTTACTTTTTCATTTTCTTTCTCAATTGGTTTTTCAACCTCATCTTTTTTCAAATAGCTTCTTTCTTCCTCATCCTCAACCAAAATCTTCTTTGGACTCTCATTACCCTTACTCTCCCTAGGCTCTATACTCTCAAGAATCCTACCACTCCTTGTCACTATGGCAGTGATTGGTCTTTTAGGATCTACACCTTGAGATGATAGTGAAGAAGGGCTAGCATGCACTTTCAAAGCATTTTTCAATTGAGAAATTTGGTTCTCTAACATATTGCTATAAGCCATCATGTCATTAAACTTCTTTTCACTAGATGACATGTAAGTGTTTAATACCTTAATTTGATTTTCAATAACATCCTCCAAGCTACAACTACCTCTTGAAAGAGATGATTGGCTATAAGAATTATCATATTGAATTTAAGACTTTGGAGTAAAACCGGGTGGAGGACCTTTTTTACAATTGTTTTGAAAATTTCCCCTATTTTGATTGTTACTCCAATTGCTTCTAACTTGATTTTTATTGCTATAACCTTGATGGTTACAATTGTCTTGGAAACCTCATATTCCTCGGTTTCTATAACCCCCATTATGGTTATAATTATCAAAATTCCCATTATTATAATTCCCATTTCCATTATATCTTTCACTATCAAGTCTAGGTACAACATTATTATTAGACACAAAGTTCACATGTTCATTCTCATTGCCAACATAATCATCAAATCAACTAAAAGAAGCATAAGGACAACTTGAAGCATCATGGTCATATGATTCACACAAATCACAATACATACAACCACTAAACATGTTGCTAGAAGAGGAAAAGGGTTTTGAGTTAGGAAATGTACCTCTCCCCTTATTTTGAGAGGGATGTACTAGAACTTTAGAAGAAGCACTCTCAAGCTTAGCCTTCACTGTGATCATTTCCTTTCCCGGTTCCGAGATTTGCGAAGACAAGTTGTTTATGGCATTGATGTGGTCAACCGAATACATCGATACACCTCCTTTGCTTGTCAACTCTTTCTCCCCCTCTTGCCAATCCATGTAGTGTATGACCACATCTTCAATGACATCCACTACTTCATTCTCTGTTTTTTTTCATTATAGGGCCTCCGGCACCGGCATCCAAGCAAGACTTGCCTTGAGGACTCAATCCTCCATAGAAAATTTGAATGATTTGGTACGTTGGAATTACATGATGAGGACATTCTCTTTGGTACTCCTTGTACCTTTCCTACGCCTCATAAAGATTTTCGCTCGGCTTTTGCATGAAACCTTGAATGACGGCTCTCTTCTCGGCCGTCTTCTTTTGTGGATAGAAGCGGGATAGGAATTTCTTTGTAACCTCATCCCAAGTTGTCAAAGAACTAGGCTTCACCTCCTTATCTAACCATCCTGGAGCATGCCTAATAAGTGAGAAAGGAAAAGGCTTTAGGCGGATGAATTCTTGAGAAACCCCATTCACGTTGATTGTATTGCAATATTTCTTTAAGGTGGTTGAGAGGGCTCTCATGCTTAGCACCACTATATTGTCGCCTCTCAATCAAAGTAGTCATGTCAGGTCTTATCTCGATATCATTTGCAAGTATCGTAGGTAGAGCAATCCCACTCTCATACCTATAAGTGATGAGTGACATTTATGTCACTCTTAGGGAGTAGTTTTAGAGTCATTTTCGTGTTTATTTTATCTTATTTTCTTTTCTTTCTCTTGTTTTCTCTTTAATAAAGCTTCTTGTTTATTTTGGTAATTTTGTCGTGTTTTAGTTCTTTTCGTAGTTTTTATTAGAATTAGTCTATTTTCGTATTTTATTTGCTTTTGATTTGTTATATTTCGTTCTTTATTTTGATGAGTGGCATTTATGCCACTCTTTTATCCTTTTTCTCTAAGGATTCTCCCCTCGTTTGCACTTGTTTGGCCCTCTTTCTAAGCATTTTTACTTAGCTTTGCTTTCTCTTTTCTTTCTCCTTTATCCTCCCTTTTCTTAGTCTTCCCGCTTTGTTCTTATTGTGCTTTTCATGCTTATGCTTTGTAGGAACCATCGAGATTTTCAAGAGGAGGAAGCTAAGCTCAAAGGAAGCTAGAGGAAGCATGATTCAGAAGAGGTTCGGCCGAACCTCCTGATGGTGTGGCCGAACCAAGGTGTGGCCGAACCTGCTCAGTGGTTCGGCCGAACTTCGAGGCAGGGGCAAGATGAAAATTGGCATTTTTGCAGGAGTGGCCGAACCACAGAAGTTCGACCAGACCAGGATCAGGGAGGTTCGACCGAACTTACCCATGGTTCGGCCGAACCTACCCTGTAGTCCGGCCGAACCTACCCTGTAGTCCGGCCGAACCTTCCCATTTGTTCGGTCGGACCTCTCCTTTTCTCAGCTGACTTTATACGGACTATATAAGTCCCTTTTTTTAGAACGTTTTGGGGGGGGGGAAATAACTATCTATTCTTCTCTCTAATTAGTTTTAGGTTAGGTTAGGATTAGTCTTCTTTGGTAGAGAGAGAAAGTGAGGTTTTCTTCATTAATGAACTTGGATTTTGAAGAAGGAGCTTGTTCAATCCTTTGTAGACCTTCATCTTCAATTAATGAACAATTTCTTACTCTCTCTCCTCTATTTTTATTTGTTTATTTTGATTATTATTTTAGTTGTTGGTATTGCTTGTTGATCATGTTGATTCTTGATTATTTGTTGATTAATCTTGTTATTATCATGATTAGTGAGTAATTCCCCCATTAAGGGGATGGTTGTGGTGTAGTTGGACCTTGAGCATGTTCTAGGGTTTAGAATTGATTTATTTGTGATTAAAGTCTTTATATACTTGATATTCTTTAATCTTCTTGCAAGTGCACATTGTTGGTTGATTAAAGGTGAATCTTTGCTAACAAGAAACGGAAGTTGACTTAGTTAAGGTTCATTACTATCGATTGTTATTTAATAGTACCTCCTAGTATATGGTTCTAATGTGGAAACATAGAGGCTATGTTAGGAGAAGCCAATTGACCCCGGAAGGCGGCTAGATTGGATTCTTAATTTCGATATTCGAGCATGTTTAGTTCATAATTAATTCAATTTCTATGCCTTTGTTTATGTTCAAGTGAATGCTATACCTAAACCATTTCCCTTAATGTTTTATTTCTTGTTTTAGCATTTTTAGACTTTAGTTTATTTATCCCCTATTCTGGACTAGCTTAATTGTTGATAACATTTGGTGGTGTTTACCGTTCTCTGTGGTTCGACCCCTATGCTTGCCTTATACTCGTATTAGGTTTGTTTAGGTTGTATAAATTGTATTTGATCTAGGGATAGACAATTGACAACGCGTTTATTCCCCTGTCAATAAGCTCCCTGAACTCCTAGTTCCTTTAATGCCATTCTTGAATTTTCTCCCATGCTTAAATTGGCAATAGAGAACAACCACGTGTTATATACACACAATCTCAAAAGAAATTATTAGTAGCACGGCTACAAATGTAGCATAAAAGAAAGAAAATCTTTTTGTATTTTTCAAATAAATGGAATAGACTCAAGCAACAATAGTAATCACCATGCCTTCCCCGACAACAGCGCCATTTTTGACGCGGGGTGAACCTAGGTCGTTGGGGTCTAGATTTCCCGTCCAAAACAATATTTATTAAGCTAAACCAACCCGAGGTATAGGGTAACTTTAGTTGAATCCCAAGGGAAGGAGGGAGTGCTAAGGTTGATGCTAAGCTATTTCGAAAGATAGGGAGCGGGCTGGTTATACTAATGGGAATCAAATCAATTAAACAATTACAAGAAAGTATAAAGGATGCTAAGGGATCGGGAGTCACATGAACTCTTGATATACATGCTATTTGGAAAGGAAATCGATCAATTATACAACGCAAAGGAAAGCAAGAAATGCAATCAAAATCACTTAATAGGCTATTTCCTAGGGTCAAGCTAGATGTCTCTACAAATGACTACATTAGGAAAATCACAAATTAAGCTCAATCGATAATATAGATTCCAAATCAATTTATTGTGTCATTGAAACCTAATATGCAATCAATCACGATAGTTGAGGTTGATCAATCCTCAAGTTATCAAACACATGCACAAATTTCAATAACCAATTTAATCACAATGATGATTAATCAAATTATCCCAATTAATCATGAAATATCACATGTTCATGCTTCACCCTACCCTTAACAAGGAAACTACTAAGTACTCATTGCAAATTAAAACAAGAAAGCTAAAAATTAGAAAAACTATATATAGTAAAACTTATCAAAATCTAATTAACCAAACAACAAGTAATTCAACTCAAATTAAAAAATCAAAAATAAAATTACATTAAAGGTAAATAATTCTTACAACACCTTGATCAAAATCATAGAAGTAGAATATTTGAAATACTATTCATCAACATCATCAAGTTTCTTTCTCTAAAAATTCAAGAACAATCATCCAATATCTAGAGCTTCTCTCTCTAAAATTTCATCAACAATTCTAATCTAATCTAATTTCTAATTAATTCTCTCTCTAAAAATTAGAAAAACTATATATAGTAAAACTAATTAATTAAAGGGAAGTTAGTTAGACGTTCTAAAAATGACCTCAAAGAGCGCGACCCCTCACAATCGTGCGCAACCAGTACAAAAAGGGTACGGAGCAAGGAGAAGGAAGGGGCGCGTCCACTCCTCTCTCGTGCACCCCCACGCAGCTGGAGCAGGGAAGATCCCTTTGTGAGGCCGAACTTGTCCTCGCGAGCTCCGGATGAGCCATGATGCAATAGGCAGTAAGTTTAGCACTTCTTACTGGGTTCGACACCACTCTTTCATGCACTTACGGCATAAGGCGAAACTTAAATGACCAAGCTCTTCAACTCCTTTTCTCCTGGGCTTCAAATGGAGAAACGGGACCTCTCTCTTGACTTGAAAACTCTGAGGAGGGAACATTTAAGATTCTCGAATATCACCAACTTCCTATAAACAAAGAAAATCAAACAAGTAAAGAAGAAAATGCAAAATATACTAGAAAAGCAAGAAAATAAGAAAACTTCTAAGGCAATAGCAAAGTAAAGAAATGTAAGTAAAACCGTGCAAAATCATCCTAAAAGAAGCCAAATGAGTTCCATAAATGACACTTATCACTCGACAGAGCTCGGGAACCCTAGGGTCGAGGATCCCTATATTTTCTCCATGGATATCATCCCTAGAGGGAAAGTTGAGGGGATCCAGCTATAAGAGTAACAGGCTAATAAAAGAAGGTTTGTGAGGTTCTAACTGTAGTGAAATGAAGGGTCTTTCTTAAAGTTCACTATGGTTGGAGGAAGACAGGCGGGAACGAGCGGAGTGAGAGCAAAGCATGTTTCAGTGATAGGTTGTCTTCATAGTGCCATTTCCATCTTTTTCATGGGAAGATATTCTTAGTTGCTTTACTTCCTCTTTCGCTTTGTTTTCCAGCCTTCAAGGGACTTGGTGGCCCGACCTCCTCTCTTATTTATTCTTCTTAAAGTCTGATGAGTGTCATTTATGGCACTCATAGGGTAGTGTTTTAGGATATTTTCACCTTATTTTTCATGCTTTTCTTTTATCATTTTGGTCATTTCTCCTTTAGTTCCTCTATTTCTTCTTTCTTCGTGTTTTACTTTCCTTTATGTGCTTTTCCTCGTGTTTTCCTTTTATATTGCTCTTTTTCTCTTCTATTTCCTCTCTTTGGTTTCTTTTGTAGGTTCCTAAGGACTTAGCTTTGCGAAGGATTCAAGAGGAGCAAAAAGAGCCAAGCAAAGGAGTTTCAATCCTCATGGAGAGGGCTTTGAGAGGCTGCTCCGCTTCTTCTCATGGCCGCAGGCGCGGGACCTAAGGGTCGCGGGCGCGGGTTATGTGTACCATTTTGGTGATTTTGGGCAGGAACTCTGCGCGCCCTGGCCGTGGTCTAGCCGCGGACGCGGAAGATCTAGAGAGGTCGCTTTAGAATAGAGAGATCGCGGCCCCTGCTTCGCCTGGTACAGGGCATCTGCTGCGCCCTGAGCCGCAGGCACGGGTGGCAGTGCCGCGGGCGCGGGTTTTGCACAGATTGCCCGCAGAGTCAGTTATGGGTTATGTACCCATTTCTGCGCGCCCGTGGAGTCTTCTTGGAGAGGGCGCGGCCGATCAGTTTTTCTTCTTTGCCTATATATACTCTTGTAAATCCTTTTGAAGGCCAACTTTTAGATAATATTTCATTTGCTTAGTTTTTAGAGAGAGAAACTAGAGAGAAGTTAGAGAGAAAGTAGAGATTATAATCTTTGGATTTGATTTGTAATTAAACATTGTTTCTTCAATCAAGTTTGGAATTCTTCTTCATATTAATCAAAGTTTGTGAGATTTCTTTCCTTTGAATTTACTTCAATTGCAATTTGCTTATATGCTTGAATGTTTTGTTTAGATTTTTATTTAGTTTTGAGAATTTGTTGATTGATTGTAATTTCTTTTGATTTAGTTTTAGATGAAAATGTTTGTGATTGAATTTGTTTTGGCTTTATATTTCACCATGATTAGTGAGTAGATTAGTTGCTAGGGAGAAGGGGAAGCATGCTTGATTGATGATTTTTCCTAGTTGATGATCCTTGATTGATTTATTGTTGCAATTAAATTGGTTGACATAGTTGTGCATGTGATTAATTATACTAGGAGTGATCAACCTATAAGATTAATCTAGATTGCATTGCAAATTACAATGATACGAACAATTCATTTGGGAATTACTTTAATTGATTGAATTTGATTGTGATTCTCCTTGTTAATCATTCATAGTGAACCCTAGTTTGGTTTATAGGAGATAACCTTTGAATTCCTTTGATTGCAACTATTGTTTGTCCCTTGCAATGTTTGAATCAATTAGGTGATCTATCAATTAGCATGATTGTTAAGCTTGCATGTGGAACCTATATCCCTAGTGTTTAGCAATTTGATTGAATTCTCTATTCTTGTTATCCTAGTTACAATACTCAACCATTGACAATTCTTCGATTTAGCTTAACATTAGATTATAACATAGTTTCAATTCATTCCTTTGGGTTCGACCCTTAGCTTGCCTCTATACTCGTATAAGGTTTGTTAAGCGTTTACAAATTTAGGTTGACCAAGGGAGAATTAGATGACGACCTAGTTCCAGCCCTTGTCACATTCATGGGGTTGGGTTGGCTGGTTTAGGAAATAGAGCACTTTCGCTTTATAGTGCGGTTTCTTCTAACAGCTATCAAGGTGTGCCCTAACAAAAAAAAAGGATATAGGGGCAAAGCTGAGATGGTACAAAAGAAGTATGCTTGCCACGGGCAGACTTTATTGTCTAATGC
The DNA here is from genome assembly GCF_948465745.1 of Chenopodium album. Taxonomy (NCBI): domain Eukaryota; kingdom Viridiplantae; phylum Streptophyta; class Magnoliopsida; order Caryophyllales; family Amaranthaceae; genus Chenopodium; species Chenopodium album. Next base: position 33,070,589 of record NC_137841.1, on the reverse strand, counting down.
GTCAGCATGATAAAGAGAAAACGCCCTAAGGCATGGAAGAATAACTACTTCCAAAAGAAATCTTTTGATGTTAGTAAAGCAAATTTTATAAAAGAAAAGATTTTCATTTACCTTTTGAAGTACTCATATATATCCTATAAATTTGATTTCACATTGGAAACTATTCTAGGAGAAGTTCAAATCCGTTTCGTTTGGATATTGATCGGTCTTGGTTTGACATGGTTTATGCGTTATTGCTTCCCGAAAGAGTTTATATTCCCATTAGCAAAACCCTTTTTTACCCTACCTTTGGACTCGTATTTTGTTCGTATACAATTAACGGAGGCCTTACCGACATATGTAGCAGCGTCTTCAATAGCATGCTCTTACTTTGTTTTTCCTTTTATAAGTCACCTAATTTGGTGCTTTTTGATCCCCAGTTGCTATGGAAAACTAAAGACGAAATTCAATCGTCATTTTAAGTGGTTTTTGCTTCTTTTTTTTCCTATTCTTAACTCTTTCCCGAGTAGTTCCCAATGTTTGGCACTTTCCATACTTCGTGGGTGCAACATCAACAAATTCGCTCATGATCAAGTTACAACTTAAGATCTATGACTATATTATGTTAACTGTTCTCATTCATTCCATCGGTATGCTCTCCATGTACCTATAATTCTGATCCGTTTGCCAGAACATAGAGGTCTTTTTGTGGAAACCTTCACGAACAATCGTCATTTTTTTTATGGTTTTTCCTCTTCTCACGGCTGCTTCTTCCACACCTTTGTTTATCTAGTGCCAAATCGTTGCCTGTTTCCTTATTTAAAAGGTTTTCACAATGGTGATGCCTTTTTCAACTCTTACTCAAGTGAGCAATCCTAAGCCATGCCTTGGCTATTTATAAGGAAATCTTCCTTGTGAATTCTACTCATCGTTCAATGCGGGACTTTTTAACTAAATGATCCCACATGGAAAGATTGATGAATTCAACCCTTAGTTAAATAAACCAAGGAACAAGTAACAGGTGTCACATGGTTAGGTGAGGACCACTTTCTCACTTGGTCCCCAAGGCAACTCACATCCATTGTGAGTTAACCATGTATCACCCAACCTTGAGCCCCAAGCTGGGTTCGGTTGGGCCACTTCCTTTTGGCCCGTGTCCATGAATTGTCACCCAAGTCCACGGCCCTCTTTGCCACATGTCGTTGCCACCGTGGCGCGCTGCCAACGTGGCTTGCGACCACATGGCACGCTGCCACTTGGTGGCTGCAAACATGGCTGCTGCCACTTGGCGGTTGCCAACGTGGCTGCTACATGGCGCTGCCACGTGTACTACAACATGGCGTGCTGCCATGTGCGCAGCCACGTGGCACGCTCCTATTTAACGTGCTTCTCTATCCTTTCGCATGGCTAGGATTTTACTTGTTACTTGAAGCATTTTCCCGTCTCGCCAAATCCTAAATTTTGGCTCGACATTTGAGATTTGGTTCGGACGCTCGGTTTCGACGCTCCAAGCTCGAATTTTCGACGTCTAAATATTAATTACTCGGTTGACTCAAAAAATAACTTTTAAATTAATTCGTCGCTTCGGCTCGTTAGTTGGTTGGGTGTGACCCAAAGGGTTCAGTCAATATTAAGCTGTAATATTAATTATGTATTAATATTACTGATCGGAACTGGCCTCCACCTAAGCATTCTGATCAGTATACCTCACTGAATAATTATCTTTCTAATAATTTCCAAACCCCTATCGGAATAATATACTTGTTCGAAGGACACCATTCCTTTCAATCTCCCATTTGTCCTTTCGGACAAGTGAGCTTTTAGTGTAAATCCCTTTTTCGACGTCGCTTAATGCCTCTTCATGAACTATAAGGTATGATTTATTCGTCATCCCTATTGCGTCCAGAAGTGTTTCTCTAAATCCGAGTTCAACTATCAATAAACAGATGATTTCTAAAATCCATCTGAGCACGGCTATGCATTTTACACTTTCGCTCTTCGAGAGGCCTTGTTAACAACAAAGACATCTTCCCCTATTTTTAATAGGAGGACAATTCCAGTCTTTTAATGTAGCTTCTCAACTAAGAGGACCTAGCCGCCCGAGTGTTGCCGTTATAATCCCCTATTACGGAAGATGTAGGGAATATTTCAAGCTTTACCCCAAACTTGAACCCCACTGTGATCATACACTTAAGCATGGTGGCGTCCAAAGGGAAGGAAGCTAGAGAAAAAGAGTCGCCAACAAGTTTTAGGAACTTGTAAACCGTTCACAGGGTGAAGGTTACACCCCTTAACGATCAAGGATATCGTTAACTGCAATAGCCCCAAGACTAGAAGTTCGGGGATGAAGGTACAAATCCAATCTAAAAGAGAAAGAACCTGCCCTAATAATAGGCCTCTACTTTATTCTTCTCGTATTCATGTGCGCTTTATGACTAACATGCTATAAATAGGTTTACCCTAAACCTATTTAATCTGTGTTGGTTTAATATTAATGCTCAAACAAAACTGTTATTTGTGACCACTTGAATTATAATCAAATTAACCCTAAACAAGATTATTAATTATCTTATTAAGCGTGATTACAAGTACAAAATTCCCTTTAAACATGCATAAAAGGCGTGATCAAGCAATAACAATAGAATAAATCAAGCAACATAATAACAATTATAACAATAATCATAATCATAATAATTATAATCAATAATCATCATGTTAAAGCATAATAATAGCAAGATCCTAGGCATGATACTAACAAGATTGATAACAAACCATAGCAAGTCACTAAACAATAAAGATAAAAGCTTTAACCCTAACATGATACTAACAAGAATATTAAGAAGAGAATAGGAAGCATCGCAGGAATCACAATTGTCATATTTGATATTAGAAATTATAGTTGTAACCCTAAACATGATACTAGGAAGATCAAAACGCCTTAACATGATAATAGGAATCAATAAAAACATCCTAACATGATACTAGGAATCATAACAACCTAGACATGATTTCTTTATCATAATATCAATAAATCAATTAAAGCACTTACTTGGATGCCTCGTATCTCTTTCTAATAACAAAATACACACGTTAGTAACTTCAAGGAAAAAAAAAAACAAACAATTAAATTAGATAATTAAAATAGAGATTTGGGACCAAACCCTCAGAAATTAAAACCTTTCACGTCTAGGGCGAAGGCAACTTCGAACTTGGTTAGGTGTTTCTAAATCTTGTGAATGCGGAATTTTGTTGTAAAAAGCTAATTTAGAAAAGATAGAGAGAGTATCAAGAATTTCTTGATGAGAATTGGTGAGAGAGAGAATTGAGAATTGATGATGGAAAACGAAGGTTTTAGGAGGCTATTTATAGAGAAAATCAGCTGGATACGATAAAAACAAGTTAGAGTTTCGAAAAGAATAAAACACGACCGCTGTCGCCAATAACGTGCCTGTCGCCAAATACTAGAGCTGTCACCAAACGCTAGGCCCAACGCCAGACGCTGCACTCTGTCGCCAGGTGACAAAGCTGTCGTATGGCGCTGCAAATCAGTTTTCCACGCGTTTTCTTATTTTGATAAAATTTAAGCGTACAAGAGGGCAAAACTGTATTTTCCTTTAAAACACTTATTTTATTTTGATTAAAACTCTTAAAAGTCAATTTATCAACGCTAATTAAATTAGGATTCAAAAGAACCTTCTAGAAGAATCTAGAAGACTAGCTATAATCAATTCTAATCGCATTAGGAATGATAAATCAATATTAGGCCCTCCTCTAGATCATTGGGCTTCATATAAATATCAAACCGGGCCCAGTTTAGTAATTTGGTCATAACTTCCTCATTATTCATCGGAATTGGGCTTATAATATATCGTTGGAAAGCTCTTTTCAAACCCGACCCAAATACACCATTATTGGACCCGTGCTATGGACCAAACAAAATTGGATTGGATGTTTTCTTAAAATAGGTTTTCAAAAACAGAGAGAAAAAAAAGAAATAGAAACTAACCACAACACTAGACTTTCCACACTTTCACTTCATTCGATTATGATTCGACGTGAAAGGTACTCATCACTGGGTTTGGTTTTTGGGAGACACAAATGGGTGTCTACAGCAGACGTTTGACAATCATCAAAGCGGGATAGTACTCAAATAAGAATGCTCACAATACTCATGGTTGAGGAAAAAGGTTCTGATAGCAATAATGAGAAGTATACTTATGACGATTTTTAATCTCTTAAAATAATCTCATAGGTTGATCCAGTATGGTTCTAAACCAATACCTGTGTAAATTATTTATGACGATCATGTCTTTGTAGTATAAGAAACGGTTCTCTAAATCAAACTACACCCTAATCTCAAATAGTCATTAATCATTCATCGCTTAAATGACCTCGATTAGGGATACTTTTCGATTATAATATTCAATGTTCACTTAATAGGTGTTTCCTTATCCAAGACAGTTTTCTTGCTACCCCATTTTGAATATTCTCAAAAGCGAATGGACTCGATATTTAATTCTAAACCACAATTAAATAGCAAAGGGAGTGATAAAATTGCATGAAATTTTAAATTATTCCAAAACCTTAATGGTTCATCTTATGATAAATGGTTTTTCCAAATGTTTTAAGAGTAACACTCTTTATAAACCATTTATAGAAATCACACCCATATCTAATATGCTTGATTTCTTTCATGCAATTGTGAATGTTGTCGTTCACTTATTGCATAGGTTTAGTTATAATTACGTTGCTAATCGTAGCATCTTCATTACTGATCACCTTCATAATAAGATGATAAAACTTGAGAGTGCCATGGATTATATGTGATATAGGATTTATTGTCCAAGTGATGGCTCCCACTGATTTTCATGATTGAGATCTTCAACTTGACAACCTACAATCATTAATGTTCAACAACGAATTTTCAATAGAACATCTTCTTTATTATCTCCGGTACTTTGGATGTTCTTGGCCATAATCTAACAATCTATTACATAGATTCAGGTTGATTGGTACTACATACATACTTCACATTCTCTAAGCAAGTAAGTCGTGTGACGATTCCATATCGTAGCATACATGATGGATTTAATTGTAGAATAATTTTCAATCTTTTCCACCTATGTTACACTTTAGCTCATCTAATTTAACAGAGTCTTGCTAAACTGTTTGCTATGTGATATGGTTGAAAGTCTCTACTAGAGTCTTTCTTGATTGACTTAGTATTTAACCTAGCTCACACTCAATTCAAACATTTACTTAGTTTTATACATACGGGTCGAAAGTCTTTTAAAGTCCTTCACTTCCTCTTTAACATGGTAAATTCCTTTACACGTTCAAACATTTTATTAAGTCTATACAATAGATCTTAATACCCAATATGTACTAAGTTTCATCTTTTGCTTGGTCCATTGTTGAAAATACTTTCAAATCTAAGCATTTAGTATTTGACAGTTATTTCACAATAGAGTTTGTAAACTTTTCGTTGGACCTTTATATAATTTACTTTTGCTCCCACTAAACTTCTTATTCATAAGAATTTCTATGTTTTTCCATAAGCCAATCCTCTTATTAACTTCATGAGAAAACACGTTCCAATTCCTGTATGCAATGCTTCCTTTAATCCCATAATGGATTCCTTGAGCTTGCTTTCAAATCTAGCATTTATTTAGATTTTCAAAACCCTTAGACTATTTGAAAGTCACTTCCAAAATCCTATTTTTAGAAGGCGGTTTTGGTATCTATTTTTCCATATTTAATATGTGCAATTTTGCTAAAACAATCACGAAAAGACTTTAGCATTCCGATTGGTGAATAGGTTTTTATTAAAATCAACCTCGTGAATTTAATTGTATCCTTTTCAACCAATCTAGCTATGTATGCATATATATATCTGATGCGTGCCATTTATGGCACTCTTAGGCTAGGTTTTCTTCTTATTTTTATGATCGCTTTTAGTCTTTTATGTTGTGTTTTTAGGGAATAATGCTTAATTTTCGTGTGTTAGTTTAGAGAAATGCATGCGTTTAATGGTTTTCTTATTATTTTATTCATTTCTCGGCTATTTCTCTCGTTTCTTTGTTCTTTGACTTGTTTTGTAGGTGTGTCGAGTTTCCCGGAATTTAATTATCAAGGAGGAAGCTCTAGCGCATTCAAGGAGATTGATGGAGCTAAGTTCGAGAATCCAAACATGCAATTCAATCTAGCTCCGCAAGCACAAGGACTTTGGAAGCAACGCTTTGGCTTGGAATGTTCAAGTGCTTGGAAGATAAAAGAGCTTCCCTTCTCACAAGCATCGCCTCGAGTGCATCAATGATAGGGATGCTCAGGAGCGCAGAGATTGATCAAGCAAGCGAAGGAAGCAAGGCCACGAGCACCAAGCAGGGGTGCGTGCGCGGCATAGTTGTGCGTGCGCGCAGACCCAGCTGGCCCTCGCAGCTTGGGTGGTGCATGCGCACAGATCTTCTGTGGCCTGTTGTGCGTGCGCACGGTAGGCCTTGTTTCCACTCGATCATTTTATTATAAATTGGCCTTGTAATTTCTATTTTAGAGGATGATTTTTTAGAATAGTTTTGGAGACTTTATCTCTCATATTTTAGGTTAAATTGAGAGCTTCTCTCTCTAGTATTTAGGGATAGTTTAGGAGTAGTTTTAGAGAGAGAAAGTGAGGGATTTCAATGGTGGTTTAAGAGATTGAAGATCCAATGGTTACAATTGTATTGAAGATCTTCTTAATCAATCAATGAGCATTTCTCACTCATCTTTATTGCTTTGTTCAATTTCATGTTTGTTTGGTTTAATTCTTCGTAGTATAATTGTTCTTGATATTTTGTTGATTCTTGATTTCTTTAGTTGTTTGTTGATAAAGTTATCTGCAAAACGTCGTGCCCTAGTCCCTAGGTCATCAAACCTAGGGAGGGCACACTTCCCCAAAAGACCCTATAAATATGGTCTATTCCCTCATTTATGGGGGACGACAAATGAACATTTATTACAGACCTATCGTTCTCGAGAAACAGACAGCACAATACCCGAGCTTAGATTCCGAGCAGATAACTTTATTTTCGCACGTTAAAAATATAATGGTTGGTGTAGGGGATAGCTCCTACTGAGCTATTCCTTCCAGCTGGGCTCATATAAGAAGAATGTTCCTACAAGCAAACAGTCGGCATGAGTGACCTCATACAACCTCTTGAGGGGCTAGTTGTATAGGATAGCTCCCGCTGAACTATCGCCCAGCCCCCTGGGTGCGCACTCACTGCCAAGAAAGCAATTAAAGGAGGGCTCACTAGCCTGGCAGAGTCAGCCCGCAGGGCTGACTAGGCTGAACTCTCCAAAAAGGAGATGGTACGCCTATAAATAGAGGGTAAAGTACAACGGAAAGAGGGTAAGACAATTAAGTCATTATACTTTCTACATCTCTCTAAGTACACTTTCTCTCTCTAAACACTCTCTAACTTAAGCTTCGGAGGGGGGTTCCTCGAGCCACCCCCGAGGGCAGTTTACGTGTGCTACCTTGTGTAGGTAGTTGACGGGACCCAGTTCGCCCAGCAGAACCCTTGGATTCGCACCTGGAACAATTGGCGCTAGAAGGAGGGGTCGGATCATCTAACATGAGGTTCACCAATTGAGCTAGGGACTAGTTAACTAACCACCATGGCCGGAGAAGAAACTGTGCAGACACCCATGTCCAAAACTAATGAGACCAGCCAAACACCGCAAAAAACACCCCCAGTAACCGTCGATCCAAAAGGATCCGCCGAAAACTCCAAATCGACCATCTCGCAGAAATCCAACCCCATCGGATCGACATCAGCTGCTGCTAAAGGGGCGTCGAAACCAGTCGGCCCGGTGGGATCCAGCTCCATTTTCAAATACGGAATGCCATTAACAGGCGCGAACAATGAACTCACTGTTTCAGCACCCACAGCTCAGAAGCAGCAGCCCGTAAATATGCCAGCCATTATGCAGAACCTCTCTAAGTGTAGTAAGGAGCAGCTGGCTGCAATGACTGCGGTCCTCACCAATATGGGTAAGGGGGCAAGTCCGTCACCGACAACGGCAGCTACGGAGCCCGTAGCAAAAAAGCCGGCGTCCTCGACCCTCACCCCTTAGTAGAAAGAGCTCATTCAGCTGAGGAAGAAGGTGTTGGAGCTGGAAGCTCGTAACCTGAATCGAGAAAGGAGTGTGGAGGAAATAACCCCTGCCCGAATTAGCCCGGAGAAGCGAGTCCCACGTAGCAGGTCACCGACCTCAGAGCGAGGACCCAGCCCGGAGAAAGACAAACGAGCGCGAATCCAGGTTGTTCCAAATGATTCCCCATTTTGTCGGGAGATTTTGGAGGAACCAATGGAGAAAGTGAAGATTTCAAGCTGCAGATACAACGGAACCACAACACCCAAAAGCCACAATTCAGCTTTTGAGAACCATATGGTACTTTACAATATGACAGACTCAGTCTGGTGTAAAGCTTTCCTGCCGGCCCTGGCGGGGCTGGCAACGGAGTGGTATGGAGCCATTCCCAAATGTTCCGTATACTCGTATAGCCAGTTGAAGAGAATGTTCATGGAGCATTTCATAACCTTGGTAGACCGAACCAAGATGACAACCGAGCTGATGTCGTTGGTTCAAGGGAAAGACAAGCCCCTGAGGGAGTGCATCACCAGATTCAACAAGAAGGCAACAACCATCCCAAATATGAGCCAGGAGGTAACGCTACTAGCAATGCAGAGTGGCTTACTACCAAGATCACCCTTTAGAGAGTATATGGGACGTAAGAGCCTCAAAACACTTGCTGAAGTGCTGGGCAAAGCGCACGAGTTCATCAGAGCAGACGAGACTAACAAAGCAATCCTTGGTAGGAAAGCACCTGGTGACTCAGTTAAGGGGGCAAAGGTCACCCGAGCAGAGAACACACTCAGGGTGGACCAGCCGAGCAGGGCTGAGCAAAACCGCGGAGAAGCGGACAGAGCAGTAGGACTGAGAAGGTCAGACCCAAAGAGAGGGCCAAGGCTTGGAAGGTTTGACCAATATACCCCATTAACCCATTCCAGGTCTCATATATTCAGCGTGAACAAAGCTGATGACAAGTGGCAGAGACCTTCGAGGATGGTTCACAGAAATCGTGATACCAGCATGTGGTGTGACTTCCATAGAGATCATGGTCACACCACTGAAGAATGCACGCATTTGAAAAACAACAAAGAAGACTTGGTCAGGAGAGGGTACTTGAATCAGTTTATGCAGCGCGATGACCTTCCCAGAAGGAGGGATGAAGATAGAGCATGTTGCCCTAACCGCAGAGGAAGTCAGAGGGGCCCACCTGGAGACAGGGACGTAGATGGCAAGCCAGAAGGCAGGGTGTACGTTATCAGCGGGGGCCCAATACATGGGGGGACAGTCAACAGAGTGCGAGCTGACCTGCGGGCGATGATACATCAAATAGATGACAATGATAAGCGCAGATGGCCGCCTCTTCCCCCGTAGCCGCAGGCCACCTTTGACGAGTATGACCAGAAGGGCATAATTTACCCCCATGATGACCCGCTGGTGGTGACAATGAGAATCGCAAACTGGGAGATGGATAGAATACTGATAGACGGAGGTAGCTCAGCCAACATCATATACATTAGTGCGTTCAACGAGCTGAAGTTGGACAGAAAAGACCTGAAGAGGGTGAGCTACGAAATCACTGGGTTTAATGGATCAAGGCTTACCCCTGAGGGTATAATCGAACTCTCAGTTCGAGTAGGGGAAAGATCAAGAAGGCATGATGTCCAGGAAGTCCTCGTGATAAACTCCCCTTCACCCTACAATGTGATCATGGGAAGACCACTCATCCACAAAATAGGCGGAGTGGTATCTACCTATCACCTTGCGATGGCTTACACAACTAATGAGGGACGGTCAGCAAAGCTCCGGGGAAGTCAAAAGACAGCCTAGCAATGTTACATAACCGCCCTAAAGTAGCCCGCAAGAACCAAACAGCAGCCTGGTTCAGAGAGAAGGCCCACTGAGCAACCTGAGAGGAAGTCGAGGAAAAGGAAGCGTGAAGAATATCACAGGGAAAAGGATAAACAGAAGCTGCAATGGAAAACTTTGAGCCCGCAAAAGAGGAAATGGCCAGGCCACTTCCCAGTGGGGAGCACGTCATAGTCGAGCTCACAGAAGGTGACCCCTCAAGGACAGTGAAAATCGGGAAAGACATTGATCCAGGAGTAGGAGTACACCTCATAGAGCTACTGAGGAAGAACAAAGACGTTTTCGCATTTTCCGCAAATGAGATGCCCGGAATTGACCCAGCAGTTATGGTACACAAGCTGAATGTAAAGGAGGATATTAAGCCAGTACGGCAGAAAAAGCGAAGCTTCTCCACGGAGAAAAACCAAGCAATCTAGGAGGAGGTGGAGAAGGTCCTGGAAGTAGGATTCATTGAACCTTGTGACTACCTAGAGTGGTTAGCCAACGTGGTCATGGTAAAGAAAGCAAATGGCCAGTGGAGAATGTGTGTTGATTGCACAGATCTTAATAAGGCCTGCCCGAAGGACTATTACCCGCTACCGCGGGTAGATCAGCTGGTAAACTCATCCAGCAGATACGCCCTGCTAAGCTTCATGGACGCCTTTTAAGGGTACCATCGGATCAGCCTGCATGAGCCAGACATGCAGAAAACCGCATTCATCACTGAAGGGGGAGTGTATAATTACATAGCTATGCCCTTCAGGCTGAAGAATGCTGGGGCAACTTTTCAGAAGGCAATGGAAAGAGTATTCCTCCACCAGAAGGGTAGGAATGTTGAAGTATATGTTGACGACTCAATTGTTAAGAGCGTCACGCAGGCTGGACATATCATGGATCTGGAGGAAACATTTGCCACCCTGAACAAATATAAAATTAAACTCAACCCGAAGAAATGTGTCTTTGGGGTGAGCTCGGGAAAGTTCTTAGGTTTTCTGATCAGCGAGAGAGGGATAGATGCCAATCCAGAAAAGGTCGAAGCAGTCCTTAGCCTGCCTGAGCCTAAGTGCATCAAGGATATCATGCGGTTGACAGGCAGAATGGTCGCGCTGACCAGGTTCATCAGCAAGCTAGCGGATAAGGCCCTGCCGTTCTATCAGCTATTGAAAGGGAACAGAGAATTTAAGTGGGGGGCTAAAGAAAGAGAAGCCTTTGAGGGCATTAAGGAGCATCTGACTAAGCTCCCAACAATGATCAGTCCGAAGCTGAGGGAAAAGCTGCAGCTGTACATCTCTGCGTCAATACAAACAATCGCAGCCGTTTTGCTGGTAGAAAGACAAAAAACAACAAAGGCCAATATTCTTCGTGAGCCACATGCTGACCGAGGCAGAGCAAAGGTACCCATTGGTAGAGAAGCTAGCCTTCGTAGTGGTCACAGCAGCAAGGAAGTGAAAGCCATATTTTGACGCGCATGTTATAAAAGTCCTCACAAACCACCTGCTGGAGAAAGCATTACAAAAAATGGATGCATCGAGCAGACTCTTAAAATGGGCAATTGAACTTTCTGAGTACTAATTCGAGGTCAAGCCTAGAGCAGCCATAAAGGCATAAGCTTTAGCAGACTTCATAGTGGAAGCTTCCTATGAGGAGAAAGAAGATGATGTTGGGGTCTGGAAGGTGGAAGTTTATGGGTCCTCGGCCCAAACGGGGAGTGGAGCAGGAGTCATAATCACATCTCCAGAAGGAAAAGTATTCGAGTATGCCATAAAGTTTAAGTTCAAAGCATCGAATGACGGAGCTGAGTACGAAGCGGCGCTGGCAGGCCTGCGTATGAGCCTCGCAGCCGGAGCCCGCAAAGTACACCTGTAAACTGCTTCTCAGCTTGTTGCTAGCCAACTGCAGGGGGCGTATGAGATAAGGGAAGCCACCATGCTGAAGTACGTAACCAAGGTAAAGGAACTGGCTGCCCAGCTAGTCCACTTCCAAATAGACTTGGTCCCCAGAGCAAGAAACTCCCAGGCCGACGCCTTGTGCAAGTTCGCCAGTTCCACTTTACAAAGCCTAACAAGGACAGTGATGGTTGAAGTACTAGAAGAAAGCAGCATTTGTGAAAAAATAGCAGGTAAACTGCATTGAAAGGTAGAGAGCCTGGTTCTCAGACATCGTGGCGTACAAAGTCCACGGCTCACTGCCCGACGACGAAGTACAGGCTAAGAAGGTAAACAAAGACGCCAACTGGTATGTAGTGATGAACGGGGAACTCAACAAAAAGGGCTTCTCAAAGCCGCTGCTGAGGTGTATTCCAGAGTGGGAGCAGGAGGGCATTATGGAAGAAGCCCACTCTGGAATATGCGCTAACCACATTGGTGGAAAAGCATTGGGTGTAGAGGTCCTCAGAAGGGGGGCATATTGGCCAACTCTCGCACAAGACGCACTAGCATATGTGAAAAAATGCGACAAGTGTCAAAAATATTCACCAGTCATAAATCAGCCAACAAACGATCTAACTCCAATCCTCAGCCCGATCACGTTTGCTTAGTGGGGAATGGACATATTGGAACCTTTCACCACTGGGTCAGCGGGCAGGAAGTATCTCTTTGTGGCGGTAGATTAATTTACAAAGTGGATAGAAGTCAAACCCACTAAGTACATAAAGGCAGCCCTAGTCAGGACATTCATAAGGAAAAGCGTCATCATTAGATTCGGGGTGCCACAGTGCATAGTCTTTGATCACGGATGTCAATTTGACTGTGATACCATAAAGGACTACTTGGGAGACTTGGGCACAAAGTATGCAAGTGCCTCAGTCTGCCACCCACAAAGCAATGATCAAGCAGAAGCAGCAAACAAGCTGATCCTGACAGCCATGGAGAAGAAGCTGGAGGAGTACAAAGGCTTGTGGGCAGACCTAGTCCCAGAGGTCTTGTGGGCAAACAAGACCGCTGAGAAGGAGTCAACCGGTAAGAGCCCTTTCACCCTAGCCTACACGGCTGAAGCAGTTGTCCCAGTGGAAGTACAAATCCCCAGCCTGAGGATACAACACTATGAGCAGTAAGGAAATGAAAAGCGTATGATGGAAGAGCTAGACTTCCTGCCAGAAGTAAGGCTGAAAGCAGCTCTCAAGTTGGCAGCCCAAAAGAGCAGGATTTCAAAAGCTTTCAACAAGAGGGTCAAGCATAGGGAGCTCCTGCCCGGAGACATGGTCCTTAGAAGGACAACAGCAATGGGAAGAGGAAATCAGCATGGAAAGCTATCTGCAAACTGGGAAGGCCCTCTCATCATTCACGAGCAAGTTGGACCAGGAGCATTCCTCCTTGCAGATCAAGAAGGTCAGGTCTTAAGAAACAGTTTCAATGCGGATGTGTTAAAGAAGTATTTTGTTTAAACAATCTAAAAAAACAATCATAGTTTTTTCAAGTCTGATAAACTTTTATTCAGTCCATGTTATGTTAATTAAGGCATTTGAGCCATTTTTATTAAATGAAATACAAGCCTCTACGTGAGGAGTATGTTGCGTAAATTTGTTTAATATGTTATGCCCAAGCATCATATGCTAACATGTAGAAGTCAAATAAAGACTATAACAAAGGGTTAGAGGTAAGAAGCACTCTAGCGCAAAGTGGTAAAGCAAACACATCCCTCCCTAAAACTTCACCTCACCTGCTCACAGTAAAACAGGGCACCACCTCGAGGAAGCCCGACACGTTCAGCTTGAGCAGGAGAAAAAAAGGGGAAATAGAAGAAGATGAGCTATGTAGGCAACACTAAGGCTCTCTTAGTCCCACTTAGCTCATCTCTTTGAGGGGGAGAGGAAAGGAGAAGACAACCAGACAATAAGCCCTTACGAAAAGAAGTATGTAGGCACAAAATGACAAAGTCGCAGCATAAACAAGCTGAACGACAAAAATAAGTCACAGCAAAACAAGCAGAATGACAACTCACAAAATGACAAAGTCGCAGCATAAACAAGTTGAACGACATAAATAAGTCACAGCAAAAGAAGCTTAATGACAACTCACAAAATAGCAAGTCGCAGCATAAGTAAGCTGATCGACACAAATAAGTCTCAGCAGGAAGGCCCAACCTACGAGGCCCCACCAAATGAAGCCCTTGTCCACCAGGAAAAGGAAACACTCAGCAGTTAAAGTTAGGTGAACAAAAATTCAAGTTAAGCCGGGCAGACCCAGCAACAAAAGACAAAGTACTCAGGAATTACATAGAGAAACATAATCTTTGGCAGCTATACACCCCAAAGATAGTAACAAAAACTACTAGGTTACAACAGATCTGGGTGAGGGAAACTCAGAGGAACCACTGGAGTAGGAGGGTGACAGCCGCCATAACCTTTATTGATCACCAGTCAAGGACTCCACTCCGATAGCTGCAGCAACGTCAGCGCAGAGAGGAACCTCCAAGTTCAGCACAGCCTGGTTGGGAATCTTGCAGCCTGCAGCACGAGGATGATCAGCAGGGAGGTTAAACAAGCCAGCCTCACCTGCAGCTTCAACCTTAGCCCAGAAACGCTGAAGCGAGCCTGCTGCTCCTCATCTTCACCATATAAGCTGCTAACGCACCGAGCCGCAGCCTCCCATCCACCATCATGGCGATCAGCCAATTGCTTAGCAAAAGCAGGAGAAAGCGCAAAAGATCTAAGAGCCTCTTTCCTAGCCGCTTCCAGCTTAACAGTATGCGCAGCTCGCAAATCTGCCATTCCCGCCTCCAACGCTTTCACCCTGGCCTGAGAGGTCCCCAACTGTTCCTCGCAGCTCTTCAACCTGGTTTGAGTGAGCTGAAATTATCTTAACTAGAGCTACAGGGCATCCGCCCTATCCCTTAGCGGAGTCGACTCACTAGCCATGGCATCCCTCTCTACCTAAGCTTGTTGGACCTCCAAATTCTTCTAAGAGAGAATTATGCCCTGATTCCGATACTCCTTCTCCACTGACAGCAGAGCATTGGATAAATCTCCCACAAACATAACCAGATGCAAGAAAAGCAGAGGAAGAGAAGGGTGAGCCAAAGAGAGAGTTAACAAAAGAAGTTAAAAAAATAAAATAAAAGTAAAATAAAGTAGTAGCCACAGAATAAGCAGAGAAGAAAAGAAAGGCTGAAACGAGAAAAAGAAAGACCGAAAGTAAAAACTAACCTTCTGCAGGTCATGGCAGGCCGTAGCAGCAGGGTTGCTGACTGAGCTACGCATAGAATCCGCAGGAAGACGAACCTCCTGAGTCAAACGGTACCCTAAGATACTGCCCTTCTAAGGGTCGTCCACAAACAAAGATTCGTCAGCCCTCACATTCATTAAGGGCCGAAAGGGAGCGTTCTCAGATCCAACTGGACAGAGTATGGGGCGAAGATGAACATCAATAGGAACCTTAACAAACTCAATAGCCCCAGTGGAACGAAAAGTCCCTCCAGTAGAAAGCGAGGTCGCATACAAGGGATTCTCAAAGGCATCGCTCAAGAACTGGTGAACGCAGCGGTTAAGTTCACTGGAGTTCTGAGTGTCTTCCCCACTAGCGTTCCCACCTGGAAGCCCAGTGTTGGCAGAGGCGGAGGCAAGAAGACCAGGAGAAGTGCGAGCCTTTTTTGCCTTTGGCTCATCTCCGGCAGGGGCAGAAGACACCGGATCGTCCTCCAAGTCAATCACTGGACGATCTTGCTGGTGAGAACCCCCTGCTCGGGAGAGCCCACCCTGTAAAGCGCTTCAGAGCCGCCCTCTTAGCCTGTAGGGATACGGCGGAAATCTAGGAATCTCCTTGATAGACTCATCAGGGAGCTGAAAATCAGCGGCTACAGCAGAAGGAACAGTAGTGTCCTTCGCAGCGGTGGTATCATCAATAGAAGAAGGAAAGAGCAGAACATACTCAATAGAAGAAACGGGTTTTTCACCCGCAGTAGTAGTCTCAATCCCCTCAGAGGGAAACTGGAGAACACTGTGAGCAAAATCATCGGCAATAGCCTTTAGTTCATCAGAAGCTTGGTCACGTTGCCTTTTGGCAGCAGAGGTCTGAGGTGCCACCTGGCCGGAAGCCGCGACAGACTGCTTCTCAGGGGAAGCAGCAGGCGCCACTAACGCCTCTGAATCTGAAGCCTCCTTTCGAGGAGCGGGGCGAGTCTCACGCCTACTCCCAACAGTAGAGGACAAAGGCTCAGGCTCAGCACGGCTGGACCCAGCACACTCTCTAGTAGTTGTTGTGCCAACAACAGCCCGCAGTTCAGCAGGAGCCAGGTGCACCTCACCCTTCAGAGAACCCGCCAACACCTCCAACGTATCAAAAGGCTGAGGAGGATACTCAGGAGTGGCGGTCAAAGGGTCCTTCCAATTATTAGCCAGCTCGAGCATACGCTTGTCCAACTGGTCATAGCCTAAAAAACAAAAAAGCAGAAAAGTTAAATAAGACGAGGAAGGAAAAGGAAAGGCAGAAGGCAGAAAAACTTACCAGACTCATGCGTACGGCACAAACGCATGGTAGAGAGTTGTTCATTGCCCACAATGTAAATGGAGTTGGGCAGCCAGACCTTGGGAAACTTGGAGTTACTAGTCCCCGCTCCCTGCAGAGCCTCAAAAGCTTCTATCTCACGGGCAGGCTCAGAGGGAGAAACTGTGACCCCGGCCATGTTGGTACGAATCTCTCTGAAGTTGCGTGGGGCAGCAAAGTTGGAAGGCACCCTCACCTAGAAGAACTTGCCAGTCCAGTCCCTAAAACGTCCAAGTTTTGGGTAGGACAAGACCCTACTCTTCTTAGGAGCAACATAGTACCACCCTGACTCAGTCCTAGAAGCAGACCTCTTCTGGCTCATGAGAGACTTGAACAAGTGCAGGGACTCAGGATACCTTCGAACCCTTAGAAACCATAGTAGGCAAATTAGGGTGTGAAGGGAAGCAGGGTGCACTAGAGAGATGTAGTATTGAAAGCACGAAGCAACTTCTCTAAGGTGGGGTCCAAAGGAAACCTCAAACCTAAATTTAGCTACGAGGAAAACACAGCAATATGACCTGCAGGGGAAGCCGATAACTTCGCACCATCAGCGGGGAGAACCAACTTGTAACCCTTCCCAAAACCATAGAACTTCTGCCCAACAACGGCCAGATCCAGCCTTTCAGTATCCTTGAGCCAAGCAGAATCCAACACACAGTTCTTAGGCCCATAACACTTGTCATCCAGAAAGAATTCAGTTTTGCCTTCTTCTACGGGCTCCACAACATAAATGGGCTGACAGTCGTAATATGAGCGGTCGCCAGGAGACTCAGTCATTCTGCTTGATTGAACTGCTGGGGAAGGAGACGGTGATGGAGTCCTAGTATTTCCGCCTCGCACTACATAATGATCAAATCGATGCACGTCAGCCATGTCATCAAGCCAAGCAAAACTATTTAAAGGCTGAACATGGGGAATGGGGCTAACAAGAGACACGTCAGGTGGATTAGCCTTGACAGCATCGGCTAACGCTTTATGGTGCATTGCGCGCAGCCTCAAGCGAGTAAGATGGGTTAAAGGAATCCCACCCAGCGTGAGCACTCGCTCGCAATAAGGATCAAAGAAATCAGGGTGGGGCCTGCGCTAGAAAGGGCGAAATGCACTACCCTCAACGGGACGACTACTGCCTGACCCAGACGCAGCAGCAGGAGTCGCAGCAATACCCGCCCCGCTCGCAGCAAGGGGAAAGTCAGGAGGAATAACAGTTCGAATAGGGGTAGGAGAAGAAGAAGGAGAAAAAGGAGAACTGTGCGCAGGGCGCTCACCTGAAAGAGAAGATTGGGAAGAAGAATCCGATCCAGTGGCCGTTTGAGGCTCACTCATGTTCTGACTATCAGAAGCGTCAGACATTATGAAATCTACAAGGAAATACAGGCCCGCAAAGGAAAGAAGAAGCAATGGGGCACCAGAAAATCAAAGAATCAGTTTAGGAATAAGAAGAAAAAGCCAAGAACACAAATACAACAACAAAGAGAAGAAATGGGAACAGCGACAATTGAGAAGAATAAAAAGGCATAATCTTGCGAAAAAAAAGAAAAAAGAAGCAAAAATGGGATAAGTACAAACAACAAAAGGTAAAAAGTAAGTACCTTTAAAGATAAAGTTGCAGAGGCAACAGAGTACAACAACAATGGCGAAAATAAAAGCCCAGCAAGACGAAAGTTCAAACCTGCAATTAAGAAGAACAAAGAAGAAACAAGTCAGTGAAGAAGCAAGAATTAAGAAGGAAAAAGCAAATAAAGTGAAAATTAAGACAAAACAAAGACGAAAAAGCAAGAACTTACCACAACAATGGAGGATCTCGAACATTTGAAAGAGGAAGAGCAAAGAGCGAAAGTTTTGAAATGACAAATTAATGAAGAGGGAAGATGAAAAAGTAAGAGGAGTAAAAGAAATAAGTAAAAAGAGGAGACAGTGAAATTAATACGAAGTAAATGGGAAGTTAGACACAAGGCATACTGCCATGTCACTTCAGTAACATCAAATTGACAGCCCGGATCGTCAACACGTGCTCCACTCATGGAAATGAGATTCCTGTCCAAAAAAAAATAAAATTAAAAAATCAGCGGGAGTGATCGAAAATCCTCTCTGCAAAATCGTTATTTCTCAACTTCAGCGGGAGTGATCGAAAATCCTCTCTCTAAGATCGTCATTTCTCAGACTTCAGCAGGAGTGAATAAAATATGAATAAAATGTCAAACTTTATCCAAAACTGATATCGTCTCACTATTTCGGCCATATATTTTATTATACAAAACATTTTAATCTGATTCTAATTGTGTTAGAAAGTAGACTTCAAGATCTTTCCAACAATATCTTATTCATCTTATTCCGATTTCTGGATCAAAATATATGATAAAAACAAAACCCTCAAAAACTGCTGTCTATCGCAAGAGTTTTATCCGATTCGAATTCTTATCTTTTCTTGATTCTTCGACCTTCTTTTTTCTCTATAAATAGAGGTCATATCTCCCATTTTTTTAAACATCAACAAGCTTGATCATAAAATAATTATCTTCTCCCTCTTTAGCCTAAACACTAGCCTCCCCATTCTTTCACTATTTCTTCCTTTAAGCACTCCAAGGAGTCCATACAATACCTGAAGTTCTATACTTTAACCAAGGCGTGATAGGTATAATTAACTGAGGGTTTGGACCAAATCAAATCTATATTTATTTAATTTAATTTCCATTTACTTTATACTTTTATTGAAGTTACTAACAGTTTATTTATGATGTAGCAATTTAAAGGAACGCGTAGAATGTGAGTAATTAATTAATTTAATTACTCTTATTTTATTTTAATATTGCTAGTATCATGATTAGGGTTATTTTATATTTAATTTGACTAACGCTATTATTGTTGAATTGCTTCCAATATTAATGTTTATTCTATTATTATTTTTATGATCACTATATTGCATGTTTAAAGGGAATATGTAATTTAAAATCACGCCTAATAAGATAATTTGGACAAGTGGTTTAGGTTCCTTTTTAATCTTGTTATTAAATCAAGTGATCACCAATATTTTAGAATAATATGTTGCATTAATATTCAACCAATTTAGCCTAATAATATATTGGAGCAAAGTGAATCTTTGTTTGTATGCCTTTGAGATCGCAGGAATCATTTTTCACTATAAGAATCGAGTAGAGGCCAATACGAGCGAATGTGACTCCATGACTCACTTCGTACTATCATCCCCGATCCTCCTTTCGTGGTTCCGAACCATATGGAGTTAGTAATCTCATGGATTATGAATGGGGTGTAACATTCACAGGTCAATCGTTGTTGTCTTCGTTGTCCCTTTATTCGTGGTTTCCTTTTATGATCCGTGAACGGTTTACAAGTTCCTTAAAAACTTGTTGGCGGCTCCCTACTTTCCTTGTCCCTAATTGTGTCCCTAATCGTATGTCAATTCCCACTTCCTATAAGTGCCATGTATATTCACACATGCTTTTAACGTAGGCGCATTTTGAACGACGCCTACAATTTGGCGACTCCACTGGGGAGGATTCTTGGTTATTTATCGATTTGAGTGATCGGTATTTAATTGAGATGAGTGGATGAGACTTGAAAGATTCTTGAATTGTATTCCTGCGATTTAATTGGCATTGTCACATATGCATATCTTTTTAGGTTACCTATTTTGCCACAATAGTACGTGTTCTACGTATGTGGCTAGCCCGGGGGATTTAAGCTTTATCAACCCAAACGCTCATGGCAATAAGGGTTCATCCGAGTTTATAAATCCACCCAAACCATGGAGTCGAGTTCGATTTCATCACGAACTCGCGGAGCCGCCCGTTGGCATACACCCTCAAGGGAGGCTGCCTTGCTAACGCGTCCAAACTCTTAACCATGGTACCCTTTGACACCCTTTTAAGCTTGACCATAGTCGAACATAGAACTTGACTTTAGGTTGCGAACTTCATTGCATCATTCGTGACAATGTGCTTATATGTGCATTTTTTGACCTTTTATTTATTTATTATTTTTTTCTCTTATCAAACCTTTTTTTTTTATTATTAGAGTCGAGCCATAGATTTTTTTTTTTTTTAATTTTTGAGTCACCCGGATTTTTATTCCCGTATACTGCACAAGAGTCAACTTGTTTTGGTCATATCCAGAGTTCTAGAAAGAGTTACGTGTCGTGAAACCTATGGATCTATAGCCCCGAGTTTTATCTTTGATTTAGAATTGGTTTAGTCCCAATCAAAGTAACTGATCAAAAGTTATAACCGATATACTACATCCTGTCCAGTTTAGGTGTCTTTTTAGCGTCAACTTTCTTTTGTTTTTTTTTTTAAATTTTTTTATATCTTTTCGTGTCAAGCTAGTTTTAACCAAATCCTTTAATCCATGTCAACTCGTATAACATAGGATTGTAGGTTTTTAATTTTATTTGATTTTTTTATACCCATGAGTCTTAACTCTTCTAGAATTCTAGTCCTCTTCCTAGTTTCTTGTGATCGATTTTTGTGCTAACATTAACTTGTGTTCTTTGTCTTTGATTGTGGTTGATCTTATTTGTGACTAACGATTTCCAATGGACCGTTTTCACCTAGTAAACAAGCATAAACATTAAAATTGGACAAAATTAATCAAGTTAGTTTGTCTTTTAGTCTTCCGTGCTATTTGGTCATTGGGTCCTTTGTTTTTCACAGTGTTCTCATGTATAGCCATGCAATCATACCACGAGTTTTATTAAACTCACCCAATCACACATGTTGAGTCATTGCACACACTTTGTCTTCGAGTAATGCACTATATTGTTTATGATCGTATACTAGGACCATGCATGCATCGCTTTCCGTCGTAATAGGAATGAGTGGAGTATTTCCCATAAGTTTTCAAAATTGTTTCATACACTCTTCCTTTCCAATCCGAGTATTGAGTTAATGCATTACATGAGTTCGTCCTTACACAGTACTTGAGTCTAAAATCAATAGGCAATAGTTGGAAGAATAAGGGGAACGTCATTCCTTTCTTCTTTCCTTCAAATCAAAGCATCAACAACAAGAAACTTTTTTCCTCAGTAGGCGGCAAGAAGTAACTCATAAACAGCCATGAAGACAAAGCACGATGCAAGCTTCTCACCAAGATTTCATGTTTTCTTCTTCTTTTGTTTCAAACCCTTCCCCCTAAAAGTCTAGCATAGGTTCTCCTTATCCATGTGTCTATGTGTCACATTTCTTACCTTCTTCATAAATGAGCATCTCTTTCTTACATTCGATCATGTGATTAAAAAAAAAATGGCGAACTAAACACAAGGTACACCAATGACTTGAGGCACCTTTGCAGCCCATTCATTCCTCATTAACCATTTAATCACATATCCATTTCTTCGTCAACCAATTTGAGCCTCGTCTAACGTTTGGCCTTCATTTTTTCAACCCAAATTCACTCAACCCGGCCTGGAATTGGAAGATGTGAAATTTGTGTAACATTCAAAATGAAAGTAAAAAAAAAAGCAGCAAAACAACAATAAAACAATGTCTAAAGGCAAGTGTTCCAATGTCTTTGATATGAACATGTCTCAAATTGCGTCTCTCATTGAGTGCTTGGTACCGTGCCTGAGAAACATGAATGCTAAGTGAGTGATGGACCGCATGATATGAGATTGCCTACATTGATTCAAAAGAATGAAAAAAAAAGCAAGTAAAAAAAAAAGCAGCAAAACAACAATAAAACAATGTCTAAAGGCAAGTGTTCCAATGTCTTTGATATGAACATGTCTCAAATTGCGTCTCTCATCGAGTGCTTGGTATCGTGCCTGAGAAACATGAATTCTAAGTGAGTGATGGACCGCATGATATGAGATTGCCTACATTGATTCAAAAGAATGAAAAAAAAAAAAATTCAAAACAAAAAAATGTTGAAAATAAAACTTGCAAAGTCCAATTCACAATTACATGTCTTAGGGTTTCTCTCGGGTCTTGAGCCTTTTACCCCTTTCTTCCTTAAACCATCAGCTTAACCACATTACAACCCTTGAAAGACCTCTTTGAGGTGTACATACACTTGTGCAAAGTTCGGTTAGAGCTACGTTGGCCTGATTCCTAATGGATACGTAGGCAACCTCACATCGAGGTGCGGCCACATTCACATTCATATCCACATTCATATTCATATCCATGCATGATCGAGTCAAAGAATATCCAATGCTTACCCCTACCCATTTAGAGCTAGACTTGGGGGCTTGAACCCACATCATTTAGCCTACCCAGCCTGAAGAGTCATCATTTTTTACTCTTCTCACATCTATTTCCATCACCATAACCCTTGCAGCCAGCCTTAGTATCACATTCACATACTTCACTCACACATACAGATCCATATCACCTTTCCTTCTAGGAACCTTCTATCATGAAATCTTACTTCAACGATGCGCATGTTTCGTCATCTTTCAAGATAACATTCATTAGAAGAAACGTTGTATACTTGCTTAGCTTCCTGACCTGAGCAATGTTCATTGTTTCATGCATCGCATAATGTGCTGAGTAACATTCCTATATCAATTATTTGTAATAATACAAAGCATATCGTTCTTAGCTCCTTGACTTAAGCAACGTTCATAATCACTTCATCTATATACGTGCTTAGCTTCTAGACTTAAGTGACGTTTAAGATCGCTTCTTTACACCATATATGATTCTTAGCTCCATGACCTAAGTTCATTCATCTATCGTGTCACATGATGTAATTGTCCTTAGCCTCCTAGCCTAAGAACATTCATCATGCATACATTATTTTCAAGACAAGCAATTCAATCCATACGATTCATTTCGTCTTGCTTAAGGAGGAAGTTCAAAACTTCCTCCCTTTTTCATTATTTTCTTTTGGGGAAGTTCAAAAACTTTTTCAAAATTTTTATCGAGGGAAGTTCGAAAACAAAACTTCATTTTTCACGTCTTTCTTTTTCGGGAGAAAGTCAGTACCTTCCACTCGTCTCATAACAAAAATTGACGGAAATTTTTTTCTTTTGCATCTTCATTCAATTTGCTTGTGTCTGCACACACACATATACACACACACAAACACTCACAAGTCATACACATGTCATGTCACATCAAGTCAAACTTGGTCAAGTAAGTGGTTAAGTCAATCACAATATATACGAGTCCATTGGCAAATTTATTTTTGCAGGTCTCATCTACAGCCCACATCCGGGGACAAGCGAACCATCTACAGCCCACGTCCGGGGACAAGCGAACCATCTATAGCCCACGTTCGGGGACAAGCGAACCATTTACAGCCTACGTCCGGGGACAAGCGGACCATCTACAGCCCACGTCCGGGGACAAGCGGACCATCTACATCCCACGTTTGGGGACAATCGAACCACCATCATTTCATGACGCAAGGTTCTCGATACACATAGATTTGCAATCTCATCATCTGTCGACTTTCCTCAAGTATGGAAAGTATTATTCGGTGGATTTCTTCAAGCATAGAAAACTGCCAAGTTGGCTTTCCTCAAGCATGGAAAGCGTTATCGGTGGATTTTTCTTCAAGTATAGAAAACCGCCAAGTCGGCTTTCCTCAAGCATGGAAAGCGTTATCGGTGGATTTTTCTTCAACTATAGAAAACCGCCAAGTAGTCGGCTTTCCTCAAGCATGGAAGGCATTATCGGTGGAATTCTTCAAGCATAGAATGACACCAAATTCATACGTCGACTTTCCTCAAGCATGGAAAGTGTCATCCGGTAGGTTTCTTCAGGCTTAGAAAGCTACCAAACTCATCTGTCGGCTTTCCTGAAGCATGGAAAGCGTTTCAACATACGTCATCCGGTGGATTCTTTCAAGCATAGGAAGCTGCCAAACTCATTTGTCACCGATACACTGGTGCCAGATACGTATCGGCGTATACATAATGATTTAGGATCGTAGAACGTCTTAAATCATTCTCCGTCCCTATCGACTACTTTGACTATCGTTTTTGAAACTAACGTTTCTACAAACTTAGTCAAAGTGGGGGCTTCTGTAGACACCTAAAAATGTCTCCCTAAAACCAAACCCGATGATGAACAACCTTTCACCGCCATTATTGGTCGGGTTGAGTATTTAATCTTGGAGTGCTTAAATCCATATTTCCATTTCATAAAACAACCCAATTCCTAGCCCATTTCCCCAAACCATAACTTATTTTCCTCTTTTTGTGCCTTTAAACCCAAAATAATTCATTTCGTGTCCTTTAAAATCATTCATTTCGTGTCCTTTTTATAAAAAGGTTTGATCCAATTTATTTTGGTCCATAATCTGGGTCCAATAATAGAATAGTTGGATGGGGATTGAAAAGATCTTTCCAACGATATATTATAAGCCCAAATCCGAGTTATAACGAATAAGTTATGGCCAAAATATTAAACTGAGCCCAAACCGAACCTAAGCCCACCTTACCTACGACCCAATGATCATGTGGAGGGTCCAAATTATTTAATACCATTCCTAAACCAACTAGGATTAATTGGAAGATATTATAAGTTTCTAAGAGATCTTAATTATCCGTTTTGAAAAGATAAGATTAAAGAGTTTGAAATTGAATAAAACTTTTCTTTTTGAAAATCCTATTTATATCCGAATTGAAAGACATTCAAAGATAGACAGATATTATTTTCGTGCCTCATAATTTTCATCCAAATTTTATATGGTTAGATAGCCCTTCAAATTATCTTTCCAATGATATATTATAATATCAATTTCGAGTTATAACGGAAAAAATATGAATAAAATGTCAAACTCTATCCAAAACTGATATCGTCTCACTATTTCGGCCATATATTTTATTATACAAAACATTTTAATCTGATTCTAATTGTGTTAGAAAGTAGACTTCAAGATCTTTCCAACGATATCTTATTCATCTTATTCTAATTTCTGGATCAAAATATATGATAAAAACAAAAACCTCAAAAACTGCTGTCTATCGCAAGAGTTTTATCCGATTCGAATTCTTATCTTTTCTTGATTCTTCGACCTTCTTTTTTCTCTATAAATAGAGGTCATATCTCCCCTTTTTTTAAACATCAACAAGATTGATCATAAAATAATTCTCTTCTCCCTCTTTAGCCTAAACACTAGCCTCCCCATTCTTTCACTATTTCTTCCTTTAAGCACTCCAAGGAGTCCATACAATACCTGAAGTTCTATACTTTAACCAAGGCGTGATAGGTATAATTAACTAAGGGTTTGGACCAAATCAAATCTATATTTATTTAATTTAATTTCCATTTACTTTATATTTTTATTGAAGTTACTAACAGTTTATTCATGATGTAGCAATTTAAAGGAACGCGCAGAATGTGAGTAATTAATTAATTTAATTACTCCTATTTTATTTTAATATTGCTAGTATCATGATTAGGGTTATTTTATATTTAATTTGACTAACGCTATTATTGTTGAATTGCTTCCAATATTAATGTTTATTCTATTATTATTTTTATGATCACTATATTGCATGTTTAAAGGGAATATGTAATTGAAAATCACGCCTAATAAGATAATTTGGACAACCGGTTTAGGTTCCTTTTTAATCTTGTTATTAAGTCAAGTGATCACCAATATTTTAGAATAATATGTTGCAATAATATTCAACCAATTTAGCCTAATAATATATTGGAGCAAATTGAATCTTTGTTTGTATGCCTTTGAGATCGCAGGAATCACTTTTCACTATAAGAATCGAGTAGAGGCCAATACGAGCGAATTTGACTCCATGACTCACTTCGTACTATCATCCCCGATCCTCCTTTCGTGGTTCCAAACCATATGGAGTTAGTAATCTCATGGATTATGAATGGGGTGTAACCTTCACGGGTCAATCGTTGTTGTCTTCGTTGTCCCTTTATTCGTGGTTGCCTTTTATGATCCGTGAACGGTTTACAAGTTCCTTAAAAACTTGTTGGCGGCTCCCTACTTTCCTTGTCCCTAATCGTATGTCAATTCCCACTTCCTATGAGTGCCAAGCATATTCATACATGCTTTTAACGTAGGCGCATTTTGAACGACGCCTACAGTAACAATATAATTTGATTTGATTCCCTCTCATGATATTAATGCATTAAGATAGTCATGATAGTCTTCATTATTATTGTTACTATAATAATTGTTATTATTGATTCATTGGTTGAATTTCAATATAATCTGACGGACCGTCCGAACTCCTATAATAAACTAAGTTTGAAACTTAGTAGCTAAACAAATGTCCAAGTGACGTGAGGCCAATGGCCGGATAATAAATTAAGTTTGAAACTTAGTAGCTAATCTAACGTCCAAGTGACGTGAGGCCAATGGCCGGTTAATAAACTAAGTTTGAAACTTAGTAGCAAATTCAACGTCCAAGTGACGTGAGGCCAATGGCCGGATAATAAACTAAGTTTGAAACTTAGTAGCTAAACTAACGTCCAAGTGACGTGAGGCCAATGGCCGGATAATAAACTAAGTTTGAAACTTAGTAGCAAATTTAACATCCGAGTGACATGCGGCCAATGGCCAGATAACTAAACTAGGTACAAAACCGCTTAGTGGCTATAAAGCCGGTCTCAACCTAGACAAGAGGCCAATGGCCGGATGGTTGCTTTTTTCATAAAATCGCCTGTCCCAACATGGACAATGGCGTCCGGCGACACCCCTCCGGGTGCGATCGTCGCAAAGAGCAGCATACTTGCTTGCTCTACGTACCTATGCAGACGGCAAAGATTGAACGACCAAATTGGTCAACTTATAGCCGTCTGACCAGAACAGTCTAAAAAAAGACTAAGTTTTCGGAACACCGGATGTCCTAAGACATCAGTCGGTGACCGACCGAAGTTCTTACTTAGGCTTTTCATTCCGAAATTGTACAGACTCTCCCATTGGGGAAAAAAGAGTTGTGCAATGGCTATACAACCGTCTTGAAAAAGACATGAGGCCAATGGCCGGATGGTTATACATTTTGGTAAATTCATCTGCTCCAATGTGAAATATGGCATCCGGCGACACCCCTCCGGGTGCAATCGTCGCAGAAAGCACTCTATTTTACGTTCGCATGCAGGCGGCAAAAATTGAACGACCTTATTGGTCAACTCATAGCCGCCTGACCTGGGTAATCTAAAGAACGACCAAGTCTTCGGGAACCAGATGTCCAAAAGACATCAGCCGGTGATCGACCAAAGTTCTAACCTAGATTACATTCCGAAATAATACATGTCCTCCCAATGGGGTAGAAAGACATTGAAAGTATAATTAGATTACAAACACCCCAGGCGGCCATTTGCCTCATGCCCTATGAAGAGTTAGGCGGCCATTTGCCTCCTGGCCTGTGAAGAGTCAGGCGGCCATTTGCCTCCTGCCCCCAGGCGGCCATTTGCCTCCTACCCTATCAGGCGGCCATTCGTCTCCTGCCTTATGGGATGTCAAACGTCTAAAAAATATTATAAGTCACCCAAAGGTCATATGACCACCATACTGGGGCTAAAAGAAATAAAAGTCGTCATCTGTCTAGTTCAGGCGGCAATCATTATTATGATTGATTAACTTAGAAAATATAATACTAGTTAAGGTATCAAATTTTCCAAGTTAATCAAATCTCTATTTTATTAAACTAGACATATGCCGCCCATAGAGCATTTGAACAAGCGGAAAATAAAGCCTTGATTTCGAAAGGAATAATTCCTCTTGAAAAAGAAACTACCCCTTCCGAGGAGCTAATGTTTAGGGGGGAAAAATACCCCCTATATGTTGACCAATGCCACCTTGACACTTTTCCGCAAGCTCAGCGCTCAATGAGCCAATTAGAGCATGACACGTGTCACTCAATGATAGAAGGGTGGAAATGGGCTTTAAGCCCACAACCCTAGAGACCGTAAAACGGTGGGAAGCCAATCTACTCAGGTTAAATAACCTAAGAGGCACATATCCCAATACTCTATAAATACTGATCATTACCTAAGTTTTAAGGGATCCAATTCTCTTTCCAAGGGCAATGCCCCCAACATTTACTCTCCCTTCTCTCTACTTTCTCTCTCTAAAATACATTATTTCGGTCACCTACTTGATCGTCGGAGGCGGACCTCCGGCCCCCCCGGGGTCCGTTGTTTTGCAGGTGATCGGGCCGCTCGAGTGTTGCATTGCAGATCTGTCTCCCGAGGGACGTACACACCCTCCATTCGGGTACGTACAAAAAACCCCAAAATAATAGTCAAATCAAAACAGTAGGTTGATCACCTTACTGACCTCCGAGAAACATTTGCCACACTCAGGCGGCACAAGTTCATGCTTAATCCAAAAAAGTGTGTCTTTGTTGTTGAGTCTGGGAAGTTTCCTGGATTCCAGATTAACCAAAGGGGGATAGAGGCTTGCCCTTAAAAAATACAGGCAGTAATAGACATGCAGTCGCCTCGTACTATTTAGGGTAAAAAATACCCTAGACACGTGGACCAATGAGAGGAGGCCACGTGTCGAGTTCAGGATGGCCCACATGGCTTAATATCCTCTTGACACATGGCCCCCTAAGCTACATCTCTGAAATGGCGACCCTCAAGGGCCCAAATCCCAAGAAGCGCCGTTAAACGGCGCAACCCATTAAAATCTAGTTCAAGTGACCTAGATGGGGGCACGTCCTCCAATGACCCTATAAATAGGGAGATATTTCCCCATTTTGAGGACACATTCAATCATTTATTACACCTATATTCTCTCTCATCAGAGAAACACCTGAGCTTGGAATCCAAGCAGATCCCCACCTAAATTTCCGTACTCTTTATTCCTTTTCAAGTTACTAACTTGACCTTCGGAGGCGGAGCTCCAACCACCCGGAGTCTCCGTTGTTTTGCAGGTACTACTCAGCCGGACCAGACTTCGTGACGTAACTCTCCCGAGGGACAAAAACACCCAAAACATTTGGCGCCGTCTGTGGGGAGAGTACCTCGAAGATGGTTCAAGAGTCTTTACCACCCCCTAAGCATCTGGGCGATGACCTGGAAGTTTTTACAGACCAAAAGGATGAAGATCCTCAAGTTGAAGCTTATACAGCCGATGATGGCTCTCTAATAACTAAGCGCATCCGGCACAGAGACACTTTTGAGCGGGGTGCCACCTAGGCGGGTACAAATCGACCCGCTGGGTAGCCGGAAGGGGAAACCCACACGGCAGCTGGATCAGCTCCTGTCACCCGAGACGAACTCATGAGGTTCATGACAAGTTTCAAGGGTGAAATCAAAGACCTGATCACTAAGAGCCGGGCTGGCCTAAGTAGGGGTCAGTCGGCCAAGAAGACATCTCTAGAAAAGGGTAAGTCAGTCAGAGATCGGCAGCCAACTCCTCATCCAAAGGACAAGGCAGCCGGGACCATTGATTGGTAAAAAATTCTTCTTCCTAAGAGGAATACCAACAACACCCACCGGACCAACAACCGGTGGGAAGTAAAAAATCAACTCTTGATGCCTGGGAGATCATCAACCGGAAAAGAAATCAACAGTTGTCTGAGTCGGCTTCTACGTCGAATTTTCCAGACAACTTCAACAATACTTATACAGGGAATGCACTTTCCTTGTATGAGAGTCAAACAGGCGGTAATACCGTCCACTCTGGCCCTCAGATGATCGGGACTACACCATATGTACCTTCTCAGGTCTACGGTCAGTACCCACCTTACTACATGCAGCCGGCCTTCTTCGGAGGTCAGGCGGCATATCACAATGTCCAGCCACTGGACTGGCAGCTCTGTCTGTTTCGCCTGGGTGAACTACCTTCAACGTTCACCCGGGAAATAACCGAGGCGGCACAGCCGGCCAAGGTTAAGAATGTATTGGTAGGTACCTATGATGGTACCACTAACCCGGAAGATCACCTCATGGCTTACACCAACCCCATGTACTTACAAGGGTTGGATGATGCCACTTGGTGTCGATGCTTCCCGGCTACTTTGAAGGGCATTGCGAACAATGGTTTGGAAATCTGCCAGCCGGGCTCATTGATAGTTTCATGAAGCTTGCCTTCCTGTTTGCTTCCAACTTCTCAATGAACATCCCTGCTAAGAAAACAAGCCTAGACTTGAGCACCATTAAGCAGGGGGAGAGAGAAAGGATGCGCTCCTATGTCAGGCGGTTCAATCTGATTAGAATTTAGATTCAAGGTCTGTCTGATGACGTAGCTTTTACAGACTTTTTCAAGGGTTTGAGAGACGGGTCGACTTTTAAGTTCAACCTAGTCAGAAAAGGGGCTTTCACTTTACAGGCGGCCCTAAGGGAGGCGGAAAGCTATATTCAAGCAACCGACCTGTGTACGCCTGGTAATCAGTCGGACTCCAAGAAGTCTGACAAACAGAAAGATAGCCGGCCTGCTCAGCCGGCCAAAAAGAAAGAAGAGATGAAGAAAAGAAATGAAGTCTGGGCGGTTAGTTACTCTGATCAACCGTCCTAGAAGAAGAAGAAAGAATTTAAACCGTACGTCCCTAAGTACGAGTTTAACAAGGACTGCAACTCCATCCTCATGGAAATGAAGGATCGGCTTTCCCTAGAGAAGCCGAATCCAATGAAAAGTTCCATTCAATCAAGGAACAAAAATAAATTCTGCCAATATCATGAGGAAGTTGGCCATGACACCAACGACTGCTTCAGCCTTTAACGGGCGTTGGACCGTCTGGCTGACAAGGGTATGTTAAAGTCCTACACTTCTAAGTCCAAAGGGACTAATAAGAAGAATCCGGGGCAGTCGTCTAAGACCACCCAGCCTGCTAGTAGTTCGGACACTGACAAGGAGCCGATCTACACAATAGCAGGTGGGTTCTCATGCGGTGGCCCTACCATCCGGGGCACCAAGAGCCATCTGCGAAAGATGGACAAAGATGATGATGAGCAGGCGTCTGCAAGCTCCTACTTCCCAGACGTCCTGATCACTGAGAAGGACAGGGGCAGCGTCTGCATGATGACCCGGTCGTCATTGAATGTAAGGTTGCCAACTAGCTGGTTGGACGGATCCTTATTGACACCGGCAGCTCATCAGACATCATCAGCCTCCGGTGCCTGCAAAAGCTGAAATACAATGACAGCAGCATGCATCTAGTTACCCACCCCTTGGTTTGTTTTGGGGGTGGATGGTTTACCCAGTCGGAAGGGTTGATTTACCAATCCGGCTGGGTGAGAAAGGAAAAGGGCGACACCTGGTCGTCTAGTTCTTGGTCGTTGAGGAGCTGACCGCCTACAAAATTATTTTGGGCCGGCCAACCCTCAACGAAGCCAAGGCTGTAATCATCCCTTCCCTCATGCTCATCAAGTATGAGAGGGATGACGGCTCTGTTGGTTCCTTGAATGGGGATTAGAAGACGGCCTGGGAGTGCTATCTCTCAGCCGTCAAAGATAATGTGGCCCCAGTCGGCCAGGAACCAATAGACCTTGACAATGTCAAGGATGCCGACCCAGTACAAGCCCTACCAGCATCCGGGAAGAAAAGAAAGGCACCTCTGCTGGTGGAGGTGAAGAAAGAGAAAAAATAGCAATCACTAACCGGTGAACGGTCAGATGAGCTCCGTCCCCAACCGGCTGGAGAGCATGTTGACTTGGCCAGAGAGATAGGTGGAAATGGAAGACAGGTCCAAGTTGCTCAAAGATGCCAGTAGTCACAGTGAAAGAAAAAGAGGAAGACAGCCATAAAGCCATGAAAGCGTTCCACTCGTGCTTCTGTAAAGAGAAGAACCCTATCTCTGAAAGGCTTCTTTCGCGAGGAAGCACTTCGCTCACCACTTGAACGGACCGAAGGACACACCACAAGCTTCATTCAAGCATTTCCTCCATAAAGCAGTTCTTCCTTTCCATTTCATCACTTCAAAAACCTACCTTTCAAACTTTTATAGCAATCACGACAGCCGTCCGGAGCGTACTGTGAATGTTGGGACGGTTGCTTATGCTAAGTTGGGTGCAGACTTGCACCTTATGCTGAAAGAATTCAAAGACATTTTTGCCTTTGAAGTGGAAGAGATGCCAGGCGTCAGCCCAGATCTTGCTGCCCACAAACTCGCCGTGGACCCTTAGAAGAAGCCCATCCGGCAAAAGAAAAGAAATCACGGCGAGGAAAGAAGTCAGGTGGTAGCTGCCGAAGTTAAAAAGTTGTTGGACGCTGGGTTCATTCGGCCATGTAATTTCCCCGATTGGGTGGCGAATGTTGTGCTTGTAAAGAAGCCGAATGGTACTTGGCGTATGTGTGTTGATTACACAGACCTAAACAAGGCATGTCCCAAAGACAGTTATCCGCTTCCTAAGATCGACAGTCTGGTCGATTCGACAGTCGGGCATGCCTTGATGAGTTTTATGGATGCCTACTCCGGCTTCCATCAGATACCCTTGTGGAAGAAAGATCAAGAAAAGACGGCCTTCGTCACTGATCAGGGGTTATTCTGTTACACTGTGATGTCGTTTGGCTTGAAAAATGCGCCGGCTACATTCCAACGGATGATTAATAAGGTCTTTATTAATCAAATTGGGAGGAATGTAGAGGCGTACATTGATGACATGATAGTCAAATCCAAGCAGCAGGCGGATCACCTTGCTGATCTCCGAGAAACCTTCACCACACTCAGGCGGCATAAGGTTTTGTTAAATCCTAAGAAATGCGTCTTTGGTGTTGAGTCTGGGAAGTTTCTCGGATTCCTGATTGATCAAAGTGAGATAGAGGCTAACCCCGAGAAGATATAGGCGATAATTGACATGAAGTCGCCCCGCACTGTCAAGGAAGCGCAAAGACTAACCGGTTGCCTGGCGGAATTGGGGAGGTTCCTCAGCCGGTCAGGTGACAAATGCCTTTACTTCTTCCAAGCAATCAGGAAGAAGACCAGATTTGAGTGGGGGGATGATGCTGAGGCGGCTTTTCAACGGCTGAAAGAACACTTGCACTCTTTGCCAAGGCTTGTTAGTCCACTTCCTAAAGAGGTGTTATACATGTACCTAGCCATTTCAGATCATGCCCTCAGTGCTGTTCTCCTTGCTGAGAGAGACGGCGTTCAGCTCTCAGTCTATTTCATTAGCCATGTTCTAAAAAATGTTGAGCTCCGGTACCCCATGGTAGAAAAATTTGGCCTTGCCCTTTATATGGCTTTTAAGAAATTAAAACCGTATTTTCTGGCTCATCCGGTGGTAATTTACACCGACCAGCCCCTCAAGCGGCCAATGTCTACCTTGGAGTCATCCGGTAGAATGTTGAAATGGGCTATTGAAATGCAAAGTCTTGAAATCACTTTTGAACCTAGAGAGGCAGTGAAAGGTCAGGCGTTTGCCGACTTCATTGTTGAAGTGACACGGCCGGTGCAACCGGATAACATTGACCAGGTTTGGAAAGTGTAGGTAGACGGAAGCTCAACGAAGAATGGCTGCGGTGCAGGAATTATATATGAATCCCTTGAGGGGGACATATTTGATTATGCACTGCGATTTAAGTTTCAGGCCTCAAATATCGAGGCGGAGTATGAAGCCCTGCTAGTCGAAATCCGCATGTGTAAGGCAGCAGGGGCAACTAAAATTGACGCCTATTCTGATTCACAGTTGGTCGTTAGCTAGTATGAGGGAAAATATGAGTCAACTCATCCGGCTATGATCAAATACCTTCAGGCAGTCAAAGAAGAGGCTGGGGCACTTGAGGAATTCCGTTTGAATCAAGTGCCTAGGTCGGATAATAATCAGGCGGATGCGTTGTTCAAATTGGCTTCATCCGCCTGCTGTGATATGCCTCGGTCAGTCTTTTGGGAAGTTCTTGAAAAGAGAAGCATATATGAAAAGCCCATTGGAATTCTAGACTAAAGCTCTACCTGGATGGATGGCATCCAGGCATATTTAGCAGACGGTTTACTCCTTGATTCACCATAGGAAGCAGCCGTCATGAAGAAGCGAGCAGCAAACTTCGAGTTGAGAAACGGAGAGCTCTTCAAGGCGGGTTTCCTTAAACCTCTATTGAAGTGTGTTACCCCAGAAAAGGGAAAAGAAGTTCTCGAAGAATTGCATGCTGAGTACTGTGCCTCTCATATAGGCGGCAGGTCCCTAGCCGTCAGACTTTGTTTGCAAAATTGTTTTGATAATTTTGATTATCCGCCTGGGTAATACTCAGACGGATTCTTTATTTAACTATTTCTTTAACTAACTAAGTTCGACACTAAGCGTAAATTCACTTTTGTAATAATGCTCGGCCGATGGTCCGAGTAAAAACTGGGCACAAAAACGCTTAGTGGCTATACAACCGGTCTCAAACAAGACCAAAAGGCCTAAATGGCCGGATGGTTGCTTATGTTATAAAATCGTCTGTCCCAACATGGAAAAAGGCGTCCGGCGACACCCCTCCGGGTGCAATCTTCGCAGAGAACAAATTATTCGTCGGTTCTACGTACCTACGTAGACGGCGAAAATTGAACGACCGAATTGGTCAACTCATAGCCGTCTGACCAGAATAATCTATGAAGAACGATTAAGTTATCGAATACCGGATGCCCCGAGGCATCAGTCGATATCTGGCTGAAGTTCTCACTTAGGTTATTTATTCTAAAGTTGCACTTTCTCTCCCAATTAGGGCAAAATATTTTGTGTAATGGCTATGTAATAACCCCAAACGGAATATAACCGCCTGGGTAAGAAGCTCAAAGCACCCGCTCTAATGGCTGGCTGTGCACTTGGTTTGGGGCAATCACCATTGTGATTGATTGGCCTAAAAACACTTCATACTTCTCCTAGTACCAAGTGTTTTCAAGCCAATCAATCAATTTAAAACAAAACCAACCACACAGCCACCCAGGGGCAAGAGCACCCGGATTGCAAGGTGTCGCATGCTTTTTTTAAGTTAGGCAAAATATTAACGAACGAAAATCTAAAAATTAAAACACAAATCTACGTGTTCAAAATAATCTGGAATTAAGTTAAACTAATCAGTAGTTATAATCACCAAAATTTCAAAACATCATTACTATAAAAAGCCCTAAATCAATTGTTCATAAAAACCCTAAAATCATGATTTTCAATAAATTGAAACCCTAGGTTTCTAATTCATAAAATATGAAAATTTATAACATAAATATAATCTGAAATTTATAATCTTTATACCATTAAAATATAATTTGATACTAAAAATATAATATTTATACTAAAATCAAAACCCAAAACAATTAAATTAACATTAAGCAAAATTATGAAACAAAGGAGGATGAAAATAAGACTAACCTTTTTGTGTGGGAAATTTTTGGAGATTCATGGGGTATTTATAGGAGAGAATTATTGTAGGGTAAAAAGGAAGATTGGGCCTCATAAAAATAATGGGTCAATTAAGTAAACAAATGGGTTAGGCTTGTTTGATTGGACATAAATTGTCGAATAAAGGTGCATAAAATAATTTGTTCAAATAATTTTCGACCCAGATTAATAATTTGAAACTTTTGAAACTAAATTCCGAAAAATAACAAATAAATATTATAAATAAAATAAAATTTCAT
The DNA here is from genome assembly GCF_948465745.1 of Chenopodium album. Lineage (NCBI taxonomy): Eukaryota > Viridiplantae > Streptophyta > Magnoliopsida > Caryophyllales > Amaranthaceae > Chenopodium > Chenopodium album. The sequence goes on along the minus strand of NC_137841.1, from coordinate 33,034,727 downwards.
TTATAAAATATTTTAAAAATACGGGGATTACAATAACTTGCTACTACTATCATATATATACCTAATTAAGAATAGGGTAGGAATTCCAAAATAAAGCAACCTCCCAAAGTTCTTTTATCTATTATTGGTAAAGTTATTGAACTTTGGTTTAGTTTCTTATAATTGTCTTGCATAGTTGGATTGTTCCTTTGCATAATTTGCTTGTTCTTATAATTGGCTTGTTCCTTTTGCATACCGTACGTCTAAAGCTTTCAAGATGAGAAGAACCTAAGGTCTTTAAACAATCTAAAGCTTCTTTAATTAAACCCATTGAAACCCTGGTTTGTTTAACCTTAATCAAATACAATATCTAAAGCTTCTTTAATTTATTGAAATGTGCTAATGTTTTGCTTGTCATCTGGTTTGTTTATTGAATTGATTTTTTTGTTGTATTTATATGTTGCAGGGTGCAGATGATTATGCATTAGATAATGATGCAAACAACAAATCTGATAAGTATGACAAAGATTAAGAAATGAATTTTATTCTATTTCTTGTTGGACATATAGATCACAAAGTGGTTAAAAAAATGTAGAAAAAGAGTTTAGAAATTTTTGTTATATTTTGAACGTATGCATATATATTGTGTTAAGTTTATATCTTACTCCGTAAAAGCTTTGCTTTACTAAAAAAATATGAGATACATTTCATTATTTGAGATGCTAGTATAGTAAGTGATTGGGTTTGCTATCTTTGTATGCTATTTTTAATGCTTATCTGCCTTTAGATTTTAGCTTGCTTATTCGCTAATTATACTGTATTAATATGATTTCATTATTAATAGATTATATAATAAGAGTTGGTACACACACACACACATAACTATAACTTTATACTAAAGGCGATATCTATAACTTTTTTTTTTTTTTTTTTTTTTGGCCAAAGCTTCTTAGAGAAGTTTTTAATACAAACAATGCAATAATATTTCATTACCTATTTGATAAGTATATTCCACATTCAAACAAAGATATTATTTTTTTATACAATAATATGCAATAATAGTTTATGTAACTTTGTAATGTAATTAATAGTTATTTTTATTAGTCGTGCATATATTATTGTCTCTGATTTCTTTAGTGTGATAAAATTTTAATTTGAAAAATTCTGGTCAGACGGCTATGAGTAGACCAATACGCAAAATTCAAATTGAAAAATTCCAACATGTATAATCACCGACTGAGTCGGAATACTTCATAAATATTAATAAATGGCACAAAGGCCAGAATAAGTGTTAACCGGAATCATATCCGGTGAAGAAACCAAAAATAAATTGTTAACCCAACCCTTGGTTGGTAAAGATACAACAAAACACGGCATACAAGCCGGTAAAGAAACAGAATGGCATACTGCCGTAGAAAGTAGGAGGCCCGCCTAAGGCTGAGGTGGATGCTGCTGCTCCGGCTGATTGTGGCTGGTTTGGCCTTCATCCTGATCATCCGCCGCCGGTTCCTCGTTGTCAGAGACTTCATATCCCTGCTCAGCAGCCCAATCTTTGAAACGAGGCGGAGGAGCCTCACCTAGTAGTTGGGCATCATTCACCTTAGTGGCGTAATCATACCTTAGCTTATAGACCTCAAAGTCTATATCTGGGTAGAGGAGGCTCCAAGTGATCTTCAGCCGGGCCAGATTATCACGCTTATTCTCCTCCGTCAGCCGCTTTTGCACTTGGCCGGAATCACATTGCTCACAAGCCCAAGAGAGGGGACGGCTCTACTCTCGAAGTTGACAGGGAGGTCAGCAAACCGGATGCCACTCAGGCATCGAAGGGTGGCTTTAAGCAACCTAGCACTACTGTCGGCTCAACAAGAGAGAAGAGGCGTCAAGGGAAGGAGGAGAAGGCTAAGTCGGACGGTATAAGCCGCATCTTCATTGAATTTCAATATTAAGATTGTTTCTTAGTTCTTTCTTGACTAACTTAAAATTTTGCAGCTCCTGTGCAAAGGCCGACCGTCGTCCAAATGGCCAAGGAGATGCTGCGGGCGCTTGATCTAGAGGACAAGGCGTCCGTGAGAGGAGTCGGCACCCAAAACTTGGATGCCATCTTGGGGAACCTCTGTGAGGGAAAAAAATTAGCTAAATTTTCCTTAATATTTAGCACATATCCGACTGGTTTTGACCATCCGACTTTTTCTCATTTCCAGGCCATGCTGCGCGTCCAGGGGCTAAGACGGCCAATCCAGGAAAAGTCTAAAGAGGTAACAACCGCTAAAGCTCGAGCCGAGTCCGCCTTAGACCGAGCTCAATTTGAAATTTCTCAGAATGAGGTTCTAACCCTTGATATGATGTATTCCCAAGCGGACGCCAACCTGCAGGTGAAGAAGGACTTGGATTAGGCCCGCTCCAAAATCAATGACCTTAAGGCCGAAGTTAAAGGCCTTAAGGAAAAGCTTGAGCCTCTTCAAAAGGCCAAGAAAGAGGCCGAGAGGGCCAAGGAGCGGGTTGGCAGCCTGGAGGGGCGCCTAGCGAACCAGCAGAAGCAGCTGAAGGCCAAGTTTCAGTCCCGGGCTGAGGAGGAGAAGCAGGCCCTTGTCGAACAAATGATGGAAGACTATGAAACCATCATGCGGACGGCATGGGAGGCGGTGCAGCCGGGTGCTGATTTTGGCATCTGGAAATCTAAGTTTGATCAAGTAAACGAGGATGACGCTGAAGGTGAAGAGGCCGACTCCTCTTCAGGCTCCTCTAGGGACGAAGACGGGGAAGAGGAGGATGAAGAAAATGAAGAGCAGCCGGCAACTGATGATGCGGCTGCCAATGCTGATAATCCCTCTGCCCCTTAAAGCTTTTTAGTAGATATTTCTGCGGTCGAATGGCCATACATTTCATTTTCCGCCCTGCGTGCCAAGTATCCATGTATTTTTACCGACCGAGGGGTCGGGTAATTTGACAATTTCTCTGGCGTTGCCAGCAAACAATCTCACCCAGTCGTCTGGTGGTGATTGGTCTTTTTAATCTAAAAACATTCGGCCGTTTGGCTGAAGTTATTCATATTGTTGTCCTTTAAATTTTTTCATTGCATGTTTTTTTTTTTTTTTTGGCTAAGTATTATAACCTGTATACCATGCTGACAAGGGAATAAACGCGTCGTCAATTGTCTATTCCTAGATCAAATACAATTTATACAACCTAAACAAACCTAATACGAGTATAAGGCAAGCATAGGTGTCAAACCACAGAGAACGGTAAACACCACCAAATGTTATCGACAATTAAGCTAGTCCGGAATAGGAGATAAATAAACTAAAGTCTAAAGATGCTAAAACAAGAAATAAAACATTAAGGCACCAAGGGAAATGGGTAGGTGAAGTTGACGCTTGACCATACAATAACAAAGTAGCATATCAATGGTAAACTAAACATATATGAATATCGAAGTAAAGGGTCCAATCTAGCCGCCTTCCGGGGTCAATTGGCTTCTCCTAACATAGCCTCTATGTTTCCACATTAGAACCATATACTAGGAGGAACTAGTCAAGAGTTCAAAAGTCAGAGATTCAAAGATTCTCCCCAAAGATTCACGCAAGTGTAAATCCAAGGGAGGTCAACCCTTCTATTTATAGAGGGGGTAAATGATGTAGGGTAAAAACCCTAGATTCAGGTGAATAGTAAAAGTGATTTCTCGGCCAATCAGAGGCCGACACCTGTCACAGGCGCCACATGCAATGACACGTGACACCTGTGAAGGGAAAATGGTTTAGGGTATTTACCCCCAAGTGGACCAATAAAAGAGTGACACGTGTCGCTCTGGTAGGCGTCCAAATGGACCATCCAGATCATGACACGTGTCACTCAGATATCCCTCCCTTGAAATGGCGGCCTTCAAGGCCCAAACTTCAAGGGCACCGCAAAACGGCGCTGCCCTAATCCCTAGGTCATCAAACCCTATGGTAGGGCACACTTTCCAAGGTCCCTATAAATAGGGACATTCCCCTCATTTATGGGGACACGTTAAATTTCCAATCACTACGAGCTATCGATCTTAATGAACAAACAACACCTGAGCTTGAAATCCGAGCAGATAACTTAATTTCCCCACGTTTTATCCCGATTTCGTACTACCTTAATCTTTGGAGGTGGACCACCGACCATTCGATGCTCCGATTGTTTTGCAGGTACGTGTGACCTTGCTGAATCCAGTCTTGAGTTGTAACTCTCCCGAGGGACACAAAAAACCCCGAAACAATAGCCCATATTCCCTCCTCTCATGTCCCTTTTTCAAGCAATTTCAACAGCATCCCCTACACTCCTATATCCCTCCCTTCCTTTATTGATGAGCCTATTAGGGACCCCCTTGTCTATGATGATCTTAATGTCCCTCATTCGTCTATTGTTGAGGAAAAGGGTGATGTTGCCACCCTAAAATATTTTAGTGAGGAGGATTTGCCTTTTTCTTTTTCTTTCCATTCTTTTATTCCTCCTTCTTCTTCTTATTTTCTTCTTTTCCTTTTGATCCCTCTTCTTCTTTCTTTTGGCATCTCCCTTCTTACTTGCGTGCAACAATCTTGTTGCACGTTCTTATCCCGTCATTTGCCTACCGTTTTATCATATGAAATGTGTAGTAGTGCATTTCACAAGCTCTTGTGTGTATTGAGTTATTATTTTCTAGAGCGGTAAAGCTTGGACCTTTAGCAAGCCTTTCTCGGGACCTAGATGTTTGGTGGGATATTGATTCATATATGCTATGTACCTTTGTATATGCTTTTCCATGTTCCTTTATTTTGAAAAACTCTAAAAAAAAAGATTTTTTGTTTTATCAAGGAAAATTTGCATTGTGTATTGTTTTGTTCTTGCTTTGGACATAATAACATTTGGGCTTGTATAATTGAATGCTTTTCTTCCTATCTGGTAATGGTATGCACGGTCTGAGAGTATGCTAAGTTGATTATAGGATAAAGCATGCTAAGATAGTTGGTTAGAACTAGTGGGACCATGAAACCGAATTCTAATTATTTGTGGCATGTTGGTAGTTGCTTCCTATAGTCGATTTGATACCAATAGTGAGTTTTTGCTACATCCATGTGAGGTTCATTATTTTTCAAGCCTTCAACATATATTTGCATGACCGGCATGGATCCTTGACTATTGCGGACCCAATCTAGTATCTGGACTCATAATTCTCAAATTCGAGACCGAACCATCTAGGGAGGACAAAGGCATCTTTTCGGGGTGGTAATTTTTCTTTTCTAGGATAGTTTTCTTATATTTGGTTCTTGGGTTTACATTTTCCTACTTGCTAACCATTTAAGCCTTTTCCCTTCTTTTCAAGCTGCATCTTTAGAATTTTGAGCCTTTGTTCCATTTTTGGTTTGTGAAGCGAATGATCATTTTATTGGAGTATGTGGTATATGAGTTTGGATATTTGTTCATATTTGTAAGCAAGCTTGTGTTTTGTATATTTGTGTGAATAATGGAAAATGAATTAATGAAAAAGCCGTCTAAAGTTAAAAGAGGCGAGGACAAAGCACTAATAAAGACAAAAAAAAGAGAAGAAAAAAAAAGTGAAAAATGAAAAATGCAAAAATATTTTGATGTGAGTATCCTTCTCCCTATTTAGAGCATTGAGGACAATGCTCCATTTAAGCTTGGGTGAAGCGTTCTCACGCTTTTTGTGTATACGTTTGTGAGTACAGCTTTGAATAAGCTTGGGGGTGTTGGTCTCATTTTGTTTAGTGATACTTGATTATGGTGTTGAGGATTGATCACCCTTTGCTTCACTAAATAGGAATACCACCAAATTCTAAATTTTAAGCCTACCCTCAACCTTTTTCCCTTACATTACAACCTTTGGGAAAGCCCTTTTGACAAAGAGGTTGAGTCACTAATCGAGGTAGGGCAATATGAGTTAAAGCCTAAGGAAAGGGGATGCATTGTCAACACGTCGAGTAGCCCAAAAATTATCTGTTTTTCAAGTTCCTTCGTGGAACTTTTGAGATGCTCACTAGGGGAAGATATGAGACTACTAGGAAGAACGCGGTAAGACCGTTTGGGATGAAAGTGGATTGCAAAAACTAGTTCCTATGCTTAGCATATTTATGTTTCAATCAACCTCGGGTATCTTGGAACGTGCACTCTCCTACTTGTTTGAAAGATTTGCATTCATTTGTGCTTGTACATTTGGAAATGTCCTTTCATGAACATGTGTTTGCTTTTCTTTTCTTTTGATTTCCTTCTCATTCTTTGCCTTGTTTGTATTATTATGAGAGTTATAGGTTAATCTCTTAGGAAACCTTTACGAGAGCATCACTCGTCCTCTAGGGCGATCAAAAGGTTTAAATGGCTTGTCTTTAGTTGCTAAGATTGACCGTGATTCCTACGAAAGTGAGTTAGTGTACATTCCCATCCTCTCTTTTTCTTGTTTATTTCTTTGCTTGAAAAATTTCATCATTTTTCCCTTGGGTTGGATTTTGTTTTCCTCGAGGAGAAGCAAAAGTTTAGCTTGGGGGAATTTGATGCGTGCCATTTATGGCACTCTTAGGCTAGGTTTTCTTCTTATTTTTATGACCGCTTTTAGTCTTTTATGTCGTGTTTTTAGGGAATAATGCTTGATTTGAATGTTTGTGTGTTAGTTTAGAGAAATGCGTAATTTTAATGGTTTTCTAATTATTTTATTCATTTATCGGCTATTTCTCTCGCTTCTCCGTTTTTTGACTTGTTTTGTAAGTGTGTCGAGTTTCCCGGGATTTAATTATCAAGGAGGAAGCTCGAGCGCATTCAAGGAGATTGATGGAGCTAAGTTCGGGAATCCAAACATGCAATTCAAGCTAGCTCCGCAAGGACAAGGACTTTAGAAGCAACGCTTTGGCTCGAAATGTTCAAGTGCTTGGAAGATAAAAGAGCTGCCCTTCTCATGAGCTTTGCCTCGAGTGCACCAATGATAGGGATGCTCGGGAGCGCAGAGATTGATCAAGCAAGCGAAGGAAGCAAGGCCATGAGCACCAAGCAGGGGTGCGCGCGCAACATAGTGGTGCATGCGCGCAGACCCAAGTGTGTGCGTTCGTAGCATGGGTGGTGCATGCGCACAGATCTTCTGTGGCCTGCTGTGCGTGCGCATAGAGAGGTGGTGCGTGCGCACGATAGGCCTTGTTTCCACTCGATTATTTTATTATAAATTAGCCTTGTAATTTCTATTTTAGAGGACGATTTTTAGATTAGTTTTGGAGACTTTCTCTCTCATATCTTTGGTTAGGTTAAGAGCTTCTCTCTCTAGTTTTTAAGGATAGTTTAGGAGTAGTTTTAGAGAAAGAAAGTGAGGTATTTCAATGGTGGTTTAAGAGATTGAAGATCTAATGGTTACAATTGTATTGAAGATCTTCTTAATTAATAAATGAGCATTTCTCACTCATCTTTATTGCTTTGTTCAATTTCATATTTGTTTGGTTTAATTCGTCATAGTGTAATTGTTCTTGATATTTTGTTGATTCTTGATTTCTTTAGTTGTTTGTTGATAGATGATGATTCTTGAGTAGTTGTTTGGCTAGGAATTGGGTGAAACTTGTATGATTGATTTATTGTGATTAATTTGGGAAGTATGTTGATTGATTGTTGAGATTAAAGTGATTAATGAAGGTTTGCATGAGTGTAATTCGATTAGGCCTTGAGAATTATGCTAGATTGCATTGTAATTGCTAATGACACGACCAATTGATTTAGGAATTGCAATTATTGATTGGTTTGGATTGTGATTCTCTTAGTTTGTTATTCATGGTGAACCCTAGCTTTACAATTAGGAGATAGCTCTTTGATTCCAATTGATTGCTCTTATCAGTAGTCTTCACAGCCTTTGATTGGCATGCTCTTCCCAAGTAGTTGCAATTGACATGATTACTTGTTAATCCCCGTTCCTAGTGTTTTATTTCCTTGGTTACTTATTTTTTTAGTTGTTAGTATTCTTTCTTTATCTTTGGCTTCGACATAGCTTAGGCACCCAAATCGAAAGCATTTGAACATTACCGTTCCTTTGGGTTTGACCCTTGACTTGCCTCTATACTCGTATTTAGGTTTGTTAATTGTTTATAAATTTAGTTTGATTGAGGGAGGATTAGATAACAACCTACTTTTCCTCTCGTCAATTTCCACATTTGTTAGTTTTCTCTTTGAAAACTTATTTGCAATCGATGGGTCTTTCACCCTTCATTTAAACATGATTTTTAAACATGGAGTCTATTTCGGATCTTATGGCCTCTAATCATTATTTGGAATTTGGATTTGTCGTAGTTATCGTACAAGGCATTAAATAGTAAGATTGTAAGTCTTAGGTTAATTTATAATTTAATAGAAATTTATAGGATTCAATCTAAGCCTCTGGTGAATTCTATACCTATACGGGGTTATTACATCAAACACTGAGTTTCAAGGCGCTTCCAAAGGCCTTTGATTATCTTCAACTTGCTCCAACTTTTCAAAAGTTTTTGAGAAATGAATTCTCTTTTATGGCACTTGTAAAGTCCTTTTGAGTATTCTTGATTAAGTACTCATATGAAGCCCTTTTAAAGTCTTCCGAGATTCTCAGTTCTAGTTTGTTGCTAAGCTCGATTGTCATCGAGTTCATTTTCCTCTCACTTTTCTTTTTAGAAATGTGTTACTTTCCAGAAAGACACCACTCGGAGCAATAAACATTATGTTCTCAATTAGGTTGTTGAGGTAATGCCCGTGGTCTCACTTGTTGCTTACAAGGAGACATGTATATTGTCTTTGGTTGAAAGTTTGTTGTTGAACAAAGAGTTAGCTCCCACTTAAGCTATCATAGAATTTAATGAGCCATTAAGCTCTCACTAGACCACATACCTCTTGCTAAGCCGGTGAGCTCCCACGAAGTCACTTAGCTCTAACTGAGCCAGTGAACTCCCACTGTGGCTAAGAGTTTTAGACATATACTTGAAAAGACGTTTAGAAATTAATTCTATCCATAACTGAATATGGTGTCCTTTCTTAGCTTCGACATTTTGTTTAGTGTAATATTAGTCATTTAAGCAAATTTTTAAGAACTTTATAGGAACGGATGTGAACCATCATTGTTCGAGTCATTTTCAAATGACATCGAGGTCTCCGTGAAGACACACTATGTTCTTTGTGGATTTATTTATGAAAATTTCAATTCATAACTTTGAGATGGTCACTGATTTGGGTATTTTTACCCGCCAGGTGGCCCAATCAGAAAACGCCACGTGTCCTCAATAAAGGTGCCATTTGGACCTATGAGATGATGACACGTGGAGGGCGGAAATTCTTCTGCCCTAAATAGACTAATGATCCAGCATGGACCATTCAGACGGCGACGCGTGTCACCCAAAAAGATGCCCAAAGGCCTTTTGGGCTCAGTGACACGTGTCACTCAGACATTGCCTCTGGAATGGCGGCCTTCAAGGGCCTAAACCTTGAGGCGCCGTTTTGCGGCGTGACCTAATTCCTAGGTCACCAGATCCTAGGGAGGGCACACTTTCCAAAAGGACCTTATTCTTACATTTATGAGAGGACAGATATACACGCAATACGGGACAATACGTCACTTACTACAGAGTTGTCATTTTCAAAGAGCAGACAACACTTTACCTTAGCTTGGAATCCGAGCAGATAACTTTACTTCCGCACGTTTTATTACCGAACGCTTACTAACTTAATCTTCGGAGGCGGACCACCGACCATCCGGCGATCCGTTTGCTTTGCAGGTACAGGCATCCTTTGTTGAATCCAGTCTCAGTGTTGTAACTCTCCCAAGGGACAAAAACCCCTGAAATATTTGGCGCCCACTGTGGGGGAGAGTACCTCTGAAATTGCTTCACAAGTACCTGTACCGAATCCAGAGGTCAATCGGCCTCCAGAAGACATAGTGGTCCAAACGGACCATGACTCAGGTGACGACGCTGACGTCGAAACCTATGTGGATCCAAATGGATCCCTCATCTCTAGACGCATCCGCAGTAAGGAAAAGCGGGAGCGTCACCCTGACCAGGCAGGGCCAAGAAAAACTGTTGGTCAGCCAAAGAAGCCCTCGGGGCGGTCGGGTGATCCTTCCCAGGCGGCAGGATCGACTCCTATGTGTGCGGCATCACTCGAGATGAACTAATGAGACTCCTACTCCTAGAAAGGATCAGTCGGCCAAGAAGCCAGCCCAAGCTGGCAAACAGAAGTCGGTCAGGGACCGTCAGTCGACTCCTCATCTTGCCCCAACGGAGAAGGCCCGACCCCAATTTGACCTTACCCGGCTCTATTTCCTTGAAACGGGCACAAGAAAAGCCATCCGGCACATACAACCGGATGGTAGCAAGAAAATATTCTCTGATGCTCGGCAATACATTGAGCGGAAGAGGACCCAGCTATCAGAGTCGGCTTCAACGTCGACTTATCATGATAGCTTTCGGAATACCTCTGTGAGGTGTTCCTAGTCTGTACATGAGACTCCAGCAAGCAGCCCACGGGTTCACTCAGGTCCTCATATGATCCAGTCGGCCTAGTACATGGCACAACCATTGTACCAGGCGCCGGTTTTACCTTACATGCAGCCTGCGTTCTTTGGAGGACAGGCGGCATACGACTATCAACCGATGGACTGGCAGCTTAGGCTGCAACACCTTGGGGATCAACCCTCTCCTTTATCCAGGGAAATAATTGAAGCCGTACAGCCGGCTAAAGTTAAAAATGTTTTGGTTGGAGCCTATGACGGGACCTCAAACCCAGAAGACCACCTGCTAGCATACACTCACCTCATGTATCTACAGGGGTTAGATGATGCCGCATGGTGTCGTTGCTTTCCAGCAACCCTAAAGGGCATAACCTAGCAGTGGTTTGGAAATCTGTCGGCTGGTTGCATAAATAGCTTCAAGACGCTTGCGTTCTTGTTTGCTTCAAACTTCTCTATGAACATCCCTGCCAAAAAGACAAGTCTAGACTTGGGCAATGTACAGCAGGGAGATAGAGAAGGCTTGCGTTCCTATGTCAGGCGGTTCAATCTGGTCCGAATCCAGATTCATGGGCTGTCTGATGAGGTCGCTTTCAAAGACTTCTTTAAGGGTCTGAAGGACGGGTCTACTTTTAAGTACGAACTCGTCCGCAAACAAATCTTTACTCTGCAAGGAGCCTTGCGAGAGGCGGAAGCCTATATACAGGCGACCGAACTCTGCTCCTCCAATAAGCAATCGGACCATAAGAAGTCCGACCGGCAGAAAGAGAGTCGGCCTGCTCAGCCGGCTCCTAAGCTAGAAGAGAGCAAAAAGAAAAAACAAGTCTGGGCCATTGATAACTCTGATCAACCGGCTCAGAAGAAGAAAAAAGAGTGGAAACCGTACGTCCCAAGGTACGAATTCCACAAGGACTGTTGCTCCATCCTCTTGGAAATTAAGGATCGGCTGACTCTTGAGAAGCCGACTCCTATGAAAGGTTCCGCTGAAAATCGGAACAAGAACAAGCATTGCCATTTCCATGAGGATGTTGGCCATGACACGAACGACTGCTTCAGTCTCAAGCGGGAGCTCGACCGTCTGGCCGACAAAGGACAGCTGAAGTCCTATGTGAAGTCCAAAGTGACTTCAAAGGCAAATCAAGGGCAGTCCAAGAAAAAGACTCCCCAGCATGCTGTGAGTGCCGAAACTGATGAAGAACCGGTATTCACCATAGCAGGCGGCTTCGCCGGTGGTGGCCCGACCATTCGGGGCACCAAGGACCATCTAAGGAAGATGGTCAACTCTGTTGAGGAAGGGGATGCGGCAGGCACATCCGCCTTCCCTAAAGTTGTCATCACCAAGCAGGACAGAGGCAAAGTCCGTCGGCCGCATGATGCTCCTGTTGTCATTGAATGCAAGGTCGCCAACCAGGAGGTTGGTCGAATTCTGATTGACACAGGAAGCTCCTCTAACCTCATCAGCCTCAAATGCTTATCCAATCTCAAGTACAAACCGGATAGCATGATGGAGGTCTCCCACACCCTTGTTGGGTTTGGGGGAGGACTTGTGCACCCAGTCGGACGCATTGACTTACATGTCCGCCTGGGAAGCAAGGGAGACAGTCGGCACATGACCATCCGTTTCCTAGTGGTTGAATAGCTCACAGCTTACAACCTCATCTTTGGTCGTCCCACTCTTAATGAGTGTAAGGTCGTCATCATCCCTGCACTCATGCTACTCAAGTATGAGAAGGATGATGGAACAGTCGGTTCCCTTAATGGGGACCAAAAGACGGCTCGAGAGTGTTAACTCTCGGACGTCAAGCCCGCGGCTGTAGCATCCGGTCGGGGCAAGCAAACGATCGACCTCGACGATGTCGAGGAAGAACAGTCGGCCCCACCAGCCAGAAAGAAAAGAAATACTGATCAGCTGGTGGTGGTCAAAAAAGAAAAACAATAGCAATCACTGACAAGGGAACGGTCGGATGATCTCCATCCCCAGCCTGCTGGTGAACATATCGATATCCCTATGGACGATAGCCGTCCAGAGCGGACAGTTAAGGTGGGGACGGTTGCATTTGCAAAGCTGGGTGAAAGCCTTCATCAGCTGTTGAGAGAATTCAAAGACATCTTTGCCCTTGAAGTGGAGGAGATGCCAGGCATCAGCCCGGATCTTGCTGTCCACAAACTTGTCGTGGATCCTTAAAAGAAGCCCATCCGGAAAAAGAAAAGAAACAACGGCGAAGAAAGAAGTCAGGCGGCAGCCGCCGAAGTAAAAAAGCTGCTAGATGCCAAGTTCATTCGGCCGTGCAATTTCCCTGAGTGGGCAGCTAACGTTGTGTTGGTAAAAAAGCCGAACGGAACTTGGCGGATGTGTGTTAACTACACAGACCTCAACAAGGCATGTCCAAAGGATAGTTATCCATTGCCTAAGATCTACAGTCTGGTCGAGTCAAGAGCCGGACATGCCTTGATGAGTTTTATGGACGCCTATTCAGGTTTCCATCAGATCCCCCTGTGGAAAAAAGATCAAGAAAAGACGGCATTCGTCACTGATCAGGGGTTGTTCTGTTATACGGTGATGTCGTTTGGTTTGAAGAATGCGTCTGCTACTTTCCAACGAATGATTAATGATCCGTGCCATTTATGGCACCTTTAGGCTATGTTTTCTTTATATTTCTATGCTCCTTTCTAGTCGTTTATGTCGTGTTTTTAGAGAATAATACTCGATTCGCGTGTTTTTGTGTTAGTTTAGAGAAATGCATGCTTTTAATGGCTTTCTTATCATTTTATTCATTTCTCGGCTATTTCTCTTGCTTCTCCGTTTCTTTGTCTTGTTTTGTAGGTACGTTGCGGGATATATGCATGGGAATTGAAAATAGAACCCACTAGGATCAATATGCACTTTTCGGAATCGAATTTGAGTTTGAAACAAAGGAAAACGAAGGATTGCAAAGTATCAAATAGGACCTTTGTGAATTGTTTTAGTCATATCACAAGTTCTACAGATCGAATTAGGGTGATTCAAGTTGGGTTGGAAACTACACTTGAAGAGCTTTCCAATGATAGGTCACACGCTTTTATACGATTCTTATATCGGAAGTTACAGCCTTCTGAAGTTGGCCCTGGAAAACTGCCGCGGACGCGGGCTACAGTACCCGCGGGCGCAGGGTTGCTGCAGCTCCAAAACTGCCGTATTTGGGCTGTAAGCACCCGCGGTTGTCCCGAGGGCTCTCCGAGGGCGCGGGCCATGGCCCCGTGGGCGCGGCTATCGGGGTGTCCGTTTTCCTCCGCGGGCGCGGCTATCGGGGTGTCCGTTCTGGGTCTTTTACGATTTTAAGCTTCTTTTCTCCTTTTGTTTATATAGTTTTTGGTTTCCTTTATTATTCATTCATGTAATTCTTTAGTTTGAGAATAGTTTTCTCTCTCTTAGGTTGAGAGCTTCTCTCTCTAGATTAGGCTAGATTAGGAGTAGTTTTACAGAGAGAAAGTGAGGAATTTAATGGTGATTGAGAGATTGAAGATGCAAGTGTGACAATTGTGTTCAAGATCTTCTCTATTATCAATGAGCATTCTTAACTCTATCTCACCTTATTTCTTTGTTTAACTTCATGTTTGTTTGGTTTTGTTTTGGGTGTTTTTGTCCCTCGGGAGAGTTACAACACGAAGACTGATCCGGGGTGAGCTGTACCTGCAAAACAAACGGAGACCCCAGTTGGGTGGTGCTCCGCCTCCGACGCACAAGTTAGAAAATTAAAGGGAGAAAAAAGGTGCGGAAATTTAGGTAGGGATCTGCTCGGATTCCAAGCTCAGGATGTCTCTATCAAAGAGTAAAATGTGTAATAATTGATCAAAACGTGCCCTCAAAATGAGGGACATCTCCCTATTTATAAGGTCTTTGGGAATTATGCCCCTGATTAGGTTACTGAACCTTAATCATTGGTGGGCTGCGCCGTTTGGCGGGATTCTAGGGATTTGGGCCTGAAGGCCGCCTTTTCCCTTGATTTCGGGAATGACACGTGTCGAGCAGGGATTGGTCCATTTTAGACCAATCTGGGGATGACACGTGTCACCTTCTGATTGGGCCACGTGGCAGGGTAAAATTACCCTAAACATTTGCCCCTCACAGATGTGACGTGGCACGCCACGTGGCATCTGTGACACATGTCACGCTCCGGCTGGCAGTAATTTTACCGTTACAGAGTAACCGTTCACCTTCCGGTTAAATTACGGAAATGCCCCCAAATTTACCCTCTATATATAGCCGTTTTACCCTCATAATTTTGTTCGTTTACAAAAATTTCCTAGAGAGAAAAACTCTGAGAGAGCAGAAGTCACTTGTTTGAGGCAGACGCGAGCAAGAATGTTTGTTCTTCAGCAATACAGCCGGTCCCGTCTACGTTCAAATACCAAATCAAAAGATACCGTCTCTGTCTCTCTCAGCTCTTTTCTTTTTGCACCGCTTGTACATATTTTGTTGCAATAAATGGATGCATCACCAACACACATGGCACAGCCTTGGTTAGAGTCCAGCCGGTCACCTGGGTCGGCTGAGTCTAGGACTGGGAGTGCCGGCTCGGGGTGTTGGGACCACCCTTTGCCATGGATTCCGACCAGTTATGTGTCTGTGCAGGACACCATGGCTCGGATAATGCAGACGGCCACGGACCCGAATTACAAGAGCGAAGGCTCAGGCGGCCAAACGCCTAAGGGAGAAACGTCTGGTCAGGGAAACCAGACGGCTCTGGAGAGATCCCCTCCGTGCGCCCCTTCAACCCCTGCAGACTCTTTTTTTGAAGAGTGTGACCAAGGCGGCAACGAGGCCCCCTCTGCCCCCATGGACCAAAGTGAGGGGGAGACGGAGAGCGACAGCTCCGCCTCTACCTCCGAGAGCAGCGATGACTTGCCCCCTCTTCCGAATAGCGAGGAGGAAGAAAGGAAAAAGTGGAGTGAGAAGGACAATCCCTTCAGCATCCACGTCTCCTCCAAGGACCGAATCCAGATGGGGGAGAACTTAGAGAACTTTAAGAAAATGCACCCGCTTGGAGACGGGTATAAGATCCGGGTGCCGCCTGAGTTGGGCACCGTCGCTTGGGGGGATGATCAAGAGAACGCAAACAGCTATTTTGGCTGTTATGAGGCGGCGTTCAAAGCCGGCCTTCGCTTCCCCCTTCACCAGGCGATGAAGGCAATTTTGAGAGGCTACGGCCTTGGGGTCTGGCAACTTACCCCCAACTCCTGGACCAACATTCTGGGGTATGTTGTCGCCTGCGAGTTCCAAGGGCTTAACCCCGGCTGGGAGGCCTTTGCTAGCATGCATTACCTCAGTAGAAGCCCAGGCGGCTTGAGGGCGTGGTATACTCTTACCACACAGCCGCAATACATGATGACCTTGGACAAGGTCTCCAAGTTCGATGGCTGGAAGCACAGGTTCTACCTAATGTCAGCCCCGACCAGACGGGAAAATTATGAATTTCGTCTGTACAATAAGAAGCCCGACTTGTTGGGCAGGAAGTGCGCTCTTCCCCAGATCCCAGAGGAAGACTTTGACAAAATAATCGAGGCAGACTTTTTCGGCCTCACAGACGCAACTCTGTCAACCGGGGAAACAATAAAAGTCCCCAAGAATTGGATTCCCAAGAGCGCCTGGTTCAGGGATGAATGTTTCCTAGCCGCCTGCGGGCTAGGGCACATGTTTAATAAACGTATGCGCCTGGGTTCACACCGTCTGTAGTATTTTTCTATCGAATTGATTTATGATTCTGATCAATTTCTCTTTTTGCAGAAGAAGCGCTAAACATGTTGCAGTCGGAGAAAACTCCCAAGCGGTCTTCTGCGACCATCCGCAAAGATCTTGCGGAGAAAGCTGCGGCCGAGCTCAGGGCCAAGGTAAAATGCTTGTCTTAAGTTTATTTTATAAAATTCCAAGGTAAAATGCCTGTCTTCTGCGACCATCCGCAAAGATCTTGCGGAGAAAACTCCCTGTCTTAAGTTTATTTTATAAAATGCCTTGCCCGGATACTAACCTTTACTTGTTTATTTTCACAGGGGGGAGAAGTTGGGAAATCGTTTGAGAAGAATCTCAAACGGGGTAGAGAGGAGGCCCTAGCCGTTCTTAATAAAATAAAAAAGTCTGCCTCTTCGTCAACTCCTGGTGCCTCAGCCGGGTTTAAGACGATGCAGATATCGGGGCGACTCGAGAAGGTAGGCGGCAGCGTGTGCCTTGATCTTGTCAACCCCTTATCAGCAGCTGCGGGGTTCACCACGCCTGCAAGCGGTTCCCGCTTGGCCGGCTCTGAAGGTAAGAACCCTTTTGAATCCCCGCTTGAGCTGGGGTGGCCTTTACGGGTGAAATCCCACTCCCAACAGACGTCATCCTCAGACGGTCGGCAACAGATAGGTGCTGCCTTAGTTTCGCACTCATCACGTATTGATTGTGGTGCAGATCAATCTCCCCGCTGGCCAGACGTCCAGAAGCACGCCAAGGCCATGCTGGATGCCGTTCGGAAGAGGGATAAGGACAATATCCCTGGGATAGAGACGTTCAATCTTGAACGCATTCTATCCCTTCTGGCTGAGGTAAGAAACTTGTCAATTCAATGTTTTTTTTTCCAAGTAATTATCCCGCCTGTAATTCTTATACCGCCTGCTTTTTGCAGGCCATGCTGCGGGTGGACGGGCTCAAACGTCCTTATTCCCGCAAACGGGAAAAGGTAAAAAGGGCCAAGAAGTCCGCCATAGACGCCGATAATATTGCTTTACACTCAACTATCGTAAATGAACTTGAAACTAAAGCAATAATTATGACACAGGCGTCTAAAATCCAGCAGCTGGAGCTAGATCTGAAGGCAGCCGACAAGCGGGTAACGGATGCTGAGACGTCCAAGAAGGGAGCGGAGGAGGCTCAGAAGAAAGCAGACGAGAGCGCCAAACAGGCTGTAGAGGCGCTCAAGAAGACCCAGGCGGACCTTGGCAAACTGAAATCCAAGGTTGAGAGGCTGGAGAAGGATGCTGCTCAAGCTCAGAAAAACTTTGCAGCAACCCTGGAGGCGGAGCAAAACCGCCTTGTTGCTAAGAGTGATGCTGACAACGACGCCTGTTTGAAAATTGCTTGGGCTGCCTTGTACCCAGACGCTGATTATAGCATCTGGGCAATGGCACACAGCTATGCCGAGTACGTGGTGTACTTGAGAGAGCAAGGTGAGCCAGAGCCTGCCTCCTTTGAAGCCTGGCTCAGCAACAATGAGCCAACCGCGCCTGAGCTACCTAGTCCCGACGAAGCGCATCAAATTCCCTCAGATGATGAGGGGAAGGGGGAGAACCAGGAGGCTCCGTCTGCAGGCCAGAAGTGACCCCTCAGCGGCAGTATGCCAGTCTTTGCTTTTTTAATTTTTATTCAGCGGCTGTATGCCAAAACTTGCTTTTTCCGGCCTGCGTGCCGAGTATTTGTGTTTTTACCGGCTATGGAGCCGGGTTAATTAACAATTTCTTTCTCCCGAACGGGGTCCGGTTAACATTTGATCCATTACAACCGTTTGGTTGGATGGACTTTTATGAATTGCACCGACTAAGTCGGTTTTGATCATTTAGCATTTGAATTTTTGTTTTTTGCAAATTTTAATTTTTGCCTAACTTATCAAAAGCATGCGGCGATTTCTTGCCTAACTAATCAGTAGTCCGGCTATCCTTGCCCCTGGACGGCTGTGTGATTGGTTTCAATTGGAGCTGGTTGATTGACTTGAAAACGTCTGATGCTGCAAAGAGCATGATATGTTTGCAAGTCAATCAATCACAGTAGTGATTGCCCCAAACCAAGTGCACAGCCGTACACCAACAGGCGTTTCAGTCACTACACAGACGGCTTATGCCCGTCTTGGTAGAGATTTTATAGCCATTGAACTCTTGCCCCAATTGGGGTGAGGTGCAATTTTAAAATAAATAACCTAAGTGAGAACTTCAGCCGGTTACCGACTGATGCCTATGGACATCCGGTATTTAGGAACTTATTCGTTCTTCGTAGGTTATTTTAGTTAGACGGCTATGAGTTGACCAATTTGGTCGTTCAATTTTTGTCGTCTGCATGGATACGTAGAACCGACAGATAATCTGTTCTCTGCGACGATTGCACCCGGAGGGGTGTCGCCGGACGCCTTTGTCCATGTTGGGACAGGCGATTTTATAAAAATAGCAACCATCCGGCCATTTTAGCCTCTGGTCCTGTTTGAGACCGGTTGTGTAGCCACTAAATGTTTTTGTGCTTAGTTTCTTAATCAGTGTTGAATTTACACTAAGTATCGAACTTAGTTTTTTAAGCATACGAGTCTGTCTGGGTAATATCCAGACGGACAGACAAATATTTGATCATACTAAGTATCAAACTTAGTTAGATAAATGGAGAATCCGTCTGAGTATTACCCAGGCGGATAGTCAAGCAGTTGAATAAACAAAGTATCAAACTTAAATAAACAAGAGATCCGAGTATTACCCAGGCGGACTAACAAATGAAACCTTCACTAAGTATCGAACTTAGTTAGGTAAATGAGGAATCCGCCTGGATATTACCCGGATGGATAATCAAACGATAATTTTGCAAACAAAGTCTGAATGTTCATTAACTGACTCACTGTTTACAAAAAATTTACATTCTCAGAAGTAGTACTTTTTTAGATTGTCTACATTCCAAGTTCTAGGCTGGCGCCTGCCGTCTGGAGTTTCCAGGCGGTAGGTGCCGTACCTTACTTCTTCATAGATCCGGTAGGGGCCTTCCCAATTTGGGGTTAGCTTTCCCAGCTCATTGGCCCTACCGGTTGCCTCCATTTTTCGTAACACTAAGTCGTCAACTATCAAGGGACGCTTGTGTACTTTTTTGTTGTAGGCTCTCGTCATTCTTAGACGGTAAATCTCATGACGCAAGGCGGCATTGCCCCTGCGTTCTAGGAGTGAATCCAATGCCAGGCGCATTGCTTCCCAGTTTGCCTCTTCATCATACAGCATGACTTTGAGAGTCGGCTCGTAATGTTCGATGAGCAAGACGGCTTCAGCACCGTAAACCATGAGAAATCGGGTTTCACCGGTTGCTCCTTTCGCTGTTGTCCGGATGGCCCAAAGGACATGGATTAATTCTTCTGCCCATAAGCCACCGGCTCTTTCTATTTTCTTTTTAATGCCGTCTGAGATGAGTTTGTTGAAAGCTTCAACTTGGCCGTTTGCTTGGGGCCGGCCAACAGATGCGAAATAGCTTGAGATCCCCTGATCTCCCAACCAAGTTTTTAGCTAAGGCATCTCAAACTGAGGACCATTATCAAAAACCATAGACATGGGTACCCCGTACCGGGTGATAATGTTCTTCCAGATGAAGGAAATCACGTCTGAGGTCTTGATGTTTTTAACCGCCTCAGCCTCAACCCACTTGGTGAAGTAATCCACAGCCACTAAGATATAGCGCTTTCCGCCTGGAGCAGGCGTGTAAGGACCTAGAATGTCCATGCCCCATTTTGCAAACGGGATTGGGCTGTGGATGGCCGTCAGATCAGTAGCCGGACGGTGAATGAATTTGCCAAAATTTTGGCACTTGTCACATTTCTTCACCAAATCCTTGGCGTCCGCCTCAAGAGTGGGCCAAAAGTAATGTCGTCTGGCTCTGACGGCTAGGGACCTGCCGCCTATGTGAGAGGCGCAGAATCCCGAGTGCAAGTCTTCGAGAACATCTTTCCCCTTTTTTGGGGTGACACACTTCAACAAAGGCTTCAGAAACCCCGCCTTGAAGAGTTCTCCATTTTTCAACTCGAATCTTGCAGCTCGCTTTTTCAGGACGGCTGCTTCCTGTGGCGAATCAGGAAGTGTGCCATCTGAGAGATAGGCCCGGATGCCATCCATCTAGGTAGAGCTTCGGTCCAGAATTCCAACGGGATCCTCATAGATGCTTCTCTTTTCAAGAACTTCCCAGAAGACCGACCGAGGCGTACCATGGCAGGCGGAAGATGCCAGCTTTGACAATGCATCCGCCTGGTTGTTTTCCAACCTAGGCACCTGATTCAGCCGGAATTCCTCAAGTGCCTTGGTCTCTTCTTTGACTTCCTGAAGATATTTAATCATAGCCGGATGGGTAGCCTCATAACTTCCCTCATACTAGCTAACAACCAATTGAGAATCAGAGTAGGCGTCAATTTTCATGGCCCTTGCCGCCTTACACATGCGTATGCCGGCTAGCAGGGCTTCATATTCCGCCTCATTGTTAGAGGCCTGAAACTTGAAGCATAGTGCATATTCAAATCTGTCTCCTTCAGGAGACTCATAAATTACGCCTGCACCACAGCCGTTCTTTGTAGAGCTCCCGTCTACGTACACTTTCCAAACCTGATCAAGATTATCCGGAGCCACCGGACGAGTCATTTCCACAATGAAGTCGGCAAACGCCTGACCTTTCACTGCCTTTCTTGGTTCGTAAGTGATTTCAAGGCTCTGCATTTCAATAACCCATTTCAACATTCTCCCGGATGAGTCCAAGGTAGACATTGGCCGCTTGAGTGGCTGGTCCGTGTAAATCACCACCGGATGTGCCAAAAAGTAAGGCTTCAATTTTTTGAACGCCATATACAAAGCGAGGCCAAATTTTTCAACCATGGGGTACCGAAGTTCAGCATTTTTAAGAACATGGCTAATGAAGTAAACCGGGAGCTGCACGCCGTCTCGCTCAGCAAGGAGAACGGCACTGAGGGCATGGTCTGAGACGGCTAAATACATGTACAACGTCTCCCTAGGCAAAGGACTGACTAACCTAGGCAGAGAATGTAAATGCTCTTTCAGCCTCTAGAACGCCGCCTCAGCATCATCCCCCCATTCAAATCTGGTCTTCTTCCTGATTGCTTGGAAGAAGTAGAGGCATTTGTCACCTGACCGGCTGAGGAACCTCCCCAGGGCGGCCAGACAACCGGTAAGTCTCTGAACTTCCTTAACAGAGCGGGGTAACTTCATGTCAATCACCGCCTGTATCTTTTCGGGGTTAGCCTCTATCCCCCTTTGATCAATCAGGAATCCGAGAAACTTCCCAGACTCAACACCAAAGACGCATTTCTTAGGATTTAACATAACCTTATGCCGCCTGAGGGTGGTGAATGTTTCTCGGAGATCAGCAAGGTGATCCGTCTGTAGCTTGGATTTGACTATCATGTCATCAATGTATGCCTCCACATTCCTCCCAATCAGATTAATGAAGACCGTATTAATCATCCGTTGGAAAGTGGCAGACGCATTTTTCAAGCCAAACGGCATAACAGTATAACAGAATAGCCCCTGATCAGTGACGAAGGCCGTCTTCTTTTGATCTTTCTTCCACAGGGGTATCTGATGGAAGCCGGAGTAGGCATCCATAAAGCTCATCAAGGCGTGACCTGCTGTAGAATCGACCAGACTGTCGATCTTTGGAAGCGGATAACTGTCCTTTGGACACGCCTTGTTGAGGTCTGTGTAATCAACACACATGCGCCAGGTCCCAATCGGTTTCTTCACAAGGACCACATTGGCCACCTAGTCGGGGAAATTACAAGGCCGAATGAACCTGGCGTCTAACAGTTTTTTTACTTCAGCAGTTGCCGCCTGACTTCTTTTCTCGCCGTGGTTTCTTTTCTTTTGCCGGATGGGCTTCTTTTTGGGGTCCACGGCGAGTTTGTGGACAGCAAGATCCGGGCTGACGCCTGGCATCTCTTTCACTTCAAAGGCAAAGATGTCTTTGAATTCTTTCAGCAGAAGGTGCAAGCTTGCACCCAAGGTAGCATGAGCAACCGTCCCAACCTTAATAGTGCGTTCTGGACGGCTGTCGTCCAGAACGAGATCAATGCTTTCGCCAGCCGGTTGGGGACGGAGCTCATCTAACCGTTCACCGGTCAGTGATTGCTATTTTTTCTCTTTTTTCACCTCCACCAGCAGAGGAGCCTTTCTTTTCTTTCCGGTTGCTGATGGGGAAGGAGTTGGGTCGGCATCCTTGACGTTGTCAAGGTCTATTGGTTCCTGACCGACCGGTGCCTTAGACCGGGTTTGAACCGCTGCCTAATGCGTTTTTTCTACTAGTGACAAAAGCGTACACAAGAGCCCTTTAAAAGTTAGGGACTTTGTGCTACAGAAAACGAAGGCAGTCGGTAGGGCGAATGAGCAAGGGAAGCTAACCCCAAATTGGGAAGGCCCCTACCGAATCTATGAAGAAGTAAGAGGCGACACCTACTGCCTGGAAACATCAAACGGTAGGAAGATACCTAGAACTTGGAATGTAGATAACTTATAGAAGTACTACTTCTGAAATTTTGTTAATTTTTTGACTTGTTAATGAAAATCGTCCTTCATTTCCAGACTTGTCTTTATTTACTTTATTTTGAGTAGCGATTGCACAACGTGCAGAAGGATCATGCTCACAATTTTGCGGGATGCCGCCTGCACAAATGTGCCGACGGATCTTAAGTACATTTTACAGGTCCAACTGTACAATGTGTAGACGACCCAATTATTAACTGCTAAAGATGCTTGAACAACGCCTGCAAACTGTGCTGGCGGACAATGTCAAGATCCTATACCGCCTGCACAATGTACCGACGGTCTTGTAAGCTTTATACTTTGATTAATTTATTTTATAAAGGGATCGTCTGCTCTAACAGCAAACACCCAAATTTTTACTAAGGGGCCAGACTGCACCAAAACAGTTGTTTTGGGTATTTTTGTCCCTCAGGAGGGTTACAGCTCGAGGAATGATCTGACTGCGCCTGTACCTGCAAAACAACGGAGACTCTTGGTGTTTGGAGCTCCGCCTCCGACGGTCAAGTTAGTACTTGAATATGAGTAGGAGAAAGTGCAGAAAATAAAGTGAGATCTTCCCGGATTCCGAGATCAAGTGTTTCTCTAGAATGTAATGTCTCCCCAAATTTGAAGAATATCTCCCTATTTATAGGGTCATTGGAGGACGTGCCCCCTTCTAGGTATTTGACCTAGATTTGGTGGGCTGCGCCGTTTTTACGGTGGTCTTGGGAATTAGGCCTTGAAGGCTGCAATTCAGGAAGCATATGAGGTTAACACGTGTCAACTGGCAATTGGCCTAAATGGACTTGCCTAGGCTTGACACATGGCCCTCTCAGATTGGTCCACGTTGACAGGGTAATTTTACCAAAAACATATGCCCCTCACATATGACACGTGGCTGGCCACGTGGCGCCTGTGACACGCGGCATTCAGTAAATGTTGAATAGTAAAACTATTCACCTTTTAGGGTTTCACAGGGATGCCCCTGCTTTTGCCCTTCTATAAATAGAAGGTTTAACCCTCCCTCTCTCCCCATTTCACACCTAAAATTTGACTTTTTACAGAGAGAAAGAGAAACTCTACATCCGTTTGTCTGTGATTTTACGTTTTCCGACTACTCTTCAAGGAACACACCCGGTCACCGCTTTTTGCAATTTTCAGAGTTCTAGAGATAAGTTAAATGTAACCGCATGTACTCCTTTGAAGTTTTTTTATAATTTTCCGCTTGTGTAGTTAGGCTTCAAAAATAAAATAGACTTTACATCGACTCACAAGGCACCACCTAGGTCATTCAGCCGGTCTCCTGGTACGGCTGAATCTAGAACCGAGGGTGCTTTTTTTAGAAATTAAGACCTGCTTTTCTCATCCCCGAACACCTCCGTCTCTATGTCTATGCAGGACACCATGGCCAAAGTTAACCAAATGGCTATTAAGCCGAGCAAGCGGCGCGCTAGAAGAGTGCCCGCTAATGAAGTTATTCTTGATGAGGAATGTGAGGATTTGGAGGAGCAAGAGTAGGAAGAAGTGCAAGAGCAGGCGGGCTCTTCTCCAGGTGGTACCCCTTCAGTCCCTAGTGAAACCATATTCGATGAGGCAGACGGCGAGGACGATGCCTCAGACTTGGGGTTTGATGTAGGGGAGTCAAGCGGCGAGGAAGCCGCTGAGAGATTCGGCTCAGAGGCTTCTGCCTCTGACCAAGAGGACATTGCGGCTTAGTATCAGCAGCCGAAAAAAGGGTCAAAGAAGCCAAATCATTTAAAAACCAAAATGCTGCTTATGGACTTAGCTGTTATGCAAAGAACTTTAGAGCCTTTGCAAATGGGCACCCGGTAGGAGAGGGGTAGAGAATAGAGGTTTCCCCGCCTAAGGCAACGATTGCCTGGGAGGAGAACATTGAAAATGCCGACAATTGTTTCGGCTGCCATGAGGCTGTGATTAAAGCCGGCCTCCGCTTCCCCCTTCACAACGCAATAAAAAGAATTTTGAAGGGGTATGACGTGGGCGTCTGGAAGCTCACCCCAAAATCATGGCTCAATATACTAGGTTTCATTGCTGCCTGTGAGTTTCAAGACATTGAGCCCAGTTTTGCTGCATTTGCTCATATGCACTATATGAGCCAAGCCCCAAGCGGACATGGTGCGTGGTACACTCTAACCACACACCCGGAGTATTTGATAACCTTGGACAAGCCGTCCAAATGGTCTGGGTGGAAGGATAGATCTACTTGGTCTGCTCTCCAACTTTAGGGCACAACCGGTTCCTTCGCCGGTACAATCAGGACCCAGAGCTGCTCAAGAAGAAGTGTGCCCTACGTCGGATGTCTTCTAGGGCTTATGAGCAAATTATGGAGCCGGGCTTCTTTAAGACTACCACCATGTTCATAGAGGACGGGAGTCAAATAATCGTTCCTAAGAAATGGATACCCCATCGAGACTTCTTTAGGAATGAGGCCTTCCTTTCCGCCTGTGAGCTTAGCTCTATTTTTAAGCGGGGTAGACTTATAACACACCCGACAATTTGCCGCCTGTATTGATATCTATGTTTTTTGTTCATCTTTTGACCAACTATTTCCTTTGTTTTTTGACAAGGGAATAATCGCGTCGTCAAACGACTATCTCTCGATCAAATACAATTTATACACCTAAACAAACCTAATACGAGTATAAGGCAAGCATAGGGGTCGAACCACAGAGAACGATTAAACACTACCAAATGCTATCAACAATTAAGCTAGTCCGGAATAAGGGAAGGTAAACCTAAGGTCTAAACAAACTAAAACTAGAGATAAAACATTAAGGGAAATGGTTTAGGTGTAGCATTCACTTGAACATAAACAAAAGCATAGAAGTTGAATTAATTATGAACTAAACATGCTCAAATATCGAAATAAAAGGTCCAATCTAGCCGCCTTCCGGGGTCAATTGGCTTCTCCTAACATAGCCTCTATGTTTCCACATTAGAACCATATACTAGGAGGTACTATTAAATAACAATCGATACTAATGAACCTTAACTAAGTCAACTTCCGTTCCTTGTTAGCAAAGCTTCACCTTTAATCAACTAACAACATGCATTTTGCAAGTAGATTAAAGAATATCAAGCATATAAAGACTTTAATCACAAATAAATCAACTCTAAACCTAGAACATGCTCAAGATCCAACTACACCACAACCATCCCCTCAATGGGGGAAATTACTCACTAATCATGATAATAACAAGATTAATCAACAAATAATCAAGAATTAACATGACCAACAAGCAATGAAGGAAAATCAAAATAAGCAAATAAAACTAAATACAAAAATAGAGAAAGAGAGTAAGAGATTGCTCATTAATTAAAGATGAAGATTTGCAAAGATTCAATCAAGCTCCTTCTTCAATATCCAAATTCATCAATGGAAAAACCCTTACTTTCTCTCTCTAAACTAATCTAATCTAATCTAAACCTAGAGAGAGAAGCTCTCCTAAAACTAGGGAAAAAGATCTAAAAGAATGAAGTTCTCCTTTTACAAAACAAGCCCCGCAATATATAAAGAATCGCGCAAAAACGCTGAACAGGACCCGCTGTGCGCCCGCGCAAGGATCTGTGCGCCCGCGCATGGTAGCTGTGCGCCCGCGCGTGCGCCCTCGCAGCGGTCTGTGCGCCCTCGCAGCGGCCTGCGCTCCCTCGCAGCAGCCTGCGCGCCCGCGCAAAGTAGCTGCGCGCCCGCGCATTTGTGGGTTGCGCGGCTAGTGCTTAGGTGTGCGCGCCCGCACGGTGTGGGTGTGCGCCCGCGCACATGTCGCGCACAGGCCGCGCAAAACTTTCTGCCTCGATTCTGCAATTTCGCTAATTTTGCGCGGGTTCTCACAGGGCTGCGCGCCCGCACATTATTTGCGCCCTTGCACCTTGCTTTCTTCGATTCTTCTCTCACGCTTCCTTGGCTTCTTCTTTGCAATCCAAGACTTCAAATACCTAAGCACAAACACCAAGGGAAGCAATAAGGTATAGGGAACGGTGCAAACACACAATGAAGGCAAGCATACAACAATATACGCGATTTCATTAAAATCACATCGAGACATGTATGCACGCATTATTTGAACAAAACAACTACAAAACACCCTAAGACAAGCTAAAACAAGGCATAAACACTATCCTAGGAGTGACATAAATGTCACTCATCAAATTCCCCCAAGCTAAACCTTTGCTCGTCCTCGAGCAAAGCTAGAGCAAAAGAGAACAAGAGGAAATTATTGAAAGCAAAAGAAACAAAATAGAAACAAGGAGAAAGAATGTACACTAACTCACTGTCGTAGGAATCACGGTTGTTTTTAGCTACAACAAGCCCTTAAAACCCCAAAGTCGCCTATGAGGACGAGTGAGGTCTCGTGAGGGTTTCCCAAGAGCTTAACCCACAACTCTTGACAAAAACCAAGGCAAGGCAACAAAAACCAAAGGTAAAGAAAAAGAAACACGAAAAGAAAAAGCAAAACACAAGCTCATATACGGACAAGAGATAAGGACAAGTACTAATGAATGCAAACCTTTCTAAATGGACAAATGTATGCACGTTCCAAGATGTCAATGGTTGATTGAAACATAACATATGCTAAGCATAGAGAACTACTTAGGACTCAATCCACCCTAGCCCCAACCAATCGGGCCACGTTCTCTCTACTAGCTTCAAATCAACCCTTAAGCTAGCTTCTCAAGATTCCACGAAGGAACCGGAAAAAGATAAAGAAATGAAAAACTTTGAGAAGGTAATCCCGACGTCTCAACTATGCATACTCTTTCCATAGGTTTGAGGTCTATCTCCCTCCACCGTTCTTTTGACCTAACCCACTAGAGTCTAAGGGTCTTTTTATTGGTTGTAACGTAAGGCTAAGGGTTAAGGCGAGGTAAAAATTTAAAAAATTTGGTGATATTTCCTAAGTGAAGCAAAAAGTGCGGCCGACACTCAAAAATAACTCAAGAATTCACTAAATATCAAGCAAAAATACCACTAATGCCATTCCCCAAAGCTTATTCAACACAAACACACAAAATTCCCCCCAAGCTTGAACAAAGCATTGTCCTCAATGCTTAAACTAAGGAAGAGAATGAAACCAACTAAAATATTTTTGTTGTTTTTGTTTTTTTTTCACTTTTTTTTTCTTTTTTTTTTTTAACTTTATTCAATGTCCTTGCCTTTTTAACTTTGGACGGCTTTTTCTTGAAACTTCATTTGATTTCCATATTACTTTACAAGCTCAACTCTAACCAAATCTCAAAATGCATCTTGTCTATGATCAACAACTCAAAACTCAAACCTCACATGCCAATGCTTCACTAACTAAAAGGTTGGTAAACATAGGCCATTAGGTTTGTAATGTCGTTTAAACAAGAGCGGGAAACATAAGGCTCAAATTGGTTAGCAAGTAGGTTTATGCAAAATAGAAAATCAAATTTGTAACAAAATAAAAAGAAGATAAAGAAAAATGAGAAAGAAATGCCCTTTTCCTCCCCTAGAGTGCTTCGGTCACGATCTTGGGAACTATAAGTCAAAACAAGGATCAAGACATGCATAGCTAAGGATCCAAATGCGCCACACAACAAAGTGATGAAGGCTAGAACAATGTTACCTCACACGGGATTATAACTAAGCAAATACCAACCAAGGGTGCCAAATCCACTATAGAGAGCAACACCATCTTACCACATACCCGCGAACTAGGGCTTCATGGCGCCCTAAAAGTTCTTAACCCGGCTACCTTAGCATGTAATATCCTAGAGTCAACCAATGACACTCTCAAACCGTGCACACATTAACCACTTAGGAAGAAAGGCATTCAAGAGTAAACAAATCCAAAAGATATAATGTCCAAAATAAGTACAAACAAAGCACATTTTGCTAAACTTGCCTTGAAGTAACAAAAATATTTTTGGATTTTCCAAAAGCATGAAAAACATGGAAATGCATATACTCAAGTGCATGACATGTATGAATCAACATCCCACCAAACATGATAGAATACCCTCCCCCAAGCTTGAATGAAACCAAGCTCTCAAATCATAAACGATGAAACCAAGGAGGGGAAAACAAGGAAAAATTAATCCAACATTACCAACACATGATCTTCAAGTCACAATAAGTAAGAGAGAGAGAGGGAAAAGAAGGATATTACCGGATATGGGATAAATGCAAAATCACACAAAAAACCCGAAATAACCTCATATGAGCCACAATCTCTACAAATAAGGCTTGAATTCCACGTGATAGGTAAGTTGAGGCACATTTCCTTGATTCTTGATCATCACCAATGCGCAAGAGTATATCAAGTTGTGTACCTAGCAAGGAATACAAACACGTCCATGAGAGAAAATCTAATCTAAAAACAAAAGAAAATGAAAGCAATAAAACACGGGTTACTTCCCGCAAAGGCTTGTTTAACGTCTAAGCGAGACCGCTCTAGGAAATAATAATTCAACGCA
This sequence comes from Chenopodium album, assembly GCF_948465745.1. NCBI lineage: Eukaryota > Viridiplantae > Streptophyta > Magnoliopsida > Caryophyllales > Amaranthaceae > Chenopodium > Chenopodium album. The sequence continues at coordinate 33,005,572 of NC_137841.1, read as the reverse complement.
CGCAAGAGCTTGTCAAATGCACTACTACACATTTCATGGGGGTGTAAATAGGCAAATGACGGAATAAGGACGTGCAACAAAATTATTGCACGTAAGTGAAGAGGGAGATGCCAAAAGAAAGAAGAAGAAGGATCGAAAGGAAACTCAAGAAAGTAAGAAGTAGAAGAAGGAAAAGAAGAATGGAAAGAAAAGGAAAAAGGCAAATCCTCATCACAAAATTTTTTGTTGGCAAAATTTCTCTTATCCTCAACAATGATGGAAGGAGGGACATGAAAATCATCCATAGAGGGCGGCTCCCCAATAGGCTCTTTGAGATAGGAAGGGAGAGAAATAGGGTAAGAAAGGATGTGGTCAAACCTTAGAGAAAAAGGGGTATGAGAAACGGGAAAAGGGGTAGCTACTCCCTCACCACAAGGCCTCACATCGCCAATGAGGGCATGAAAATCAATCATAGAGTCCTCAAACGAAGGGCACTCACGATCTACACCTCCCTCAAGCTCAAAAACTCCAAGGGAATCAACCTTATCCTCCTTTTCACCACAATAGACAACTTTTCCTTCAACTATCTCAAAACCCAAGGTCCCAAAATCATGCATGAATGGAGGTAGATTCATCTCAAACTCATCTAAGTCCCAAGAAGCGTTCTCGATGAAATCATCCAATAATCTATAAGTCCTCATATGACTCTCGAAAAATATGTGGGACATTACCTCAAAAGAGTCTATATACTCGTAGATTGAAGGGTCACAAACATACACTTGAGACTTATCAAGATGGGAAAGAGAATTAGGATTTTCAAAATCAACACTCTCTTCATTCTCTACTCCTTCACCATCACTCGAATGCTCTCTAATGGGATCCTCACTCATATGGGGAAGAGAAGAAGAAGGAAGGGCATTTTCTTGAGAGTTGGCTAATTGGAAAATTTGGCTCTCAAGCATCTTCATTCTATCTTCCACCTCCCTATTCTCAACTTCCCTCTCCTTATTCTCAACTTCCCTCATCTCGTTATACCTCTCCATCATCTCCATTATCTTCATTATCTTCTCTTCCTTCAAATTTTCCATAGAATTACCCTCATAAAAGGATTCATTAGGAGCATAAGGGAAATCATTTGGAGCCATGTAAGAACAACAAGATGAGGAGGGAGGATCATTCACATTATAAACATGAGCATCATCATATTGGGGAAAGGGGGCATAATCAAGCAAATGAGATTCATCATCAACAATAGGAGAAAAAGAGTTGAAATCACTTGTACTAGGTTCACATATAGGATCACAAGACAAATCATGGGGTATCATGCCACCAATAAAACTATTATCACATTGAGAATCAAAATTAGCAACATTACATGCCCTATTGCGTACATCCTTAGCGAACCGTACAAAAAAGCTCCAAGCATTATGAACCGTTAATGCTTGAAATTCACCATTAAACCTACTTTCAACTTCATATCTCGTTTGTTCATTCATGCCACAATAACAAATCTCACAAGCTTCACAAGGATTACAACCATTATAGTTCAAAAACTCTACAAGTCTATGGAAATAGACATAAAAAGGCTCACCATCATATTGAGGAAAAGAAAAACGTGCCATTTTTCATCAACAAAAACAAAACAAAGAGAACAAAAATAAATCAAAGGAAAAATATATACAATGGACTAGTCTCAATAAGATAACACAACGGTAATGGAAGCCATTCCCCGGCAACGGCGCCAATTTGACAAGGGAATAATCGCGTCGTCAAACGACTATCTCTCGATCAAATACAATTTATACACCTAAACAAACCTAATACGAGTATAAGGCAAGCATAGGGGTCGAACCACAGAGAACGATTAAACACTACCAAATGCTATCAACAATTAAGCTAGTCCGGAATAAGGGAAGGTAAACCTAAGGTCTAAACAAACTAAAACTAGAGATAAAACATTAAGGGAAATGGTTTAGGTGTAGCATTCACTTGAACATAAACAAAAGCATAGAAGTTGAATTAATTATGAACTAAACATGCTCAAATATCGAAATAAAAGGTCCAATCTAGCCGCCTTCCGGGGTCAATTGGCTTCTCCTAACATAGCCTCTATGTTTCCACATTAGAACCATATACTAGGAGGTACTATTAAATAACAATCGATACTAATGAACCTTAACTAAGTCAACTTCCGTTCCTTGTTAGCAAAGCTTCACCTTTAATCAACTAACAACATGCATTTTGCAAGTAGATTAAAGAATATCAAGCATATAAAGACTTTAATCACAAATAAATCAACTCTAAACCTAGAACATGCTCAAGATCCAACTACACCACAACCATCCCCTCAATGGGGGAAATTACTCACTAATCATGATAATAACAAGATTAATCAACAAATAATCAAGAATTAACATGACCAACAAGCAATGAAGGAAAATCAAAATAAGCAAATAAAACTAAATACAAAAATAGAGAAAGAGAGTAAGAGATTGCTCATTAATTAAAGATGAAGATTTGCAAAGATTCAATCAAGCTCCTTCTTCAATATCCAAATTCATCAATGGAAAAACCCTTACTTTCTCTCTCTAAACTAATCTAATCTAATCTAAACCTAGAGAGAGAAGCTCTCCTAAAACTAGGGAAAAAGATCTAAAAGAATGAAGTTCTCCTTTTACAAAACAAGCCCCGCAATATATAAAGAATCGCGCAAAAACGCTGAACAGGACCCGCTGTGCGCCCGCGCAAGGATCTGTGCGCCCGCGCATGGTAGCTGTGCGCCCGCGCGTGCGCCCTCGCAGCGGTCTGTGCGCCCTCGCAGCGGCCTGCGCTCCCTCGCAGCAGCCTGCGCGCCCGCGCAAAGTAGCTGCGCGCCCGCGCATTTGTGGGTTGCGCGGCTAGTGCTTAGGTGTGCGCGCCCGCACGGTGTGGGTGTGCGCCCGCGCACATGTCGCGCACAGGCCGCGCAAAACTTTCTGCCTCGATTCTGCAATTTCGCTAATTTTGCGCGGGTTCTCACAGGGCTGCGCGCCCGCACATTATTTGCGCCCTTGCACCTTGCTTTCTTCGATTCTTCTCTCACGCTTCCTTGGCTTCTTCTTTGCAATCCAAGACTTCAAATACCTAAGCACAAACACCAAGGGAAGCAATAAGGTATAGGGAACGGTGCAAACACACAATGAAGGCAAGCATACAACAATATACGCGATTTCATTAAAATCACATCGAGACATGTATGCACGCATTATTTGAACAAAACAACTACAAAACACCCTAAGACAAGCTAAAACAAGGCATAAACACTATCCTAGGAGTGACATAAATGTCACTCATCATTTTTGCAGAAGAGGGGAAGAACATGGTGCCCCCAGAAATGACGCCTACTAAGTCGGTTACTCAATTGAGGAAGGAGTAGGTTCTGGAGAGAAAGGCGGCCTTGGAGGCCAAGGAAACCAAGAAGGGAGGGGTAAGCCGCCAGCTGTACCCCCTTTGTTCAACTTATGAATTACCCAGCTGTATATATTCTATTCAATTCATGAATTTCTTATTGTAATTCTGTCTGTATTTTTATTTTATTGTTTGCAGGGCGGAAAAAAGTCTTTTCCCCGCTCAATCACCAAGCTGTTTAAACAGATAGGTAATAATAAGCGTCCAGGGGATGAGCTGACCAAGACCTTGTCGGGAAGAAAAAATCCTCCTACCTCCTCTTCAGCCAACCCATACCGTCTTATAACTGCGGGAAAAACCCTGGTTGTGATGAAGGCTTTGAGCGAAAGCTCGGGGCGATTTGCTGGGAAACAGCCGGATGACTCAACGACATCAAAAAGTGGCAAGCCACTCACTACTGCAAATGGCTCTGTAGCAGCAGAAGGGGAAACTCTTCATCTCTATGTCCAAGGTAAGACAAGTATCGAACTCCCTTGGCCGTTTGAATATATGAAAGTCAAGACTCGGGTCAATCCGCCTGAAGATACGAGGAGCAACCGGCATGAGTCGGGTACAGCCTATGCTGCTTTCTCACCAAGTACTTCTTTTAATGCAGATACTCCCTCAGCTCTGCCTGACATGCAGGTGTTTTCTAAGAGGATGGTGAGGACTCTCAACCGGTCAAAGAAACTTTATGTGCCGGATGTCCAGGTCTTGGATTTTAACAAAATCTAAGGCCTGCTAGCTGAGGTAATCCCTTACTTTTGACTTCACTTGTAAAAGTTTTTAGCTTACTCTACTTACCGCCTATCCCCACCTTTTTAGACGATGCTGAGGGTAGACGGGCTTAGGGTCTCCTTCAAACGGAAGGGAGAAGAGGTAAGTGATGTTAAACAGAGGGCGGTTCAAGCTCTCAACTATGCTGAATACTGTAAAATACAATGTGATGTTGAAATTAAAGCAGTAGAGTTAAAACAGGAGGAGCCGACAGCTGCTAATGACGCCGCAAATGAACGGGTGGCCAAGCTCTAAGAGGAACTGAAGACTGCTCAGTTAAACCTCAAGGCAGGAGGAAGCTGATGCAGAGAACTCCTAGCTCAGGGCAAACGTTAGCCGCCTGGAGGTTGAACTCGTCAACCTTAAGAACCAACGTAGAGGCGAGATTGCCCAAGAGTAGAAACGACTGGTTATTGAGAACGAGCGGGACACAGAGGCCCGGCTGCATATTGCATGGGATCTGCTCCAACCCAAAGTTAAGTTTTACATGCTGAAGCTTTGATACGACTACGCCACTGAGGTGTACGATGCATAGCAGCTCAACAAGCAGGCCCCGCCTTCGTTCAAGGACTGGGATCTAGAGCAAGGCTACGAGGTTTCTGATGACGAGGAGGAGGAGCCGGCTGTAGGCCTGGACAATTAGGTTAAGACTAACAAAGTTACAGAAGATCAAGTCTAGGATGGCCAGGCTTCGGGTGCTTAGACTGTAGGAAGCTGCCAGCAATAATGACTCAGCTTCCTCATGCCAACCTTTATCTCTTTTCTGGCTTGTGTGCCGAGTATTTCTATAGTTTTACTGACAAGGGTGTCGGGTAACAATCATACTTTCTATTTTCCCGAAAGTATATCCGGTTAATGATATTTTCTAGTTTTAACTGGCTTTAAATGAATTTTGTCGACTGAGTCGACTTAATAAATGTGTAATTTCATTTTTGCATTTAAGTTTTGCAATTTTTATTTTTGAATTTTTGCCTAACTTTTTAAAGCATGCGGTAATCCAGATGGTATACCGGCTACTCTTGCCCCTGGCGGCTGTGTGATTGGTTTCAGTACTTCTTTGATTGATTGACTTTGGGAGGTTTGATACTTTCAAGAGTATGGAATGTTCCTAAGTGAATCAAATCAAAGTAGTGATTGCCCCAAACCAAGTACACAACCGTTAACAATAGACGTTTTACCCAACAGGGTATTCGCATATAATTTCTTTGTTATCTAGACGGGTTATTGCCACCTTGCAGTCAATGGAATACGGGACATATTTTTTGCCTGTCTGATGGATCCCAGACTGCTTAAAGGCCATCTGGGATACTTTCAATCCATTGCACCTTGATCGCCCGCCCCATTGGGGTAGTTAGTACAATTTTGTTGAATAGTCTAACAGAGAACTTCAGTAATTTACCGGCTGATGTCACTTGACATCCGGTTTTAAGCTAAATCATTCTTTTAGACTATTTTTTTCAGACAACTATGAGTTGACCAATTTGGTCGTTCAATCTTTGTCGTCTGCATATGCTAGTAGAGCAAATGATAGATTTCCCTCTACGACGATAACACACGTTGGGGCGTCGCCGGACGCCATACTCAAATAGGAGTTGACGAATTTATAAAAATAATTTTGCATTCTCAAGATTTCCGTGTGCTAACTTTGCAACACCCGGTCAACCGTCTGTAGCAGTTTTTAGAGTTTCCAGAGTTAAAGTAAGGTAACTTCCTGTACCATTTTTTAGCTTTTCCTTCTTTTCAAGTTGTATAAATTATTTTTTTCGTCTGTATAAATAGTCTTTTAAAAATAAAATGAGCTCTCAATCCAGACACTCGGCACTGCCTAGGACATTCAGCCGGTCACCCGGAACGGCTGAATCTAGAACAGGGGGTGCCTTTTTCTGGACTTTCGAAACTGTTGTGCTCATTCACAAATTCCTCCCTCTTTGTGTCTGTGAAGGACACTATGGCTAGAGTAAAACAGACAGCTAGAAAGTCTAAAAACCGACGCGCTATGAAAGTGCCTGCCGACGAGGTTGTTCTGGATGGGGAACAAGAGGATTCGGAGGAGAGAAGTGGTTCTGACGATGAGGCTCCCTCTTCCTCCGGGAGCTTAAGCGTAAGAGAGGTAGTCGGTGAAGAGGCCACCTCCTCTGATGAATCCGAGGAAGAGACAGGCGGCAATGAGGCTGTCGAAAGATCGGGAGCCGAGGCATCTGGCTCCGATCAAGATAATTTTGCGGCTGACTATCAGCAGCCGGCGAAAGCTTCAGCCAACCCTGATCCAAAGAAGATTAGAAATCTTCCGGGTGACATAGTCTTGTTGAAGAGTGGCTTCAGGGTTATGGCCTGGGAGGATAACAGCAAAAATGTAGACAACTACTTTGTCTGCTATGAGGCGATTATAGAAGCCAGCCTCCAGTTCCCCCTCCATACTAGGATTAGGAAAATCCTGAAGGGGTATGATCTGGGTGTCTAGCAGCTCACCCCAAATTCATAGGTGAATATTCTAAGTTACATTGCCGCATGCGAGCTCTAGAATATTGCCCCCAGCTTTTCCGCCTTTGCTCATATGCACTATTTGAGCAAGGCCCCATGCGGTCATGGGGCTTGGTATACTCTTACCACTTTGCCCTAGTATCTAATGACTTTGGACAAGGTGTCCAAATGGTCCCGGTGGAAGGAGATGTTTTATTTGGTCTCCTCCCCCACTCTAAGACACAACCGGACACTGCGCCGGTACAGTAAGGAACCGGTTCTCCTGAGCAGGAAATGTCCCCATCCGACACTCTCTTCTAGGGCCCGAGAGCAAATAATTGATCCGAGTTTCTTCGAAACCAGCACTGAGCCCTTGGGGGATGGGACTCATATTATTGTGGCTAATAACTGGATCCCCCATCCGGACTTCTTTAAGGATGAAAGATTCTTGTCCGCCTCCGGGTAAAGCACCATGTTTCCAAAGGGTAGATCCACTTTGCATCCGGCTTTTCTGTTGTTTTTTTTTGTTTTTTTTTTACTTCAACATTTTATTATTTTTTCACTAACTTTTTATTTTCTCTTCGTAGCTGACGCCTTGAAGATGGTTGATCCGGAAAAAAACCCCGGCTAAGTTTGCTGCGCAACTGCGCAAAGAAAGCGTGCTCTCCAAGAGAGAACTCGTCAAGGCCAAGGAGACCAAGAAAGGCGGGGTAAGACCGCCTAACCTGTTCTAGTTTTCTTTGAATTTCTTCCAGGAGGCGGGGTAACATTTGATTCTTTATTTGCAGGATGCCACTAAACACGTTCCACGCTCAATTTCCAAGCTTTTCAAAAGGTAAGGGGAGGAGCTGGACAAAACTCCGGCTGCAAAGGACACAAAAAAGCCCCCCTCCCAGTCAACTTCTACTGCCAATCCGGATCGTCTCACGATTGGTGGCAAATCTCCTTCTGCCATGAAGATTCTAAGTGAAAGCTCAGAACATTCAGGAAAGAAAGCGCCTCTACGACATCAAAGGGTGGCCAGCCACCTAATCTTGCAGCCAGTGCGGCAACGAATGGGGAGGAGGATGCCTCTAAGCCCCATCCTCAAACCCAAGGTAAGAACAAGATTGAACTTCCTTGGTCGCTTGACTTTATGCGAGTCAAGCCTAAGGTTGACCCTTCGGGGGGTTCAGTCAGCAGGTGACAACGAATGAATGCCAACTACGCTGCATCTCTCTCACCAAGTATTTCTTTTGGTGTAGATCTAACATCCAACGATCCGGATCTTCCTGGTTTTGCTAAACGTATGGTGAGGACCCCCACCCGGTCTGAGAAGAACTCCATACCTGATCTGCAGGTAGTGGACTTTGACCGGATATTGGGCCAAATGGCTGAGGTAAACTATTCTGTAACTTAATCCTGATATTTTTCTTTTATTTTACCAAGTGTTTCATATTCCAGCTGCCCTTTCTCAGGTTATGCTAAGGGTGGATGGGCTCCAGGGCCCCTTCAGGCGGAAACAAGAAGAGGTAAATGACGCAAAACGGAGGGCCACTGAAAACATCAACTCTGTAGATTATGCTAATTATATGTGTGAATTAAAGATTAAAGCAGTAGAGTTGAAACAGGAGGAGCTGATCCGGAGTCTGACGGCTGCTAACGATGAAGCCAATAGCCGGGCTAATGACCTTGATAAAAAACTGGCAGATGCTAAAGCTGAGCTCAAGGAATAAAGAGGATGCTGATAAGGAGAACACGAAGCTCCGGGAAGATGTTGCCCGGTTGGGGGTGGAGATTGTCAACCTGCGGAAGCAACTAGCTAACTAAGCAAAGGAAACGAAATTCCAAATCCAAGAATTTCAGGTTTTGTTTCTAATCCAAGAAACGAATGTAAGACAAGTTTTTTATGTTTGAATAATCTGATTTTTTCATTCACATTTGCTTGCTATTTATCGTAAACAAGCATCCTTAAGTACAAGCTAACTTAAGTGGCTGTTCGGCTCACTTGTTACACGCCTAAGCTAAGTACAAATCAGCTTTTTTGTTGTCTAGATACATTAATAAAAGAAGCCTTATTCAACTAGATACATAAAAGAAAAATGGTAGTTTGTAACCTCCAAATTATGACTGAAAATAAAATCAGAAATGAGAGCATAACTCTCCCTTGATTCACGCCCAACAAAGCAGTAATTAGGAGATGTATTTCCTCCAATATCCACGCCCAAATTCAAACAGCAAAGAGGTATAACTCTTCCTTGATTCAAGCCTTGAAATAAGCTTGAATGAATGTGGACAAAGATGCACTTGGACGCCCTTTAGATGCTCCAATGCTTGACTGAAATAAACGACCACTTGAAGGCTGAAGTTAAGGCTTGTAATTCCTCTTTGAAACTGATTGTAACTCCAAGTCAAAGCTTTGAAATTCCTTGTAAAAGAATTTTGGATTCCAAGCTTAAATGGCTGCCATTTTGATGTATCTTTGCACTGTACTTTTGTGTGAATGTGACAATATTTTTCGAACTAAAATCAGCTAAAAAGAACTTTGCAAACTTAAAATGACTAAAGTTTACAATTGATTCAAAGCATAAAAAGTACTAGAATAAACTAGTTAATAAGAACAACAAGAAATTCAAGGGATTGAATATCTTGCTGCCCATGGATAGAATGCATAGCACCAATACATGATGCTACATCTTGAACCAAAGAAATGTCCATAACCAAGTTGTTAGGCTTGGCTATAACATTCCCCCCTTCTTGAAAAGAGTTTTCCCTCAAACTCGGCAACTCTTCAAACTCATCATAGTAAGGTGATAAATCAGCCACGTTAAAGGTGCTAGAAACACCATAATCTCCGGGCAACTCAACTTTGTAAGCATTATCATTCACCTTTTCAACAATAGCAAATGGACCATCACTACGAGGACTAACCTTGGACCGCCTTTTGGAAGGAAATCTTTCCTTTCGAAGACGAATCCAAACTAAGTCACCAGGCTAAAAACAGACCTCCTTTCTTTTCTTGTCATAGTATGCCTTTGTCTTTGCATTAGCTTGTTCAATTTTGGAACGAACTTGCTCATGCATAGACTTGATTTTTTTGCACGCACCTCGGCATCATTGCTGAACTTGTTTGGTGAGGGAATGGGAGTGAGATCAATAGGAGTGAACGGATTGAATCCATACATAACTTCAAAAGGGCTCAAACCAGTTGTCTTGCTAGGCACACGATTGTAAGCGAACTCCGCATGAGGAAGCATCTCTTCCCATTGCTTGGGATGTTTAGTAGCCAAAGACCGCAGAAAGGATCCCAAAGTTCTATTAGTCACTTCGGTTTGACCATCTGTTTGAGGATGACTCGAAGTGCTAAAGTTAAATTTCGTGCCCATTTTCCTCCATAATGTAAGCCAAAAATGACTTAGAAGTTTTAGATCACGATCACTCACCATGGATTTAGGTACACCATGCAAATGAACAATCTCATTGAAAAACAAGTTGGCAACATGAGTAGCATTATAAGTTGAATGACAAGCAATGAAATGAGCCATTTTAGAAAATCGATCCACAACAACCATTATAGAATCTTTCTTTCGTTGGGTGATAGGAAGTCCCACAACAAAATCAAGACTAATATCCTCCCATGGTGCTTGTGGAATAGGTAAGGGCAAAAGATAGCCTTGTGGTAGACTATGACTCTTGGCCTTTTGACATATCACACATCTCTTCACAATGAACTCCACATCACGGACCAATCTAGGCCAATGAAAGTATTCTTAGACAAGAAGAGTAGTCTTCTCTATGCCAAAGTGTCCCGCCATTCCTCCTTCATGAAACTCTTTGATAAGAGATTCTCTTAGGCTTGATCTTGGAATACACAACCTGTTTCCTTTGAACAAATAGCCATCTAAAATGTAATAATCTTTGTAAGCATGATTAGAACATTTTAAAAATAAATCACCAAAGTCATGATCATTTTTGTAACTTGCTTTCACATCTTCAACACTAATCACCCTTGCTTTGAAAGAATTCAAGAGTGTGTATCTCCTTGAAAGCGCATCAGCTCCTTTGTTCATGGCGCCTCTCCTATGCTTAATAACAAAATGAAAATCTTGCAAATACTCCACCCATTTGGCATGGCGTGGTTGGAGTTTTCGTTGGCTTTAAAGATATTTGAGAGCTTCATGATCTGAATGAAGGATGAACTCCTTGGAAATGAGGTAATGTCTCCAATGGTCCAAAGCACGAACAAGAGCAAAGAACTCCTTATCATAGGTGCTGTTTAGGGTAATTTTACCCCACCACGTGGTCCAATCAGAGGATGACACGTGTCAGCCTCAAGATGGCCCAAAGTGGACCAATCCCTGTTTGACACGTGTCACTCCAGAAATTAAGGGAAAAAGGTGGCCTTCAGACCCAAATCCCGAGAAAGCCGCAAAACAGCGCGGCCCACCAATGATAAGGGTTCAGTGACCTAATTAGGGGCACAATTCCCAAAGACCCTATAAATAGGGAGATGTCCCTCATTTTGAGGGCACGTTTTTACCATTTATTACACTTGCATTCTCTCACATCAGAGAAACACTTGAGCTTCGAATCCGAGCAGATACCCACCTAAATTTCCGTCCTCTTTATTCCTTTTCAAGTTACTAACTTGACCTTCGGAGGCGGAGCTCCAACCACCCGGAGTCTCCGTTATTTTGCAGGTACAGCACGGCCGGATCAAACTTCGTGTTGTAACTCTCCCGAGGGACAAAAACACCCAAAACATTTGGCGCCGTCTGTGGGGAGAGTACCTCGAAGATGGTTCAAGAGTCTGTACCCCCTAACCGTCTGGGCAAAGACCCAGAAGTCTTTACAGACCATGAGGATGAAGATCCTCAGGTCGAAACCTTTACAGCCGAAGACGGCTCCCTCAGAATCAAGCACATCCGGCCCAGAGACACTTTGGAGCGGGGCGCCTCCCAGGCGGGTCCAAGCCGACCCTCTGGGCAGCCGGAAGGGGAAACCCAAACGGCCGCTGGATCAGCACCCGTCACCCGAGATGAACTCATGAGATTCATGACCAGTTTCAAGGGTGAAATTAAAGAGCTGATCACCCAAAGCCGAGCTGGCCCAAGTAAAGGTCAGTCGGCCAAGAAGACTCCTCAGGAGAAGGGGAAGTCAGTCAGAGACCGTCCGCCCACTCCTCATCAAAAGGAGAAGGCAGCCGGGACCATTGATTGGTCAAAGATTCTCCTTCCCAAGAGGAACAACAACACCCGCCAGACTCAGCAGCCGGTGGGAAGTAAAAAATCAATTCCTGATGCCCGGGAAATAATCAACCGGAAGAGGAATCAACAGCTGTCTGAGTCGGCCTCAACGTCAAACTTTCCAGACAGCATCAACAACTCTACTGCAGGGAACTTTCTCTCTCTGCATGGGAGCCAGACAGGCGGTAATACCGTCCATTCTGGCCCTCAGATGATTGGAACTGTACCGTATGTGCCTACTCAGGCTTACGGGCAGTATCCCCCTCACTTCATGCAGCCGGCTCTCTTTGGAGGTCAGGCGGCATATCAAAATGTCCAGCCATTGGACTGGCAGCTCCGTTTGCTGCGCCTGGGTGAACAGTCTTCTGCGTTCACCCGGGAGATAACCGAGGCGGCCCAGCCGGCCAAGGTTAAGAATGTGTTGGTTGGTACCTATGATGGTACCACCAATCCGGAAGACCACCTCATGGCTTACACCAACCTCATGTATCTGCAGGGGTTGGATGATTCCACTTGATGTCGGTGCTTCCCGGCTACATTGAAGGGCATTGCCCAACAATGGTTTGGGAATTTGCCAGCCGGGTCCATCGATAGCTTTAGGAAGCTCGCCTTCCTGTTTGCTTCCAACTTCTCAATGAACATCCCTGCTAAGAAAACAAGCCTTGATTTGAGCACTGTTAGGCAGGGGGGGAGAGAAGGGCTGCGCTCATATGTCAGGCGGTTCAATCTGATAATAATTCATATTCAAGGACTGTCTGACGAGGTAGCTTTTACAGACTTTTTCAAAGGTCTGAGATACGGGTCGACTTTTAATTTCGACCTAGTCAGAAAGGGGGCTTTCACCTTACATGCGGCCCTGAGGGAGGCGGAAAGCTACATTCAAGCTACCGACCTCTGCTCGCCCGGTAGCCAGTCGGACTCTAAGAAGTCCGACAAGCAGAAAGACAGTCGGTCTGCTCAGCCGGCCAAAAATAAAGAAGAGAGCAAGAAAAGAAAAGAAATCTGGGCGGTTAATGATTCCGACCAACCGTCCCAGAAGAAAAAGAGAGAGTTCAAACCGTACGTCCCCAAGTACGAGTTTAATGAAGACTGCAACTCCATCCTCATGGAAGTAAAGGACCGACTGTCCATTGAGAAGCCGAATCCTATGAAGAGTTCTGTCCAGTCACGGAACAAAAATAAATTCTGTCAGTTCCATGAGGAGGTCGGCCATGATACCAACGACTGCTTAAGTCTTCAGCGGGCGTTGGACCGTCTGGCTGATATAGGGCAGTTGAAGTCCTACAATTCTAAGTCCCCAGCCGGGGCAAAAAAGAAAAACAAGGGTCAGTCCTCCAAGACTACCCCCCAGCCTACTAGTAGCTCGGATACCGACAACGAGCCGGTCTACACAATAGTAGGCGGGTTCTCCTGTGGTGGCCCTACCATCCGGGGCACCAAGAGCCATCTTCGAAAGATGGACAAGGATGATGATGAGCAGGCGTTTGCAAGTACCTCCTTCCCAGACGTCTTGGTTGGTTTTGGGGGTGGGATGGTTTACCCAGCCGGAATAATTGACTTTCCCATCCGGCTGGGAGAGAAGGGCCAAAGACGACATATTGTCGTCAGATTCTTGGTCGTTGAGGAGTTGACTGCCTACAACATTATCCTTGGCCGGCCGACACTCAAAGTAGCCAAGGCAGTAATCATCCCGTCTTTCATGCTCATCAAGTATGAGAGGGATGACAGCACTGTTGGTTCTTTGAATGGGGATCAGAAGACGGCCCGAGAGTGTTATCTCTCAGCCGTCAGAGACACTGTGGCCCCAGACGGCCAGGAACCAATAGACCTTGACAATGTCAAGGATGCCGACCTAGCACCTGTCCCACCAGCAGCCGGGAAGAAATGAAAGGCACCTATGCTGGTGGAGGTGAAGAAGCAGAAAAAATAGCAATCAGTGACCGGTGAACGGTCAGATGAGCTCCGTCCTCAACCGGCTGGTGAAAGCATTGATCTCGTTCTGGATGACAGCCGTCAAGAACGTACTGTAAAGGTTGGGACGGTTGCTCATGCTACTTTGGGTGCAAGCTTGCACCTTCTGCTGAAGGAATTCAAAGACATTTTTGCCTTTGAAGTGGAAGAGATGTCAGGCGTCAGCCCGAATCTCGCTGTCCACAAACTCGCCATGGACCTCAAAAAGAAGCCCATCCGGCAAAAGAAAAGAAACCACGGTGAGGAAAGGAGTCAGGCGGCAGCTGCCGAAGTCAAAAAGCTGCTAGATACCAGGTTCATTAGGCCTTGTAATTTTCCCGACTGGGTGGCCAATGTGGTCCTTGTTAAGAAACCGAATGGGACCTGGCGCATGTGTGTTGATTACACTGACCTCAACAAGGCGTGTCCAAAGGACAGTTACCCGCTTCCAATGATCGACAGTCTGGTCGACTCTACAGCCGGTCACGCCTTGATGAGCTTTATCGATGCCTACTCCGGCTTCCATCAGATACCCCTGTGGAAGAAAGATCAAGAGAAGACGACCTTCGTCACTGATCAGGGGTTATTCTGTTATACTGTGATGCCGTTTTGCTTGAAAAATGCGCCTGCCACTTTCCAACGGATGATTAATACGGTCTATATTAATCAGATTGGGAGGAACGTGGAGTCGTACATTGATGACATGATAGTCAAATCCAAGCTACAGACAGATCACCTTGCTGATCTCCAAGAAACATTCACCACCCTCAGGCTGCATAAGGTTATGTTAAATCCAAAGAAATGCGTCTTTGGTGTTGAGTCTGGGAAGTTTCTCGGATAAATGATTGATCAAAGGGGGATAGAGGCTAACCCCGAAAAGATACAGGCAGTGATTGACATGAAGTCACCCCGCTCTGTCAAGGAAGTTTAGAGACTCACCGGTTATCTGGCCGCCTTGGGGAAATTCCTCAGCCGGTCAGGCGACAAGTGCCTCTACTTTTTCCAAGCAATCAGGAAGAAGACCAGATTTGAATGGGGGGACGATGCTGAGGCGGCATTCCAGAGGTTGAAAGAGCATTTACATTCTCTACCTAGGTTGGTCAGTCCTTTACCTAGGGAGACGTTGTACATGTATTTAGCCGTCTCAGATCATGCCCTCAATGTCGTTCTCCTTGCTGAGCGAGACGGCGTGCAGCTCCCGATTTACTTCATTAGCCATGTTCTTAAAAATGCTGAACTCCGGTACCCCATGGTTGAAAATTTTGGCCTTGCTTTGTATATGGCTTTCAAAAAACTGAAGCTCTACTTTTTGGCACATCCGGTGGTGATTTACACTGACCAGCCACTCAAGCGGCCAATGTCTACCTTGGACTCATCCGGGAGAATGTTGAAATGGGCTATTGAAATGCAAAGTCTTGAAATCACTTACGAACCAAGAAAGGAAGTGAAGGGTCAGGCGTTTGCCGACTTCATTGTTGAAATGACCCGTTCAGTGGCTCCAGATAATCTTGATCAGGTTTGGAAAGTGTACGTAGACGGGAGCTCTACAAAGAACGGCTGTGGTGCAGGCGTAATCTATGAGTCTCCTGAAGGTGACAGATTTGAGTATGCACTACGCTTCAAGTTTCAGGCCTCTAACAATGAGGCAAAATATGAAGCCTTGCTAGCCGATATTCGTATGTGTAAGGCGGCAGGGGCCATGAAAATTGAAGCCTACTCTGATTCCCAATTGGTTGTTAGCCAGTATGAGGGAAGCTATGAGGCTACCCATCCGGCTATGATCAAATATCTTCAGGCAGTCAAAGAAGAGGTCGGGGCACTAGAGGAATTCCGACTGAATCAAGTGCCTAGGTCCGAAAACAACCAGGCGGATGCATTGTCAAAACTGGCGTCTTCCGCCTGCCATGATACGCCTCGGTCTGTCTTTTGGGAAGTTCTTTAAAAGAGAAGCATCTTTGAAGATCCCATTGGAGTTCTGGACCGAAGCTCTACCTGGATGGATGGCATCCGGGCTTATCTTTCAGACGGCACACTTCCTGATTCGGCATAGGAAGCAGCCGTCCTGAAGAAGCGAGCTGCAAGCTTCGAGTTGAAAAATGGAGAACTCTTCAAGGCGGGGTTTCTTAAGCCCTTGTTGAAGTGTGTCACCCCTGAAAAGGGGAAGGAGGTTCTCGAAGACTTGCACTCGGGATTCTGCGCCTCCCACATAGGCGGCAGGTCCCTAGCCGTCAGAGCCAGACGACATTACTTTTTGCCCACTCTTGAGGCAGACGCCAAGGAGTTGGTGAAGAAATGTGATAAGTGCCAAAATTTTGGCAAACTTATTCACCGTCCGGCTTCTGATCTGACGGCCATCCACAACCCAATCCCGTTTGCAAAATGGGGCATGGACATTTTAGGTCCTTACACGCCTGCTCCAGGCGGAAAGCGCTACATCTTGGTAGTTGTGGATTATTTCACCAAGTGGGTGGAGGCTGAGGCAGTTAAACATCAAGACCTTAGACGTAATTTCTTTCATTTGGAAGAACATTATCACCCGGTATGGGGTACCTATGTCTATGGTGTTTGATAATGGTCCTCAGTTTGAGACGCCTCAGCTAAAAACTTGGTTGGGAGATCAGGGGATCTCAAGCTATTTTGTATCTGTTGGCCGGCCCCAAGCAAACGGCCAAGTTGAAGCCTTCAACAAACTCATCTCAGACGGCATTAAGAAGAAAATAGAAAGAGTCGGTGGCTTATGGGCAAAAGAGTTAATCCATGTCCTATGGGCCATCCGGACAACAGCAAAAGGGGCAACCGGTGAAACCCCATTTCTCATGGTTTACGGTGCTGAAGCTGTCTTGCCCATCGAACATTACGAGCCGACTCTTAGAGTCATGCTATATGATGAAGAGGCAAATTGGGAAGCAATGCGCCTGGCATTGGATTCACTCCCAGAACGCAGGGGCAATGCCGCCTTGCGTCATGAGATTTACCGTCTGAGAATGACTAGAGCCTACAACAAAAAAGTACACAAGCGTCCTTTGAAAGTTGACGACTTAGTGTTACGAAAAATGGAGGCAACCGGTAGGGCAAATGAGTTGCACCTACCGCCTGGAAACTCCAGACGGTAGGCGCCTGCCCAGAACTTGGAATGTAGACAATTTGAAAAAGTACTACTTATGAGAATGTAAGTTTTTTGTAAACAGTCAGTCAATTAATAAAGATTCAGACTTTGTTTGCAAAATTGTTTTGTTGCTTTTTGATTATCCGCCTGGGTAATACTCAGACGGATTCTTCACTTACCTAACTAAGTTTGATACTTAGTAAAGGTTACATTTGCTTGACCGCCTGGGTAATACTCAGATGGATCCTTTGTTTATTTACTTAAGTTTAAAACTTGGTATGATTTAATAAATGCCCGTCCGTCTGGGTAATACCCAGACAGGCCTTTTGGTTTAACTGACTAAGTTCGACACTTAGTGTAAATTAACTGATTAAAAGCTAAGCACAAAAACACTTGGCGGCTATACAACCGGTCCTAAACAAGACCAAAGGCTAAAATGGCCGGATGGTTGCTCATTTTATAAAATCGCCTGTCCCAACATGGACAAAGGCGTCCGGCGACACCCCTCCGGATGCAATCGTCACAGAGAACAGACTATTTGTCGGTTCTACGTACCCATGCAGACAGCAAAAATTGAACTATCAAATTGGTCAACTCATAGTCTTTTGACCGAAATCACCTATGAAGAACGATAAAGTTTCCCGATACCGGATGCCCAGAGGCATCAGTCGGTCACCGGCTGAAATTCTCACTTAGGTTATTTATTCTAAAAATTGCACTTCCCACCCCAATTGAGGCAAAAGAGTTGTTCAATGGCTACGAAATCTCTACCAAGACGGACAAACGCCGTCTGGGTAATGATTGGGACGCCTGTTGGTGTACGGCTGTGCACTTGGTTTGGGGCAATCACTACTGTGATTGATTGACTTACAAACGCATCATGCTCTTTGCAGCATCAGACGTTACCAAGTCAATCAACCAACTCCACTTAAAACCAATCACACAGCCGTCCAGGGGCAAGGACAGCCAGGCTTTTGATAAGTTAGGCAACAAATCGCCGCATGCTTTTGATAAGTTAGGCAAAAATGAAAAAGTAAAATATTCGCAAAAATTGAAATACAAATTCAAAATGATCAAAACCGACTCAGTCGGTGCATTTCATTAAAGTCCACCCAACCAAACGGTTGTGATGGATCAAATGTTAACCGGACCCCGTCCGGGAGAAAGAGAAATTGTTAATTAACCCGGCTCCTTAGCCGGTAAATACAAATATACTCGGCACGCAGGCCGGAAAAACAAGTTTTGGCATACTGCCGCTGAATAAAAGAAAAAGACTAAAAACAGAGATTGGCATACTGCCGCTGAATAGTCACTTCTGGCCTGCAGGCGGCTCCTCCTGGTCCTCTTCCTCACCGTCTGAGGGAATCTCTTGCGCTTCACCCGGACCAGGTAGGTGAGGCACGAGGGGCACATTATTGGAATTAACCCAGGCGTCGAAGGACTTAGGCTCTGGATCACCCTTCTCTCTCAGGTACACCACGTCATCGGCATACCTGTGGGCCAGTGCCCAGATGCTGTAATCCGCGTCTAGGTACATGGCAGCCTAGGCGATCTTCATTCGGGCATCATTTTCAGCGTCACTCTCAGCAACTAGACGGTTTTGCTCCACCTCCAGGGTTGGTGCAAAGTTTATCTGAGCCTGAGCAGCCTTCTTCTCCAGCTTCTCAACCTTGGTCTTCAGGTTGGTGTTCTCTTCAGAAACACCCTGAGTGTGCCAAGGTCTGCCTGAGCCTTTTGAGCTCCTCATTAGCCTTCTTGGAGCTCTCATCTGCCTTTTTCTGGGCCTCCTCCGCCTTCTTCTGGGTCGTCTCAGCATCACCCGCCCGCTGTTTGGCCGTCTCCAGATCCGCCTCCAGCTGCTGGATTCTAGACGCCTGTGTCATTATGATTGCATTAGTTTCAAGTTCATTTACGATAGTGGAGTGTAAAGCAATATTGTCAGCGTCTATGGCGGACTTCTTGGCCCTTTTTAGCTCTTCCCGTTTTCGGGAATAAGGACGTTTAAGCCCGTCCACCCGCAGCATGGCCTGCAAAAAAGCAGGCGGTATAAGTATTGTAGGCGGGATAAAACACTTGGAAAAATAAATTGAATTGACAAGTTTCCTACCTCAGCCAGAAGGGATAGAATGCGTTCAAGATTGAACGTCTCTATCCCAAGGATACTTTCTTTATCCCTCTTCCAAACGGCTTCCAGCATGGCCTTGGCATGCTTCTGGACGTCTGGCCAGCGGGGAGATTGATCTGCACCACAATCAATACGTGATGAGTGCGAAACTAAGGCATCACCTATTTGTTGCCGACCTTCTGAAGATGACGTCTGTTGAGAGTAGGATTTCACCCGCAAAGGCCACCCCAGCTCAAGCGGGGATTCAAAAGGGTTCTTACCTTCAGAGCCAGCCAAGCAGGAACGGCGGGGGTCTCCTCCCTAGCCCGTTTGAGTTGTTTCTCAAACGACTTTTCAACCTCTCCTCCCTGCAAAAATAACCAAAGTTAAGGTTAGCATCCGGGAAAAATAATTTTAAAAGATCAACTTATGAAAGGGTCAGGCGTTTCTTACCTTAGCTTTGACCTCAGCCGCAGCCATTTCCGCAAGCGCCTTGCGGATGACTGCAAAGGATTGCTTGGGGGTTTTCTCCGTCTGCAACATGTTTAATGTTTCTTCTGCAAAAAGAAGGAAATTGGTCAATATCATAAATCAATTTCGATAGAAAAATACTACAGACTGATATAAACTCAGGCGCATACGTTTGGTAAACATGTGCCCTAGCCCGCAAGTGGCTAGGAAACACTCGTCCTTGAACCATGCGCTCTTGGGGATCCAGTTCTTGGGGACTTTTATTGTTTCCCCGGTTGACAAGGTCGCGTCTGTGAGGCCAAAAAAGTCTGCCTCAATGATCTTGTCAAAGTCTTCCTTTGGGATCCGGGGAAGAGCGCACTTCCGGCCCAACAAGTTGGGCTTCTTATTGTACAGACGGAATTCATAATTCTCCCGTCTGGTTGGAGCTGACATCAGGTAGAACCTGTGCTTCCAGCCGTCGAATTTCGAGACCTTGTCCAAGGTCATCATATATTGGGGCTGCGTGGTTAGAGTGTACCACGCCCTCCAGCCGCCTGGGCTTCTACTAAGATAATGCATACTAGAAAAAGCCTCCCAGCCGGGGTTAAGCCCCTGGAACTCGCAGGCGGCAACATACCCCAGAATGTTTGTCCAAGAGTGTGGGGTAAGTTGCCAGACTCCGAGGCCGTAGCCTCTCAAAATTGCCTTCACCGCCTGGTGAAGGGGAAAGCGGAGACCAGCCTTGAAAGACGCCTCATAACAGCCAAGATAGCTGTTGGCGTTCTCTTAATCGTCCTCCCAGGCGACGGTGCCATTCTCAGGCGGCATCCAGATCCTATACCCGTCTCCTAGCGGGTGCATTTTAGTAAAATTCTTTAAGTTTTCCTCCATTTGGATCCGGTCCTTGGAAGAGACGTGGATATTGAAGGGATCATCCTTCTCGTTCCACTTTTTACTTTCTTCCTCCTCGCTATCCGAAAGCGGGGGTAAATCGTCACTGCTCTCAGAGGTAGAGGCGGAGCTGTCGCTCTCCGTCTCCTCCTCATTTTGACTCAAGGGGGGCAGAGACGGCCTTGTCGCCGCCTTGGTTGCATTCCTCCAAGAAGGAATCAGCAGGAGTTGAAGGGGCGTGCGGAGGGGCGTGCGGAGGGGATCTCTCCAGAGCCGTCTGGTCTCCCTGACCAGACGTTTCTCCCTTAGGCGTTTGGCCGCCTGAGACTTCGCTCTTGTAATTTGGATCAGTTGCCGTCTGCATTGTCCGAGCCATGGTGTCCTGCACAGACACATAACTGGTCGGAATCCAAGGCAAAGGGTGGTCCCAACACCCCGAGACGGCACTCCCAGTCCTAGACTCAGCCGTCCCTGGTGACCGGCTGGACTCTAACCTAGGCTGTGCCGTGTGTGTTGGTGATGCATCCATTTGTTGCAGGAAATATATACAAGCGGTGAAAAAAGAAAAAGAGCTGAGAGAGGCAGAGATGGTACCTTTTGAAGTGAAATCTGAAACTAGGCGGATCCGGCTGGGTCGGTGGAAAACGAGCTCTCTTGCTTGCGCCTAACTCAGACGGATGACTTATGCTCTCTCAAAGTTTTCTCTCTAGAATGTTTTTGTAAACGTACAAAATTATGAGGGTAAAACGGCTATATATAGAGGGTAAATACGGGGGCATTTTCGTAATTTACTCGGAAGGTGAACGGGTACTCTTTAATGGTAAAATTACCGCCAACCGGAACGTGACATGTGTCACAGATGCCACGTGGCGTGGCGTGCCACGTCACATCTGTGAGGGGCAAATGTTTAGGGTAATTTTACCCCGCCACGTGGTCCAATCAGAGGATGACACGTGTCAGCCTCCGGATGGCCCAAAGTGGACCAATCCTTGCTTGACACATGTCACTCCAGAAATTAAGGGGAAAAGGCGGCCTTCAGGCCCAAATCCCGAGAAAGCCGCAAAACAGCGCGGCCCACCAATGATTAGGGTTCAGTGACCTAATCAGGGGCACAATTCCCAAAGACCCTATAAATAGGGAGATGTCCCTCATTTTAAAGGCACGTTTTTACCATTTATTACACTTGCATTCTCTCACATCAGAGAAACACCTGAGCTTGGAATCCGAGCAGATACCCACCTAAATTTCCGTCTTCTTTATTCCTTTTCAAGTTACTAACTTGACCTTCGGAGGCGGAGCTCCAACCACCCGGAGTCTCCGTTATTTTGCAGGTACAGCTCGGCCAGATTAGACTTCGTGTTGTAACTCTCCCGAGGGACAAAAACACCCAAAATAGGTGCTATACTTCCGTTGTGCTTCATTGAGTTTTTCACTAAAGTAGGCAAGGGGACGCCCAACTTGTGACAAAACAGCACCAATACCAACTCAACTAGCATCACATTCAACTTCAAGAACTTCATCAAAGTTAGGCAAAGCAAGAATAGGTGCACTAGTAAGTTGATGTTTTACCTCATCAAAGGCCTTATGAGCCTTGTCATTCCAAACTAACTTCTGATTTTTAGTTAGCTCGGTGATAGGTGCCATGAGGGTACTAAAATTGCGCACAAATCTACTATAGAAAGAAGCAAGTCCATGAAAGCTTCGAACTTGTTGAATGGTTTGTGGCGTGGGCCACTCACGAATTGCAGAAACTTTCTTTTCATCAACTTCAATGCCTTGTGATGAGACTTTAAAGCCAAGAAAAATAACTTGGGAAGTGAAGAAATGACACTTCTCTAAGTTACCATATAACTTCTCACGTTCAAGGGCTTCAAAAACCTGTTGTAAGTGCATAGAATGCTCTTCTTCCTCCCTACTATACACCAAAATATCATCAAAATAAACTACAACAAAGTTACCCATGAAAGGTTGCATAACCTGATTCATAAGGCGCATAAATGTAGATGGTGCATTAGACAAACCAAATGGCATCACAAGCCACTCATAGAGGCCCTCCTTTGTCTTGAAAGCGGTCTTCCATTCATCTCCTTTGAAAATTCGAATTTGATGATAGCCACTTCTCAAATCAATTTTAGAGAACACTTTAGAACCATGAAAATCATCAAGTAAATCATTCAACCTTGGAATAGGAAACCGGTACTTGATAGTGATTTTATTGATTGACCTACTATCAACACACATTCTCCATTCTCCATTCTTCTTAGGCACAATCAAAGTAGGACAAGCACATGGACTAAGAGACTTACGAATAAGACCCTTGGACAGTAATTCTTCCACTTGCCTCCTAATCTCTTCAGTTTCTTTTGGAGTGGTTCTATAGGCTGGTTTGTTTGGGAGCATTGATCCGGGAACAAGATCAATTTTGTGTTGTATATCACATTTTGGGGGTAGGCCATGGGGAATGTTTTCGGGGAAAACATGGGAAAAAGTTTTTAGAAGAGGGGTGAGGAGTGGGTGTTGTTCTTTTTGTGACAGTTGGGAAGGGGTATCAAGTTGGCTTAATATGAATTGTTTGTGAGCTTTATACTCATGCAATTCTGATTTTATGAGAGTGGTAAGGGAAGTGGGGTGGCCGTTTTTGAGGTTTAGAGGGGTAAGGAGTATTTTCTGTCCATCCTTAGTGAAGGAATATGTGTTTTTATACCCATCATGCATCACACGCCTATCAAATAGCCAAGGTCTACCAAGTAAAATATGACATGCATCCATAGGTATAACATCACACCATAATTCTTCCTCATATGTTTTACCAATGCTAAATGATAACAAGACTTGTTGTGTTACTTGAATCCCTTTACCATGATTTAGCCATTGAATCACATAAGGTTTAGGGTGAGGGACGAATTTTATTTTCAGCTTGTCTATCATTACTTGTGAAGCTACATTGGTACAACTACCTCCATTAATAATCAAGGTACATACCTTACCACCAATGGTGCAACGAGTGTGAAAGATTGTCTCACGTTGCAAGCTCCCTTCTTTGCCAATCATATTGCTTAGTGTACGTCGAACCACCAAGCATTCTCCTTCATCCGGTCCAAGAAACGCATACTCATCATTCTCCTCAAGGTTGTTGTCCACTTCAATTTCCAATTCGTCCTCCTCTTCATGTTCAATCAATGTGACTATCTTTTTATTTGGACAATCACTAGCAAAATATCCAAGGCCTTGACACCTAAAACATCTTCTTGGGGCTGGTTTTGGGTTGGAGTTTTGGGTGTTTTGTGAAGGTGGTTTAGAAGTAGGCTGATTGGATGTGGGTTTGAAAGGTGGGAAATTGGATGTTTGCTTTTTTTGGGGAAATGAGGTTTGAGGTGCAAAACGTGATGATTCACTTTTCCCTCTTGCTTTTTGTTGCTGCTCAATCTTATGTGCTAAGATAATGAGCTCTTCAAGGGTGGTGTAAGAGTGTAGCTCGGCCACATTGGCTATTTTTGGGTCAAGTCCTCCCAAAAAGCGCACCAATGTTTGAGGTTCATCTTCCTCTACTTCACATTTCATGACAAATCCTTCAAATTCCCTAGCATATTCTTCTACTGATTTTGTACCTTGTTTGAGGTTGTGGAACTTGGAAAAGTTTTCTTGCATATAGTATGTGGGAAAAACTTTTGTTTCAGCATCTTTTTCATCTTGGTCCACGATCTCACTTTCTCTTTGTCTTGCCTCTCCTTTTTGGCACACACACTAGCCCACCAAGTTAAGGCATATTTTCTTAACTTTAAGGCCACAATCTTCACCTTTTTTTCTTCCGGTGTTTGCTTGTAATCAAACACTCTCTCCACCGTTCCAAGCCTTTCTACAAACTCATCAGCATCGAGTTTGCCATCATACTCCGGGATGTCAGCCTTAATGTCATTATTAGGCCGTGACCTTTCTCTTTCATGAAAAGGTCTATCATTGTGATTGAAATTAGATTCACTCAATTCTTCATCACTATGATTGGGTGAACCCTCTTTTTGATGGCGCAACTTAGTAGAAAGATCTTTTAACTGATCTTGCAAATATTGCATTCGTTTCTCCATATCTTCTCTCTCTTGTGCAACCTTATTGACATATTCTTGCCAATTACGGGGTGGGATGTCGGACATGGTTTGTGTTTGGGGTATGTGTTAGGGTATGTGTTTGGGGTATGTGTTTGGGAATTTGTTTTGCTAGATCCCCCTCCTTCTAGCGCCAAATGTTGTATATTTGGAGTAACACTCGAAATACACAAGGGATAAACCAAGGGATAATTAAGGCTAAAGAACCAAAGGCTTCTTAGATAAAGTCACACCACTAAGAAACTGTTTGGATTCCTAAGATCATAAGCCAACTAGTAGCCTAAACTAGCTAACTAAGCAAAGGAAACGAAATTCCAAATCCAAGAATTTCAGGTTTTGTTTCTAATCCAAGAAACGAATGTAAGACAAGTTTTTTTTGTTTGAATAATCTGATTTTTTCATTCACATTTGCTTGCTATTTATAGTAAACAAGCATCCTTAAGTACAAGCTAACTTAAGTGGTTGTTCAGCTCACTTGTTACACGCCTAAGCTAAGTACAAATCAGCTTTTTGTTGTCTAGATACATTAATAAAAGAAGCCTTATTTAACTAGATACATCAAAGAGAAAATGGTAGTTTGTAACCTCCAAATTATGACTGAAAATAAAATCAGAAATGAGAGCATAACTCTCCCTTGATTCACGCCCAACAAAGAAGTAATTAGGAGATGTATTTCCTCCAATATCCACGCCCAAATTCAAACAGCAAAGAGGTATAACTCTTCCTTGATTCAAGCCTTGAAATAAGCTTGAATGAATGTGGACAAAGATGCACTTGGACGCCCTTTAGATGCTCCAATGCTTGACTGAAATAAACGGCCACTTGAAGGCTGAAGTTAAGGCTTGTAATTCCTCTTTGAAACTGATTGTAACTCCAAGTCAAAGCTTTGAAATTCCTTGTAAAAGAATTTCGGATTCCAAGCTTAAATGGCTGCCATTTTGATGTATCTTTGCACTTGTACTTTTGTGTGAATGTGAAAATATTTTTCGAACTAAAATCAGCTAAAAAGAACTTTGCAAACTTAAAATGACTAAAGTTTACAATTTATTCAAAGCATAAAAAGTACTAGAACAAACTAGTTAATAAGAACAACAAGAAATTCAAGGGATTGAATATCTTGCTGCCCATGGATAGAATGCATAGCACCAATACATGATGCTACATCTTGAACCAAAGAAATGTCCATAACCAAGTTGTTAGGCTTGGCTACAACATGGGGGCTCCTCTATCCGGATGTGGACTTTGAAGTCTACAAGCTTAGGTATGATTACGCCACTGCAGTGTATGATGCCCAAGTTTTGGGAGAGGCAGCTCCGCCTCTCTTCAAAGACTGGGCTGCTGAGCTGCAATATGAAGTCTTAGACAATGAAGGGAAGTCGGTGGAGGACGAGCAAAATGAAGGCAGCTAGGCAAAGGTGGTTGATAATCAATCAGAAGCCCTCCTAACCGGTCAAAGCCAGCTGGGTCAGCAGCCTCCACCTCAGCCTTAAACTAACCTCCCTAAATTCTGCGGCAGTATGCCATTTATTTTTCTTTCCGGTTTGTTAGCCAAGTATGCTGTACTTTTACCAACTAAGGAGTTGGGTTAACAATTTTTTCTTTTGTTTCTTCACCTGATGTGTTTCCGTTTAACAATTATTCTGGCCTTTGTGCCATTTTCGATTTAATGAATGAAGTAATCTGACTCAGTCATTTTTTTATAATTGAATTTGCTTATACACTGCAATTCTTTAATATTTTGGCTAACTTAAGCATGCGGTAGATTGTAATCCAGCTGTTCTTGCCCCTAGACGGCTGTGTGGTTGGTTTCATTTCAAATTGATTGATGGGTTTAAAAACATTTGATACTTAGAGAAGTATGAGATTTTTTTAGGCCAATCAATCACAATGGTGATTGCCCCAAACCAAGTGCACAGCTGGCCTTTAAAAAGGGTGCTTTAAGCCTCTTACCCAAGCAGTAATATTCCGTCTGGGGTTGTTGCATAGCCATTACACAAAACTCTTTTGCCCCAATTGGGAGAATCTGTGCAATTTTAGAATAAATAATCTAAGTAAGAACTTCGGTCAAGAACCGACTGATGCCTTAAAGCATCCAGTACTTCGAAAACTTAATTGTTCTATATACTATTCTGGTCAAACGGCTATGAGTTGACCAATTTGGTCGTTTAATCGTTGTCGTCTACATAGATTCGTAGAGTTGACAAAGAGTCTGCTCTCTGCGACGATTGCACCCAGAGGGGTGTCGTTGGACGCCGTTGTCCATATTGGGACAGGCGGTTTTGTAATATAAGCAACCATCAGGCCATTGGCCTTTGGTCTTGTTCGAGACTGGTTGTATAGCTACTAGGCGTTTTTATTCCTAGTTTATAAATTTGTCCATTGACCGCATGTTATTAGGACGTTGAGTTTGCCACTAAGTTTTGAACTTAGTTGTCTTAGCAAATAATCCGTCTGAGCGTTGCCTAGGCGGAATAGTAGTTATAAAGATATCAACACAATTGAAAACAAAGCCTGATTTCTCATTAATAGACTTTTTATTTACAAAAAATTTACAATTCTCAAAAGTAGTACTTTTTATGTTATCTACATTCCAAGTTCGAGGCAGGCGTCTGCCGTCCGGGGTTTCCAGGCGATAGGTGTCATCCCTAACTTCTTCATAGATCCGGTAGAGACCTTCCCAATTGGGGGTTAGCATTCCAAGCTCCTTTGCCCTACCGGTTGCCTCCATTTTTTCGTTGCACAAATTCACCAACTTTCAAAGGGCACTTGTGTACTTTCTTGTTGTAGGATCTCATCATTTTCAGACGGTATATCTCATGACGCAGGGCACCAATACCTCTGCGTTCCGGGAGGGAGTCCAACGCCAGCCGTATGGCCTCCCAATTTGCCTCTTCATCATAAGCATGACTCTAAGATTCATCTCATAATGTTCGATGGGCGAGACATCTTCAGCACCGTATACCATGAGAAATGGGGTTTCACCGGTTGCCCCTTTGGCGGTTGTCCGAATGACCTATAGGACATGAATCAATTCTTCTGCCCATAAGATACCAGCCCTTTCAATTTTCTTTTTGATGCCATCTAAGATGAGTTTGTTGAAGGCTTCAACTTGGTCGTTTGCTTGGGGTCGGCTGACTGATGCAAAACAATGTGAGATCCCTTGATCTCCCAACCAAGTTTTAAGGTGAGGCATTTCAAACTGAGGGCCATTATCAAAAACTATAGACATAGCTACCCGAAACCGAGTGATGACGTTCTTCCAAATGAAAGAGATGACATCCTTTGTCTTGATGTTCTTGACCGGCTTCCCCTCCACCCACTTGCTGAAGTAATCCACAGCCACCAGAATATAACGCTTTCCGCCTGGTGTAGGCGTATAAGGACCCAAGATGTCCGTGCCCCACTTAGCAAACGGGACTGGGATGTGGATTGCCGTCAGATTAGTAGTCAGGCGATGAATAAGCTTGCCAAACCTCTGTCATTTGTCGCATTTCTTCATCAACTCTTTAGCATCTGCTTCAAGAGTAGGCCAAAAATAATGTCGCTTGGCTCTAACGGATAGGCACCTGCCGCCTATATGGGAGGCGCAGTATCCCGCAGGAAATTCTTCGAGAACATCTTTCCCCTTTTCTAGGGTAACACACTTCAATAAAGGTTTAAGAAAACCCGCCTTGAAGAGCTCTTCATTTCTCATCTCGAAGTTTGCTGCTCGTTTCTTCATGACTGCTGCCTCCTGTGGTGAATCAAGAAGCGTGTTGTTTGTTAAATATGCCTAGATGCCATCAATCTATGCAGAGCTTCGGTCTTGGATTCCAATGGATTCTTCATATATGCTTCTCTTTTCTAGAACTTCCCAAAAGACTGATCGAGGCGTGTCATAGCAGGCGGAAGATGCCAGTTTGGACAATGCATCCGCCTGGTTGTTATCTGACTTGGGCACTTAACTCAGACGAAATTCTTCAAGTGCCCCAGCCTCCTCTTTGACTACCTGAAGATATTTGATCATAGCCGGGTGAGTTGCCTCATATTTTCCCTCAAATAGGCTTACGACCAACTGTGAATCAGAGTAGGTGTCAATTTTTGCTGCCCGTGCCGCCTTACACATGCGAATTCCGGCTAGTAGGGCTTCGTATTCCGCCTCGTTATTCGAGGCCTAAAACTTAAACCGCAGTGCATATTCAAATCTGTCCCCCTCAGGGGACTCATATTTAATTCCTGCACCACAGCCGTTCTTTGTCGAGCTGTTTACATACACTTTCCAAAAACTTGATTAATGTTATCCAGAGGAACTGGTCGTGTCATTTCAACAATGAAGTCGGCAAACGCTTGACCCTTCACTGCCTTTTTGGGTTCAAAAGTGATTCCAAGACTTTGCATTTCAATATCCCATTTCAACATTCTACCGGATGACTCCAGGGTAGACATTGGCTGCTTGAGGGGCTGATCGGTGTAAATTACAACCGGATGTGCCAGAAAAAAGGCTTTAGCTTCTTGAATGCCATATATAATAAAGCAAGGCCAAAATTTTCAACCATGGGGTACCGAAGTTCAGCAATTTTTAGCACATGGCTAATGAAATAGACTGGGAGCTAGATGTCGTCTCTCTCAGCAAGGAGAACAGCACTGAGGGCATGGTCTGAGACGGCTAGGTACATTTATAATATCCTTTGGGCAGAGGGATAACAAGCCTTGGCAAAGAGTGCAAGTGTTCTTTCAGCTTTTGAAAGGCTGCCTCAGCATCATCCCCCCATTCAAATCTAGTCTTCTAGCTTCCTGATTGCTTGGAAGAAATAAAGGCATTTGTAACCTGACCGGCTGAGGAACCTCCCCATTGTCGTCAGGCAACCGGTTAGTCTATGTACTTCCTTAACAAATTGGAATGAATTCATGTCAATCACCGCCTGTATCTTCTCAAGGTTAACCTCTATCCCCCCTTTAATCAATTAGGAATCCGAGAAACTTCCCAGACTCAACACCAAAGACGCATTTCTTGGGATTTAACATAACCTTATGTCGCCTGAAGGTGGTGAAGGTTTCTCGGAGATCAGCAAGGTGATCCGTCTGTTGCTTGGATTTGACTATCATGTCATTAATGTACGCATCCACATTCCTCCAAATTTGATTAATGAAAACTGTATTAATCATACTATGGAATGTAGTCGGCGCATTCTTCAAGCCAAATGGCGTCACAGTATAACAGAATAACCCCTGATCAGTGACGAAGGCCGTCTTCTCTTAATCTTTTTTCCACGGGGGTATTTGATGGAAGCCGAAGTAGGCATCCATAACACTCATCAAGGCATGCCCGGCTGTAGAATCGTCCAGACTGTCGATCTTTTGGAGCGGATAGCTGTCCTTTGGAAATGCTTTGTTCTGGTCTGTGTAATCAACACACATACGCCAGGTACCATTCGGCTTCTTTACAAGCACAAAATTCGCCACCCAGTCGGGAAATTACATACCGAATGAACCCAGCATCAAGCAGCTTTTGTACTTTGGCAACTGCCACCTGACTTCTTTCTCGTCGTGATTTCCTTTCTTTTGCCGGATGAGCTTCTTTTTTGGATCCACGGCGAGTTTGTGGATAGCGAGATCTGGGCTGACGCCTGACATCTCTTTCACTTCAAAGGCAAAAATGTCTTTAAATTCCTTTAGCAATAGGTGCAGATCTGCACCCAACTTAGCATAAGTAGCCGTCCTAACCATAACAGTACGCTCTGCATTGTTGTTATCCAGAAATATATCAATATGTTCACCAGCCGGTTGGGGACGGAGCTCCTCTAACCGTTCCCCGGTCAGTGATTGCTATTTTTTCTCTTTCTTCACCTCCACCATCTGATGAGCCTTTCTTTTCTTTTCGGCTGCTGGTAGGGCTGGGCTAGCATCCTTAACATTGTTAAGGTCTATTGGTTCCTACTTAATGGTGCTCAAGTCAAGACT
This sequence comes from Chenopodium album, assembly GCF_948465745.1. Lineage (NCBI taxonomy): Eukaryota > Viridiplantae > Streptophyta > Magnoliopsida > Caryophyllales > Amaranthaceae > Chenopodium > Chenopodium album. Next base: position 32,975,161 of record NC_137841.1, on the reverse strand, counting down.
TGTTTTCTTCGTAGGGATGTTCATTGAGAAGTAGGAAGCAAACAAGAAGGCAAGCTTCTTGAAACTATCGATGGAACTAGCTGGAAGGTTGGCAAACCATTGTTAGGGAATGCCCTTCAATGTAGCTGGAAAACATCGACACCAAGTGGCATCATCCAACCCCTGTAAGTACATGAGGTTGGTGTAAGCATAGGTGATCTTCCGGGTTGGAGTTGCCATCATAGGTACCTACCAACACATTTTTAACCTTGGCCGGCTGTGCCGCCTCGATTATTTCAAAGGTGAACGCAGAAGGTTGTTCACCCAGGCGGAGCAGACGAAGCTGGCAGTCTAGTAACTGGACGTTGCTGTATGTCGCCTGACCTCCGAAGAAGGCCGGCTGCATGAAATGAGGAGAATACGGGCCGTAGACCATAGGCGGTATGTACGGTGCATTCCTAATCATTTGAGGGCCAGAATGGACGGTATTACAGCCTGTATGGCTCTCATGTAGGGATGGTATATTTCCTGTAGATGTATTCTTAAAGCGGTCTGGAAAGCTTGAAGTGGAAGCTGACTCAGACAACCGTTGATTCCTCTTGCGGGTGATGATCTCCCGAGCATCAAGAATTGTTTTTTTGTTTCCCACCGGTTGTTCACTCTGGCGGGTATTGTTGGTATTCCTCTTAGGCAGAAGAATCTTGGACCAGTTATTGGTCCCGACTGCCTTCTCCTTTGGATGCGGAGTTGGCTGCCGATCTCTGACTTGCTTCCTCTTCTCGTGAGGAGTCTTCCTTGCCGAGTGACCCTTAATCTTGGTGATCAGATCCTTGATTTCACCCTTGAAACTATTCATGAACTTCATGAGTTTGTCTCGAAGGACTAGAGCCGATCCACCGGACGTATGGTTTCCCCTTCAAGCTGACCAGGTTGTTGACTTGTACCCGCCTTGCTTGCACCCCGCTCCAGAGTGTCCTTGGGGCGGATGCACTTTGTTATCTGAGAGCCATCATTGGCTATATAGGTTTCGACTTGAGGATCATCATCCTCTTGGTAAGTAAAGACTTTTGACTGGTCTATCGGACGCTAAGGAGGTGGTACAAACTCTTGAACCATCCTTGAGGTACTCTCCCCACATACGACGCCAAATGTTTTGGGTATTTTTGTCCCTTGGGAGAGTTACGTCACAAAGATTGGTCCAGCTCAAGCTGCACCTGGAAAATAACGGAGACTCCGGTTGTTGGAGCTCCGCCTCCGAAGATCAAGTTAGTAACTTGAAAGAGAATAAAGAGTGCGGAAATTTAGGTGGGTATCTGTTTGGATTCCAAGCTCAGGTGTTTCTCTGATGAGAGAGAAAGTAGGTGTAATAAATGATTGATTGTGTCCCCAAAAATGGAGAAATATATCCCTATTTATAGGGTCATTAGAAGGTGTTCCCCTATCTAGGTCACTTGATCTAGATTTTAGTGGGCTGCGCCGAATTACAGCGCTTCTTGGGATTTGGGCCCTTCAAGGCCATAATTTCAGAAGTAATCTGAAGGGGACACGTGTCAGATGGCTATTGGGCCACTTGGGCCATCCTGAGCTTGACACGTGGCCTTCTTTTATTGATCCACATGTCTAGGGTATTTTTACCCTAAACAGGTTTAATAATTATTTTAGCCATAAAGTCCTTTGACTTAGTTTATTTTCACTTCTTTTAAGGTCCGCCTATGCATTGCACAGACGAAGGCCCAACTTAAATATCAGGTTAACCACTAAGTTTTATCTTTGTTTATTCATTTGATGGTCCGTCTGTGTTTTTGACAGACGGTAACTTTTAATTGCGCATGTATATATACAAAGCAATTAGAGCAATATTGAAAATAAAAAGCAACTTTTTCATTGATGGACTTTTTATTTACAAAATTTTACAGGTCTCAGATGTAGTACTTATCCAGCTGTTAGGTGTCGTTTACTTCTTTATAAATCCGGTAGGGGCCTTCCCAATTTGGAGTTAGCTTTCCGTGCTCATTAGCCCTACCGGTTGCCTCCATTTTTCGTAACACAATGTCCCCAACTTTCAAGGGTCGTTTGTGCACTCTCTTGTTGTAGGCACGATTCATTATCAGACGATAAATCTCATGACACAAGGCAAAATTGCCCCTGCGCTCTTGGAGTGAGTCCAATGCTAGCCGCATGGCCTCCCAATTTGTCTCTTCATCGTATAGCATGACTTGTTGTAGGTGTCGTTTACTTCTTCATCGTATATCATGACTTGTTGTAGGTTGCCCCTTTTTCAGTTCTCCGGATGGCCCATAGGACATGAATTAGCTCTTCAGCCATTAAACCATTGTCTCTCTCAATTTTCTTTTTAATACCGTTTGAGATGAGTTTGTTGAAGGCATCAACTTGGCCGTTTTCTTGGGGTCGGCCGACTGATACAAAACAGTGTGAGATCCCTTGATCTTCCAGCAAATTTTTGAGCTGAGGCGTCTCAAATTGAGGTCCATTATCAAATACCATAGACATAGGTACCCTGAACCGGGTGATAATGTTCTTCTAAGTGATGGAGATGACATCTTTTTTCTTGATGCCTTTAACAGCCTCTACTTCCACCCACTTGGTGAAATAGTCCACAACCACCAGAATATAGCGTTTTTCGCCTAGTGCGGGCGTATACGGACCTATAATGTTCATCCCCATTTAGCAAACGGGACTGGCCTGTGGATTGCCGCCAAGTCAGTAGTCGAGCAATCAATAAGCTTGCCAAATCTTTAACACTGGTAACATTTTTTAATAAATTCCATGGCATCTGACTCTAAAGTGGGCCAGAAGTAATGCCGCCTAGCTCTGACGGCTAAGGATCTGCCTCTTGAATGAGAGGCACGGTATCCCACATGAAGGTCTTTGAGAACTTTCTCTCCCTTTTTCCAGGGTAACACACTTCAGTAAGGGCTTCAGTAACCCTTTCTTGAAGAGTTCTCCTTCTCTCATCTCGAAATTCGTTGCACGCTTTTTCAGTACGGTTGCCTCCTGGGGTGAATCAGGGAGCGTGCTGTTATTAAGATACGCCCGGATGCCACCCATCCAAGTAGAACTTCGGTCTAGAATTCCAATGGGATTGTTATCAAATATACTTCGCTTTTCCATTACTTCTCAAAAGACTGACCGAGGCGTATCACTAGAGGCGGAGGATGCCAATTTTGACAGAGCATCCGCCTTGTTGTTTTCTGACCGGGGCACTTGATTTAAATGAAATTGTTCATGTGTCCCTGCCTCAGCTTTGACCGCCTGCAAATACATCATCATAGCCGGATGGGTGGCTTCATACTCACCATGGTATTGGCTAACGACCAACTAAGAATTAGAGCAGGAGTCAATTTTTGTTGCCCCTGTCGCCTTACACATGCGGATACCGGCTAGTAGGGCTTCATATTCCGCCTCATTGTTTTAGGCCTAGAACTTGAACCGTAGTTCATACTCATATTTGTCCCCTTCCGGGGATTCACAGATTATGCTTGTACCATAGCCGTTCATAGTAGAGCTTCCGTCTACATGCACCTTCCAAACCTGATCAAGGTTATCCGAAGCAACTGGCCTTGTAATTTTGACAATGAAGTCGGCAAACGCCTGACCCTTCACTGCCTTTCTCGATTCATAGGTGATTTAAAGACTTTGCATTTCAATAGCCTACTTGAGCATTCTGCCGGATGAGTCCACAGTTGTAATTGGCCGCTTGAGGGGCTGATCTGTGTAGATCACCACCGGATGTGCCAAGATGTATGGTTTCAACTTTTTAATAACCATGTAAAGAGCAAGGCCCAATTTTTCAATCATGGGGTACCGGAGTTCGGCATTCTTAAGCACATGGCCAATAAAATAGACCAGGAGCTGATTGTCGTCTCTCTCATCAAGGAGAACAACACTGAGGGCATGATCTGAGACGACTAGATACATATAAAGCGTATCCTTTGGCAAAGGGCTAACAAGCCTTGGAAAGGAGTGTAAATGCTCTTTCAATTTCTAAAAGGCCATCTTAGCATCATCTCCCCATTCAAATCTTGTCTTCTTCTTGATTGCTTGGAAGAAGTAAAGGCATTTGTCACCTGACCGGCTAAGGAATCTCCCAAGCGCAATTAGACAACCGGTAAGCCTCCGGGCTTCCTTAACAGTGCAGGGTGACTTTACGTTAATCACTGCCTATATCTTCTCGGGGTTAGCCTCTATCTCCCTTTGATCAATTGGGAATCCGAAAAACTTCCTAGACTCAACATCAAAAACACACTTTTGGGATTTAACATGACCATATGCCGTATGAGTGTGGTGAAGGTTTCTCAGAGATCAGCAACGTGATCCGTCTATAGCTTGGATTTGACTATCATGTCATCAAGGTATGCCTCTACATTCCTCCCAACCTGATTAATGAAGACATTATTAATCATCCGTTGAAAAGTAGCTGGTGCAGTCTTCAACCAAAACGACATTACCGTATAACAGAATAGCCCCTGATCAGTGACGAATTCCGTTTTCTCTTGATCTTTTTTCCACAAGGGAATCTGATGGAAGCACGAGTAGGCACCTATAAAGCTAATCAAGGCATGTCCGATAGTAGTATCAAAAAGGATGTCGATCTTTGGAAGCGGGTAATTGTCCTTTGGACATGCCTTGTTCAAGTCAGTGTAGTCTACACACATGCGCTAAGAACCATTCGATTTCTTTACAAGCACCACATTCACAACCCAATCAGGGAAGTTACAAAGCCGAATGAACCCGGCGTCTAACAGCTTTTTGACCTCGGCAGCTGCCGCCTAACTTCTTTCTTTACCATGATTTCACTTCTTTTGCCGGATGGGCTTCTTTTTTGAATCCATGGTGAGTTTGTGGACTGCTAGATCCGGGCAACATCTCCTCCACTTCAAAGGCAAAGATGTCTTTGAATTCTTCAAGCAAAAGGTGCATGTCTTCACCAAGCCTTTCAACGGCTGTCATCCTCACTTTAACAGTTCGCTATCGATGGCTGTCGTCCAGAGGAATATTAATGTGCTCCCAGCCGGCTGGGGACGGAAATCATCTGACCGCTCCCCGGTCCGTGATTGCTATTTCTTCTCCTTCTACACCTCCACCAGCTTTTCAGTTTTTCTTTCCTTTGTGGCTGCTGGAGGGGTGAATTAGGGTCGTTGACATCATCAAGGTCTATTGGCTCCTTCAGTTAACAGGCTGCAGCAGCAGTCGGCTTGACGTCTTAGAGACAGCACTCTCTTGCTGTCTTTTGATCCCCGTTTAGGGAGCTAACAATGTCATCATCCCTTTCATACTTGAGAAGCATGAGAGCTGGAATGATGACGGCCTTGCACTCTTTCAGAGTGGGTCGGCCAAGAATAATGTCATAGGTTGTCAGCTCTTAAACCACTAGGAACCGGACAACCATGTGTCACCCTTGCCCCTTCTCCCCCAGCCAGACAGGTATGTCAATTTGTCCGACTGGCTGCACGACCCCTCCCCCAAAGCCAACAAATTGGTGAGAGACGTCGCGCAGACCGTTCCGCTACCCGTGTCTATGAGGATCCGGCCAACCAACTGGTTGGCGACCTTGCATTCAATGACGACTAGGTCGTCATACGGTCAGCGAACTTTGCCCCGATCCTTCTCAGTTATGAGGACGTCTGGGAATGTTCCAATTAAGGACGCTTGTCCATCATCAACTAAGTAGATAATCCTCTTGAGATGATCCTTGGTGCCCCGGATGGTCGGGCCACCGCTTGCGAATCCGCCTGCTGTTGTGTAAATCGGATCCTTGTTGGTATCCGAACTACTATTAGGCTGGACAACTTTTGACGACTGCCCTTTATTTGGAGGTAAAAATACCCCCTATATGTGGACCAATGCCACCTCAACACGTGTCCGCAAGCTCAGCGCTCAATGAGCCAATTAGAGCATGACACGTGTCACTCAATGATAGAAGGGTGAAAATGGGCTTTAAGCCCATAACCCTAGAAATCGTATAACGGTGGGAAGCTAATCTACTTAGGTTAAATAACCTAAGAGGCACATATCCTAATGCTCTATAAATACTGATCATTACATTAGTTTCAAGGGATCCAACTCTCTCCAAGGGCAATTCCCCCCACAATTACTCTCCCTTCTCTCTTTTTTCTCTCTCTAAAATACATTATTTCGATCATTGACTTGATCGTTGTAGGCGGACCTCCGGACCCCCCGGGGTCCAGTGTTTTGAAGGTGATTGGGTAGTGCTAGTGTTGCATTGCGGATCTGTCTGCCGCGGGACGTACACGCCCTCCACTCGGGTACATACCAAAAACCCCGAAACACCCTCGATTCATCTTAGAAGTAGCTTTAGAGTTCAAGACGCAAAACTTCAGCTTGAGACTATAGCAGTTGTTGATGGACAAGTGTATGTCTAACGTCCGCTTGAGACTATAACAGTCATTGGTGTCATGGGCAACCTCCTAATGCATGTGGAAAAATTTATATTTGTTTTGCGACTGAATAGAACTCTTCATAGGATTCGGCTTCTCAATTGTCAGCCGGTCCTTTACTCTTCATAGGATACGGTTTGAATTCTTTCTTCTTTTTCTTAGACGGCTTATCAGGTTCCTCAATTGCTCAAACTTCTTTTCTCTTTTTGCTCTCTTCAGCTTTCTAAGCCGGCTGAGCAGACTGACTCTCTTTTTACTTGTCGGAGTGATGGCTGGACGAGCAGAGGTTGGTAGGCTAAATAAAGCTCTCCACCTCTATTAGCGCCTCTTGAAGGGTGAAGACTCTATTTCAAATAAGGTCAAACTTAAAAGTCGACCCGTCCTTTAGACCCTTAAAGAAGTCTGTATAAGTTAACTTGTCAGAAAGCCCCCAGATTTGAATCCTCACTAGGTTGAACCGTCTAACATCGGAGCGAAGCCCTTCTCTATCTCCCTGCCGGATGGTGCTTGTCTTTTTGGCAGGGATGTTCATCGAGAAGTTGGAGGAAAACAGGAAGGCAAGCTTCCTGAAGCTTTCGATGCATCCGGCTAGCAAGTTGCCCAACCATTGTTGGGCAATGCCTTTTAATTTAGCCGGGAAGCACCGGCGCCACATAGCATCTTCTAACCCCTGTACGTGCATGAGGTTGGAGTAGGCCATGAGGTGGTCCTCCGAGTTGGTGGTACCATCATAAGCACCTATTAACATATTCTTAACCTTGACCGGCTGTGCGGCCTCAGTTATCTCCTTGGTGAACGCAAAAGTTTGTTCACCAAGTTTGAGCATTCGGTGCTACCAGTCCAAAGGTTGGACATTATGCCGCCTGACCCCCAAAGAGGTCTGGCTGCATGAAGTGAGGAGAATAATGACCGTAGACCATAGGGGGTACATGCGATGCATTCCCAATCATCTTAGGGCCAAAGTGGACGGTATTACCGCCTGTATGGCTCTCATGCAAGGAATGAGTATTACCTACTGATGTATTCTTGAAGCTGTCTAGAAAGCTCGAGGTAGAGGCTGACTTAGACAGCTGCTGACTTCTTCTACGGGTGATGATTTCACGTGCGTCAGGAGTTGATTGTTGATTTCCCACTAGCTGTTCACCCCAGTGGGGGTTTCTTGTATTATTCTAGGACAGAAGAATCTTTGACCAGTCAAGGGTCCCGACTGCCTTGTCCTTTGGATGCGGAGTGGGCTGCCTGTCCTTGACTGGCTTTCTCCTCTCTAGAGGAGTCTTTCTTGCCGACTGACCCTTTCTTGGGCCAGCCTGCTTTTGGTGATCAGATCCTTGATTTCACCCTTGAAACTAGTCATGAATTTCATGAGTGCATCCCGGGTGACTAGGGCAGATCCGCTTTCCGTGTGTTTTTCCTGTTCCGGCTGGTCAGGGGGCCTGCTTGTACCCGCCTGGCTTGCACCCTGCTCTAGAGTGTCTCTAGGACGGATGTGCTTAGTGATCAGAGAGCCACCTTTGGGACGGATCCTCATGATTAGTAAAGACCTCCGACTGATTAACCGTCTGGTCAGGAGGTGGTACAGACTCTTGAACCATCCTTGAGGTACTCTCCCCACAAACGGCGCCAAATGTTTAGTGTGTTTTTGTCCCTTAGGAGAGTTACAGCTCGAGGACTGATCTGACTGTGCCTGTACCTACAAAACAACAGAGACTGATCATTGTAGGACATGCCCCTTTCTAAGTCATTTGACCTAAATTTGTTAGGCTGCGCCGTTTTTGCGTCGTTCTATGGAATTGGACCTTGAATGTCGCAATTCAGGAAGCATTTGAGGTTGACTCGTGTTAGTTGGCAATTGGCCCAAATGGACCTGCCTAGGCTGGACACGTGGCCCTCTTTGATTGGTCCACGTGGATAAGGTAATTTTATCCAAAACAACAGTCGCCCAAAACTTTATTCAATTTTTAAGCTAAGTCAATAACTTAGTGGTTATTTATTCTTTAAAAGGGGCTAAGGGCCGGATATACATTATTTAAACTACCGTCTACTCAAACATGAGTACCAATGTCTGCTATAACATGAGTCAAACAACCGGCGACGTCCATTCGGACGAATTTGTCGAAGAGAAGCATCTCCCATTTGGGTGGCACATTGCCCTATGAACTAAAACAAGCAGCCCTACCGAATGCGTTAAGGCAACGCTCGTAGTCGTTTGATAATCTGACTTGAAATCTAAAAGGAATTGAAATTTTCAAACTATTCTAGTACAGGCGGAAGGTGGCTATTGTTTCATTTTAGAGGCTATACAGTCGCATATCCTTGACTTGGGCAAGGCAGGCGAACGATTAAATTTTTAAAAAATAAGCTAAGTCAAAAAACTTAGCGGCTTAACTATATATCATGAGGCCTTTGGCCAGATGCATGGAGTTACTAAAAAGCGCCTGTTCAATATGGCCGTCTGTCGCTTGGTTTGGAACAATCACCATAGTGATTGATTAACTTAGAAACCATACATACTCTTTAAAGTATCCATAATTTCTAAGTCAATTAATCCGTTTTTTGAAACCAACCGACATACGGCCAGGGGCAAGAACATTCGCATAGTATACAGGTTAAAAATACTTAGCAAAAAATCTATGCATAAAAGTTTGAAAACTTTTAAACAAATTTGAAGCATAAGCACCAATATGAGTAAAACCAGTCAAATTACCGGATGCTTCATTAATTAACAGACAGCCGTAAAAAAATTGACGACTGGAAATATTAGCTGGCAAAGCCAGAAATTGTAAAATTACCTGACCCCTTGGTCGGTAAAGATACACAGAGACTCGGCACACAAGCCGAAAAATTAAAATATTTGGCCATCTAGCCGTAGAAAAAAGATACTTAAAAGCTTTAAGATCGAGGGAAGGCCTCTTCATTAGCATCCGCCTTGTCCCCCGGCGACTACTTCTTTTTCCCTTCATCCTCCGCCTGATCCTCATCGTTCCCGGAGGACGAGTCATTAGAGGAGTCGGACCCCTCCTTGGCCTCCCTAGCAGCCACCTCCTCAGCTTCCCTCGAGAGTTGGGCATTAAACACATCATTTTCCTTATCAAACTTAACCTTCCAAGTTTGATAATCGGCTAACAGCTACAGTACTGCCCAGGCCGCAAGCATGATGGCTTCATTATCATCCATCATTTGTTTGACCAGGGTCTGTTTTTTCCTCCTCTATTAGAGACCTATACTTGGTCTTGAGCTGGTTTCTTGGTTCTATAGCCGCCCTATGAGTATTTGACCGTCCCCTCGAGGTCCTCAGCCTTCTTCTACGCCTCCTAGAGGAGCTTCAGCTTCTCCTTGAGGCCCTTGACCTCATCTTGGAGCTCCTTGACCCGCCTCCTCGCTATGTCCAGGTTCCGCTGGACTTGAAGATTTGCCGACGCCTAGGAAGACAACATATCAAGTGACAGAACTTCATTTTGGGCAATCTCAAACTTAACTTTGTCCAAGGAAGAGGCGGCCCGATGCCTTTACCTCTTTGGTGTTATCGTTGAGTGGCATTTTAAGACCACTCACGCGCAGTTTGGCCTGTAGTCGACCAAAACAAAAAGAATACATCAGAAAACATTCGACTTAATCATCAATCAAGTTAAAAGACACAAGTCTTACCTCGTACAGAAGCGCCAGTATGGCGTCAAGGTTAAGAGTTCCGACTCCTATGAAAAACCCCTTGTCCTCAGGATCAAGCGTCTGGAGCATCTGCTTGGCCATCTAAAGGACAGTCGCCTTCGCTGAAGCATCTGTCAAAATAAGTAAAATAAACTAAGTGAGAACTTTAAAAAGACAGTTGCATTTTTATCAAAAAAGAGCATGGCCGGATGTATTACCTTCCTCCACCCCTGCGGCATCGCTGCCGTCTGCTGAGCCGTCAGCAGTAGTGAGTGGCTTGCCACTCTTCGACACTCTTTGCTGAGCCGTCACTGGTTAACGGCTGATCGCTGATCTAGGCCGTGCCGAGTGCGTTTAGGAAACCATTTTGGAAAAAGAAAAATGCAAAAAAATTAAGTAAAGAAAAGATCAGGTGGTTACCTTAGAAGAAGGTACTAGAGGAGCTTGGTCTGAAAAGTCTGCTAGAACAGGCAGACGAGTTGGCCGAGTGTCGGAGGCTGTAGAAGTCAAAGTCTTTGAAAGTCAGATATTCATGATTCTCCCAAAGATTAACGTAAGTGTGAAAACAAGGGAGGTCAACCCTCCTATTTATAGAAGGGGTAAAACCCTAGATTCAGGTGAACAGTAAAAAGTTACTTCTCGGCCAATCAAAAGCTGACACCTGTCATAGGTGTCACGTGGCATGCCACGTCACTCCTATAAGGGGTAAATGATTAGGGGTATTTAATACCCCCAAGTGGACCAATGAGAGAGCGACACATCTCCTTTTGGGAGGCATCCAAATGGACTCTCCAGATGCGTGACAAGTGTCACTAAGATATTCACCCTTGGAAATAGCGGCCTTCAAGGCCCAAACTCAAAGGGCACTGCCCTAATCCCCAGGTCATCAAACCCTAGGGTGGGGCACGTTTTCCTAGGACCTTATAAATAGGGAGATTCCCTTAATTATTGGGACAGTCTTTGGACACCTCGAACTTTACATCTTAATCATTAAGGCATTTGTTCTCTAAAACAGATAACACCTGAGCTCGGAATCTGAGCATATACCTTACTTTTCGCACGTTGTCACTTTGATTCCGAACTAACGTAATCTTTGGAGGTGGACCTCTAACCATTCAGAGCTCTGTTTGTTTTGCGGGTACAGGCGACCTTGGCGAACCCAGTCTTTGAGTTGTAACTCTCCCAAGGGACACAAAAAACCCCGAAATAGGATCTATGAAGAAGTGAGAAATGGCACCTACCGGCTGGAAACTCGAGACGGCAGGCGGTTGCCTAGATCTTGGAACGTAGACACCTTGAAAAATTACTACTTCTGAGATTAGTAAATTTTTATAAATAAAAAGCTTATCAATGAAAAAATTTCTTTTTGTTCCAATTTAACTTAATTTCTTTGCATATATATTCATGCGCAACAATATACTACCGCCTGTTGACTACACAGACGGTCTATCAAATAAATAATTTGGGTTAAAAACTTAGCGACTAACATGATATTTAAATTAGGGGAACTTCATCTATGCAATGCACAGACGACCCCTATGAATAAAACTAAGCAAAGTTAAAAGACTTAGTGGCTAAAATGATGTTCAAACCGAGGCCAATGGCCGGATGCAAAATTATTTTTATAAATTCGTCTGCTCCTATTTGAGTATGGCGTCCGACACGCCCGTCCGGTTGTTATCGTTGTAGAGGGCTATCTATCGTTTGCTCTATCAGCATATGCAAACGAAAAAGATTGAACGACCAAATTGGTTAACTCATAGTTGTCTAACCAAAATAGTCCAAAAGAATGATTAAGCTTAAAACCGGATGTCAAGTGACATCAGCTGGTAAATTATTGAAGTTCTCTGTTAGACTATTCAACGAAATTGTACAAGTCACCTCAATGGGGCAGACGAACCAGGTGCAATGGATTGAAGGTATCCCAGGTGCAATGGATTGAAGGTTTCCCAGACGGTCTTGCCCCCGGTTGTAGGACGATCTAGCTTGGCTGAAGAGGAGGTAGATGGGTTCTTTCTTCCTATCTTAGACGGAGTTTTAGTCAGCTCATCCCCCGGTCACTTAAATAGCTTAGAAATTAAGCGAGGGATCGACTTGTTTCCGCCCTACAAGCACACAAATAGAAGATACAGATGGAATTACAACCGGAAATTCGTAAGTTGATCAAAGGGGGTACAACTTAAAGTTTGAGTTTGGCAGGCGGCTTACCTCTCCCTTCTTGGCTTCCTTGGCGTCCAAGGCCGCCTTCTTCTCCAGAAGCTGCTCTTTCCTTAGAAGAGCAGCTGATTTAGCAAGCGTCATCTCTGGAGGCACCATGTTCTTCTTTTCGTCTATAAAAACAAAAGCAACAGTTGGTCAAAAGATGAACAAAAAACAAATAAGGTATTAATACAGACAACAAATTGCCGAGTGTGTTATAAGTCTACCCCGCTTGAACGTAGGGCTAAGCCCACAGGCGAAGTGGAAGGCCTTGTTCTTAAAGAAATTCGGATGGGGTATCCTGTTCCTAGGAACAATTATTTGAGTCCCACCCTCTAAGAGCATAGTTGTTTTCCTAAAAAATCCCGGCTCCATGATTTGCTTGTAAGCCTTAGAAGACATCCGGGGCAGGGCACACTTCTTCTCGAGCAGCTCCGGGTCCTGATTGTAACGGCGGAGAAACCGGTTGTGCCCTAGAGTTGGAGAGCATATTAAATAAAAATCTGTCCTTCCAGCCAGACCATTTGGACGACTTTTCTAAGGTCATCAAGTATTCCGGGTGTGTGGTTAGAGTGTACCACGCACCATACCCGCTTGGGGCCCGGCTCATATAATGCATATGAGCAAACGTAACAAAACTAGGCTCGAGGTCTTGATACTCACAGGCGGTAATATAGCCTAGTATATTAATCCATGAGTTTGGGGTAAGTTGCTAGACACCCACGTCATACCCCTTTAAAATCCTTTTAATCCCTTTGTGAAGGGGGAAGCGGAGGCCGACTTTAGTCACAACCTCATAATAGCTGAAACAGTTGTTGGCGTTCTCTATGTCGTCTACCCTACAATTATTGCCTCAAGCGGGGGAACCTCTATTCTCCACCTCTATCCTACTAGGTGTGCATCTGCAAAAGCCCTAAAGTTGCTTTGCATAACAGCTAAGTCCCTAGGAAGCATTTTATTTGTTAAAGGATTTGGCTGAACTTGCCCATTAGCCGGCTGCTGGTACTCAGCCGCAATATCTTCTTGGTTAGAGACAGATGAAACTAAGCCGGATCTCTTGGCGGCTTTCTCGCCGCCTGACCCCTACATCAGACCTTAAGGACGATGCATTGTCCTCGCCGTCTGCCCCATCAAATATTGTGTCACTGGGGGGTTGAAGAGGTGCCACCCAGATAAGAGCCCGCCTGCTCTTGCTCCTCATCCGAATCCTCATATTCCACATCAGGAATAATTTCATCAATGGGCACTCTTCTAGCGTGCTGCTTGCTCGGCTTGATAGCCGTTTGTTTGACTCTGGCCATGGTACCCTGCATAGACATAGAGACGGAGGTGTTGGGGATGAGAAAAGTGTGTTAGAGTGTCCATAAAAGGCACCCCCAGTTCTAGATTCAGTCGTACCAGGAGACCTGCTGAATGACCTAGACGGTGCCGTGTAGGTCGATGGAGAGTCCGTTTTATTTTTGAAGCCTAACTACACATGCAAAAAAGTATTAAAAAGCTTGAAAGGTGTAAAGGCGGTTACCTTTAACTTATCTCTGGAAATCTGAAAACTGCTATACGCGGTGACGGATGAAAAACGCAAAATTAAGTAGACGGATGAAGAGTTTCTCTCTCTAAAATGCTCTCTTTCTCACTCTAAAAAGTCAAATACACAGGTGTGAAATGGGGAGAGAGAGAAGGTAAAACCTTCTATTTATAGAAGGGTAAAAGCAGGGGCATCCTTGTAAAACCCTAGAAGGTGAATAGAGTTACTATTCAGCGTTTATTGAATGCCGCATGTCACAGGCACCACGTGGCCAGCCACGTGCCACCTGTGAGGGGCAAATGCTTTAGGTAAAATTACATTGTCCACGTGGACCAATTAGAGAGGGCCACATGTCAAGCCTAGGTAGATCCATTTGGGCCAATTGCCAGCTGACACGTGTCAACCTCAGATGCTTCTTGAATTGTGGCCTTTAAGGCCTAATTCCCAAGAACGCCGTGAAACGGCAGAGCCCACCAAGTCTAGGTTAAATGACCTAGAAAAGGCACGTCCTCCAATGACCCTATAAATAGGGAGATATTCCCCAAAATTTTGGACACATTCAATTATTTATTACACCTACCCTACATTCTCTCAACACAAAGAAACTCCTGATCTCGGAATCCGAGAAGATCTCATTTCATTTTCTGCACCTTCTCTTACTCACATTCAAGTACTAACCTGTACAAAAAAAAAAAAACGTACTAACCTGATCGTCGGAGGCGGAGCTCCAAACACCTAAAGTCTCTATTGTTTTGCAGGTACAGGCGTAGTCGGATCAATCCTCGAGTTGAAACTCTCCCAAGGGATAAAAACACCAAAAATAAGATACATACAGGTGGTAATACCGTCCATGATGGCCCTCAAATGAACGGGAATGCACCGTACGTACCCCCCATGGTCTATGGTCCGTATTCTCCCCTCTTCATGCAGTCGGCCCTCTTTTGGGGTCAGGCGACTTACAATGTCCAACCTTTGAACTGTCAGCTCCGTCTGCTCAAACTTGGTGACCAAACTTCCGCGGCATACAATGTGTTGGTAGGTGCTTATGATGGTACCACCAACTCGGAGGACCACCTCATGGCCTACTCCAACCTCATGCACATGCAGGGTTGGAGGATGCTATGTGGTGTCAGTGCTTCCCAACTACATTGAAGGGCATCTCCCAATAATGGTTCGGTAACTTGCCTGCCAGATGCATTGACAGCTTTAGGAAGATCGCCTTCCTGTTTGCCTCAAACTTCTCAATGAACATCCTTGCTAAGAAAACAAGTCTTGACTTGAGCACCATCCGGCAGGGAGATAAAGAAGAACTTCGCTCTTATGTCAGGCGGTTCCACCTGGGAAGAATTTTAATCCAGGGGCTGTCTAACTAAGTAGCCTATACAAACTTCTTCAAGGGTCTGAAGGACGGGTGGACCTTTAAGTTCGACCTTGCCCAAAAAGGCTTTTCACGCTTCAAGAGACGTTGATAGAGGCGGAGAGCTTTATTCAAGCCACCGACCTCTGCTCGTCTAGCCATTAGTCGGACTCCAAGAAGTCCAACAAGCAAAAAGAGAGTCGGTCTGCTTATCCGGCTCAGAAAGCTGAAGAGAACAAAAAGAGAAAAGAAGTTTGGGCGGTTGAGGAACCTGACCTGCCGTCCAAGAAGAAAAAGAAAATATTCAAGTCGTATGTCCCAAGGTATGAATTTAATAAAGACTGTTACACCATATTTACAAAGGTGAAGGACCGACTAACCATTGAGAAACCGAATCCTATGAAGAGTTCTATTCAGTCGCAGAACAAGAATAAATTCTACCACTTCCATCAGGAAGTTGGCTATGACACCAAAGACTGCTATAGTCTCAAGTGGACGTTAGATCGTTTGGCTGACAAGGGCTTGCTGAAGTCCTATGTCTTGAAGTCCAAAGCGACTTCTAATAAGACGAATTCGGGGCATTCGTCAAAAACTGTCCAGCCTACTAGTAGCTCGGATACCGACAAGGATCCGGTCTACACTATAGCAGGCGGATTTGCATGCGGTGGCCTGTCCATTTGGGGCACCAAGGATCATCTTTAGAGGATGATTCATTCAATTGATGATGGACAGGAGTCCTCCAGTGGAACATTCCCAAACGCCCTCATCACTAAGAAGGATTAGGGAAAAGTTTGTCGATCGCATGATGACCCAGCCGTCACTAAATGCAAGGTCGCCAAACAGCTGGTTAGCCAGATCCTAATAGACACGGGTAGCTCCTCTGATCTCATCAGCTACAAGTGTCTATCCAGGCTTAATTATAAGCTGGACAATCTGCGCGACGTCTCCCATCGATTAGTTGGCTTTGGTGGAGGAGTCGTGCACCCTGTCGAACAAATTGATATACCCACCTGGCCGGGGGAGAATGGAAAAGGGCGACACACGGTCATCCGATTCCTGGTGGTTGAAGAGCTGACCACCTACAACATTATTCTTGGCCGACCCACTCTGAACGAGTGCAAGGTCGTCATCATCCCATCTCTCATGCTTCTCAAATATGAAAAGGATGATAGCTTTGTTGGCTCCCTCAACGGGGATTAGAAGACGGCAAGGGATTGTTACCTCTCATATGTCAAACAGACTGATGCTGCAGCCGGTCAGCCGAAGGAGCCAATAGACCTTTACTATGTCAAAGACCCTAATTCGCCCCCTCCAGCTGCAAAGAAAAGAAAAACTGAACAGTTGGTGGAGGTGAAGAAAGAGAATAAATAACAATCACTAACCGGAGAACGATCAGATGATCTCAGTCACCAGCTGGCTGGAGAGCATGTTGATAATCCTCTAGACAACAGCCGTCCGGAGCGAACTATTAAGGTGGGGACGGCTGCCTTTGAAAGGCTTGGTGAAGACTTGAATTCAAAGAAATCTTTGCCTTTGAAGTGGAATAGATGCTAGACATCAGCCCGGATCTCGCTGTCCACAAACTCGCTGTGGACCCAAAAAAGAAGCCCATCCAGTAAAAGAAGAGAAATCATGGCAAGGAAAGAAGTCAGACGGCAGAAACCGAAGTTAAAAAGCTGCTAGACGCTGGGTTCATTCGGCCATTTAACTTCCCTGATTGGGTGGCGAATGTTGTGCTTGTAAAGAAGCCGAATGAAACCTGGCGTATGTGTGTTGATTATACAGATCTCAACAAGGCATGTCCAAAGGACAGTTAAACACTCCCAAAGATCGATAGTCTTGTCAACTCTACAGCCGGGCATGCCTTGATGAGTTTCATGGATGCATACTCCAACTTCCATCAGATACCCTTGTGGAAAAAAGATAAAGAGAAGACGGCCTTCGTCACTGATCAGGGGTTATACTGCTACAAGGTGATGTCATTTGGCTTGAAGAATGCGTCGGCTACTTTCCAACGAATGATTAATTCAATCTTCAATAATCAGATTGGGAGGAATCTAGAGGCGTACATTGATGACATGATAGTAAAATCCAAGCTACAGATCACCTTGTTGATCTCTGAGAAACCTTCATCATACTCAGGCGGCATAAGGTCATGTTAAATCCCAAATATGTGTTTTTGGTGTTGAGTCTGGGAAGTTTCTCGGATTCCTGATTGATCAAAGGGGGATAAAGGCTAAACCCGAGAACATATAGGCGGTAACGGACATGGAAGTCACCCCACACTGTCAAGGTAGTTTAGAAACTAACTGGTTGCCTGGCGGCATTGAGAACATTCCTCAGCCGGTCATGTGACAAATGCCTTTACTTCTTCCAAGAAATTAGAAAGAAGACTAGATTTGAATGGGGGGAATGATGCTTAGGTGACCTTCTAAAAATTAAAAGAACACTTGCACTCTTTGTCAAGGCTAGTTAGCCCTCTGCCCACATAGACGTTATACATGTACTTAACCGTCTCAGCCCATGCCCTCAGTGCTGTTCTCCTTGTTGAAAGAGACGGCATTCAGCTCCTAGTCTATTTCATTAGCCATGTACTTAGAAATGTTGAACTCCAGGACCCCATGGTTGAAAATTTTGGCCTCGCCCTTTACATGGCAGTCACGAAGTTGAAACCATACTTCTTGGCGCATTCGGTTGTGATATACATAGATCAACCCCTCAAGCGGCCTATGTCATCTTTGGAGTCATCCAGTAAGATGCTTAAATGGGCTATTGAAATTCAAAGTCTTAAGATCACTTATGAACCAAGAAAGGTAGTGAAGGGTCAAGCATTTGCCCACTTCATTGTCGAAATGACAAGACCGGTTCCACCGGATAATCTTGATCAGGTTTGGAAAGTGTACGTGGATGGGAGCTCCACTATGAACGGCTGTGGTGCAGGAATTATTTATGAGTGTGGGGGAAAATTTTGAGTATGCACTACGGTTCAAGTTCTAAGCCTCAAACAATGAGGCGGAATATGAAGCTCTATTATCCGGCATCCGCATGTGCAAGGCGGAAGGGGCAACCAAAATTGACGCCTACTGTGATTTGCAATTGGCCGTTAGCCAGTACCAAGGTGAGTATGAAGCCACCCTTACCGCTATGATCAAATAACTTCAGGCGGTAAAAGAAGAGACTGGAACACTTGAAGAATTCCACATAAATCAGGTGCCTAGATCTGAGAACAATCAGGCGGATGCGTTGTCCAAACTGGCATCCTCCTGCTGTGATATGCCTCGGTTAGTCTTTTGGGAAGTTCTTGAAAAAAGTCCACATGAGGAGCCCATTAGAATTCTTGACCAAAGCTCTACCTAGATAGATGGCATCCGGGCATATGTGACAGACAGTACGCTTCCTGATTCACCACAGGAGACAGCCGTCATTAGGGCTGTGCACCGGTCCGAAACCGGACCGAGACCAGAATGGACCTAAAACGGAATCTTGAAATTATCAGGATCGGAGACCGAACCGTAATCAATCGGTCCGGGTTCCGGTCTGGTCCCGTTTTTAACCAGTTTGACCGATATATTGGACTTTTTTTTTTTTTGAAAAAAATCTATTGGAACTATTCAAAAATTAAGAGCAGTCATAGATTACATTCAAACCTAATGTAAATTAAACATTAAAATCAATGCAAAATTCAATCATTTATTACTCCCTCTGTCCCAGTTTACTTGCAACATTTTGACTGGACACGCTTGTCGATACACATGTTTGACTGTTAATATCTTTTATTATATACTTATATAAGCAATAAAAGTTTATGTTAAGAAACTATACATTAAAATAGACCCAATAACATATTACATGATTACATTGTCCTTCATATAATAGCTACAAAAGATGGTCAAAGTGAGATGTGTGAATAGTCTAAAAAGTCAAAACGTTGCGAGTAATTTGGGGCGGAGGGACTATGATCAAGTTATTGGTGGATGGTGGGGTAAAGTTAGGCAAAGTTGAGGCGCAAGATTCGGGTTGTATTTGAGAACAATCAGTATGTGGTGTCAACTGTATAATTTTAGTATCACATTTGATATTATAGTAGAATTGGGTGTATCTTTGGGGGAAAAACTGATAGAAGAGGATCAATTTTTGGCTAGCATCGATTGGAATTACAGGAGATTCGTGGTCTGATTGAAGGAAGAGAGTGTCGAGAGAGGGCCATTGAGGACAGTTGTAGTTGCGCGAACTAGTAATTTTGCTTGCTACTTGTTCGGTGGATGGCGACTAGTGGGGTGGCCAACATTGGCCTGCTGCTAGTTAGTGAGGTGTGTGACTGTGTGAGGGAGGTTAAAAGTGTAGGAGGGAGATTAGAATTTGAGCGTATTATAGTAATTGAGGGATTAAGGATAGTGGCGTAGTGCAACAAGGAATTTAGGGTTGACACATTAGTGATATTACACATATATTCGGGAAAAATGTTGCTAAACAGGGTTTCCGATCTAGACCAGAAAATTAGGGGTTTAACCCGTACCAAATCAAAAACCCCGAATCTGTTATGCCTTAAGGCTAGGGACCTGACCGGAATTCCCAGGTTCGGGTCATTCCGATTTTATTACAGTTCGATCCCGGTCCGCTTTCCGATCAAGGTCCATTTTTGCACACCCCTAGCCGTCATGAAGAAGAGAGCTGCAAACTTTGATATGAGAAACGGAGATAACTTCAAAGCTGGTTTCTTGAAGCCTCTAGTGAAGTGTGTTGCCCTTGAGAAAGGGAGGGAAGTTCTCGAAGATTTGCATGTTGGATAAGGCGCTTCTCATGCAGGCGGCAGATCCTTAGCCGTTAGAGCCAGGCGGCATTACTTCTAGGTCCTTACACGCCTGCTCCAGGTGGAAAGCAATATATCTTAGTGGCTATGGATTACTTCACCAAGTGGGTGGTGGCGGAGGCGGTAAAAAACATCAAGACAAAGGATGTCATTTCTTTTATATGGAAGAGCATTATCACCCGGTTTGGGGTACCTATGTCTACGGTGTTTAATAACGGCCCTTAGTTTGAGATGCCTCAGATTAAAAGTTGGTTGGAAGATTAAGGGATCTCAAATTATTTTGCATCAGTCGGCCGACCCCAAGCAAACGACCAAGTTGAAGCGTTCAACAAACTCATCTCAGACGGCATTAAAAAGAAAATTGAAAGAGTCGAAGTTTTATGGGAAGAAGAATTAATTCATGTCCTATGGGCGATCCGAACAACTACAAAGCGAGAACTGGAGGATGCAATTCTTGACTTGTTTTGTAGGTGTGTTGAGTTTCCCGAGGTTTGATCACCAAGGAGAAATCAACAAGCTAGGGTGTGCGCGCGCAGCATAGGGGGTGTGTGCGCGCGCAGCATAGGGGGTGTGTGCGCGCGGACCCAACTGTGCGTGCGCACGGCTTGGGTGGTGCGCACACACAACCCCTTCTAGCCCCCTTCGCTCGTTTTTCCTATTTATAGCTTTTAACTTTATTTATTTGGGACGACTTATTTTTGTACTTGAGGATTAATTTTCCAGAAATAGTAGAGAAAGAAAGTAGAGGGAGAAGCTTAAGATTTACTTGATTTGTACTTGAATTTGGTCTTAAATTTCAATTGGATCTTAGAATTACTTCTTTAAATCAGTGAAAATTTGTTAGAATTCTTTTGTTTGATTTACTTTTATTGCAATTTCTTTTAGTTTCTTGAATTTTGATTTGAATTACATTCTTTGCTCTAGAATTTGTTGATTGATTGATTTTCTTTTTTATTAAGCTTGAAATGAATATGATTATGATAGAATTTGTTTTGTTTCTCAATTTCACCATGATTATTGAGTAGATTAGTTGCTAAGGAGATGGGGAAGCATGCTTGATTAATTATTTTTGCTAGTTGATGATCCTAAATTTATTGAATTGTTGCAATTAAATTGGTTGACATAGTTGTGCATGTGATTAATTAGACTAGGGGTGATCAACCTATAAGACTAATCTAGATTGCATTACAAATTTCAATGACATGAACCCTTGATTTGAGAATTGCTTTAATTCAGTGAATTTGATTGTGATTTTCCTTGTTAGCCATTCATAGTGAACCCTAGCTTGTCTTATAGGAGATAGATTTTGGATTCCTTTAATTGCAACTATTGTTTGTCCTTTGTAATGTTTGAATTGATTGAGCAATCTATCAATTAGCATAATCATTGAGCTTGCATGTAGAACCTATATCCCTAGTGTTTATCATATTGAATTTCTTGATTCATCTAGTTTCTTGATACCTTAGTTACCAACCATAACCATCCACATTCTTCGAACTAGCTTGATATAGGCTATTGCTTGCACCTACTCATTCCTTTGGGTTCGACCCTTGACTTACCATATACTCGTATTAGGTTGGTTTAGTGTTTACAAATTTAGTTTGGCTATAGGAAAGGGTAGAAAACGACCTACATTTTCCTCTTGTCAAAATGGCGCCTTTTCCGGGGAGTGATATTGGTGCTTTGTTATAGTTGTTGAGTCTATTTCATTCTTAATTGAAAAAAAAACAAAAAAAATTTTTCTCTTTTAGGCTACACATGTAGCCGTGCTACTAATCATTTCTTTTGAGATTGTATGCATGGAGCACGTGGTCATTAACTAGTGCCATGTGATCCGGAGATTGAGAGGACTATTGCAAGATTAAGGGTTGCTAGACAATCTTTGAGTTCTAGCACCTCAAGTGAAGAACCACAACAAGAAGAACAAGCAAGAATGGGAGAAAATCCAAGGGTGGCGTTGAAATAATTGGGGATTCCCAGTGCATATAGATTTGAGAGTGGGATTGCTCCACCTAAAACATAGGTGAATGATTTGGAAATAAGTCTGGCAATGATCACTTTTATAGAAAGGCGACAATTTAGTGGGGCCAAGCACGAAAGCCCACTAAACCATCTCAAGGAATTTGAAAAATATTGCAATACTATCAAGGTGAGCGGAATTTCCCAAGAATTCATCCGCCTCAAGCTCTTTCCCTTTTCCCTCATAGAGCGTGCCTTGGAATGGCTAGACAAGGAGGTCAAGCCAAATTCTCTAAAGACATGGAACGAAGTTACTAAGGAATTTCTATCCCGTTTCTATCCACAAAAGAAAACGGCGAAGGCTAGAGCTTTGATTTAAGGTTTCAAATAAAAGCCAAGTGAGAGCCCCTATGAGAGAGATACAAAGAGTATCAAAGATAATGTCCTCACAATGAATTCCTACTTACCAAATTATTCAAATATTCTATGGCCTTAGTCCTCAAGGGAAATCGTGTTTAGATGGAGGAGCCAGAGGTCCCATCATGAATTAAACGGAAAAGGAAGTGGTGGACATAATTGAAGACTTAGTGAGATACTATAGAGATTGGCAAGATGGAGAGTGAGAGTCGACTAACAAGCGTAAATCTTCGGTGTACTCGGTTGATCATCAAAATGCAATCAACAATCTTTCCTCACAAATGACAAACTTGGGGAAGGAAATGTCCGCTATCAAGGCGAAGTTGGAAAGTGCTACCTCCCAAGTCTCGTGTCTTCCCTCCCAATCTAATGGAAGAGGTATGTCTTTTAATGCTCAACCTTCTCCCTCTTCTAGTACCAAGCCTAGTGGATGCTTGTTTTGTGATGTTTGTGGATCATATGATCATGATGCTTCTAATTGCCCTCATTCATGCATGGATATTTGTGATGATTGAGATGGAAATATGAATGAACATGTGAACTATGTGTCAAACAATAATTATTCTAGGTTTGAGAATCAAATAGGCCAATGGAATAGGAATTACAACAATCATGGCAATTTTGACAACTATAACCAAGGTGGTGGTAATAAGAACTATGGGAACCAAAATTCCTGAGGTAAATATAACAAAATCCAAGGTTATAGTGGCCAAAATCAAAACCAAAATTATGGTAATCAAAACCAAAGTTATGGGAATCATAATCAAGGTAGTGGTAACTAGGGCTGTGCACCGGTCCAAAACCGGACCGGAATGGACCGGAACCCGGAATAAGCAATTTTTAAGGACCGAAAACCGGACCGTAATCTGCCGGTCCGGTCCCGGTCTGGACTTGTTTAATACGGTCCATTCCGGTTTTGGACCGGTTGGGACCGACTTGACCTTCTTCTTTTTTTTTTCCCTGCATTTTAACAGCATGCAGAATTACAGACTGCTAATCTTCCCTGTTATTTTTTTAAACCTGTTTTTTTAACCTGTGTACTTTTTCCCCAAAAATATATAAATCACAAAATAAAAAAAAATAATTAAAAAAAAAAAGCCAAACATCATAGACACTCAATACATCCGATTTGTCCGAATACAAACCAAAACAAGTCCCAAGTTAAATACAACACCAAATTAATACAAGTTTAATGAAAAAGAGCTAAGTTCTTCAATCTTTGATAATTTCTCCTCTCCATTTGTCTATCAATTCTCCATCACCGCTCTAGCAAAAAAAAAAAAAAAAAAAAACATCAACGTTAGAGATTAAAACTGTAAAGATACTTTAAATGAAAATAAAAGTTGGAAACATTACCTCCAAATCTTAAATCATGCAAAATAGTCCACAAAAATGACCTCATGATCTCCATCATCAACTTCCACCTCTAATCAAATGAAAAAATAAATATTTAAAATTTCAAAAAAATTAAAAATGCAAGTAATAGTGTAAGAAATACCTTTCTCAATCTCCTCTAAATCTTTTACTTTTTCTTCAACATCAACTTCCATCATTCCCTTTGGTTTAAGCCAATCTTGAGAGCAAATCAAAGCTTGAACCATCTTTCATATAAAAAAAAAAAAATTAAATAACAAAGCTAACATAGAATATGAGATTATAAGTATGTAAAAATAAAATAACTTAAACCAAAGCAATAATTATGACACAGGCGTCTAAAATCCAGCAGCTGGAGCTAGATCTGAAGTCGGCCGACCAGCGGGTAGCGGATGCTGAGACGGCCAAGAAGGGGGCGGAGGAGGCCTAGAAGAAAGCAGACGAGAGCGCCAAACAGGGTGATGAGGCGCTCAAGAAGGCCCAGGCGGAACATGGCAAACTGAAATCCAAGGTAGAGAGGCTGGAGAAGGACGCTGCTCAAGCTTAGAAAAACTTTGCAGCAACCCTGGAGGCGGAGCAAAACCGCCTTGTTGCTGAGAGTGATGCTGACAACGACGCCCGTATGAAGATTGCTTGGGCTGCCTTGTATCCAGACGCTGATTATAGCATCTGGACAATGGCACACAGCTATGCCGAGTACGTGGTGTACTTGAGAGAGCAAGGCGAGCCAGAGCCTGCCTCCTTCGAAGCCTGGCTCAACAACAATGAGCCGACCGCGCCTGAGCTTCCTGGATCGGGTGAAGTGCACCAAATTCCCTCAGATGGTGAGGAGAAGGAGGAGAACCAGGAAGCTCCGTCTGCAGGCCAGAAGTGACCCCTCAGCGGCAGTATGCGTTTGCCAAGTGAGTGTAAGGACCTAGAATGTCGTCCTCTTAGACAATTATTGTCTTAGGCGGGGGAACCTTCATTCTCCACCTCTATCCTACCGGGTGTGCATCTGCAAAAGCCCTAAAGCTGCTTTGCATAACAGCTAAGTCCCTGGGAAGCATTTTATTTGTTAAGGGATTTGGCTGAACTTGCCCTTTAGCCGGCTGCTGGTACTCAGCCGCAATATCTTCTTGGTTAGAGACAGATGAAACTAAGCCGGATCTCTTGGCGGCTTCCTCACCGCCTGACCCCTGTTCATCAGACCTTAAGGACGATGCATTGTACTCGCCGTCTGCCCCATCAAATATAGTGTCACTGGGGGGGGGGGTTGAAGAGGTGCCCCCCGGAGAAGAGCCCGCCTGCTCTTTCTCCTCTTCCGAATCCTCATATTCCACATCAGGAATAACATCATCAATGAGCACTCTTCTAGCGTGCTGCTTGCTTAGCTTGATAGCCGTTTGTTTGACTCTAGCCATGGTACCCTACATAGACATAGAGACGGAGGTGTTGGGGATGAGAAAAGTGTGTCAGAGTGTCCATAAAAGGCAACCCCAGTTCTAGATTCAGCCGTACCAGGAGACCTGCTGAATGACCTAGGCGGTGCCGTGTAGGTCGATGGAGAGTCCGTTTTATTTTTGAAGCCTAACTACACATGCGAAAAAGTATAAAAAAATCTTGAAGAGTGTATAGGCGGTTACCTTTAACTTATCTTTGGAAATCTGAAAACTGCTATACGCGGTGACCGGATGTGTTCCTCGAAATGCAGCTAGAAAAACGCAAAATTAAGCAGATGAATGTAGAGTCTCTCTCTCTAAAATGCTCTCTTTGTCTCTCTAAAATGTCAAATACACATGTGTGAAATGGGGAGAGAGAGAGAAGGTAAAACCTTCTATTTATAGAAGGGTAAAAGCAAGGGCATCCTTGTAAAACCCTAGAACGTGAATAGAGTTATTATTCACCATTTACTGAATGCCGCATGTCACAGGCGCCATGTGGCCAGCCACGTGCCACCTGTGAGGGGCAAATGTTTTAGGTAATACCTTGTCCACGTGGACCAATTAGAGAGGGCCACATGTCAAGCCTAGGTAAATCCATTTGGTCCAATTGCCAGCTGACACGTGTCAACCTTAGATGCTTCCTGCATTTGTGGCCTAATTCCCAAGAACGCCGTAAAACGGCACAGCCCACCAAGTCTAGGTCAAATGACCTAGAAAAGGCACGTCCTCCAATGACCCTATAAATAGGGAGATATTTCCCAAAATTTGGGACACATTCAATTATTTATTACACCTACCCTACATTCTCTCAACACAAAGAAACACTTGATCTCGGAATCCGAGAAGATCTCATTTCATTTTCTGCACCTTCTCCTACTAACATTCAAGTACTAACATGATCGTTGGAGGCGGAGCTCCAAACACCTGGAGTCTCTGTTGTTTTACAGGTACAGGCGTAGTTGGATCAATCCTAGAGTTGAAACTCTCCCGAGGGACAAAACACCGAAAATAAGAGCCATACAGGTGGTAATACCGTCCATGATGGCCCTCCAATGAACGGGAATGCACCGTACGTACCCCCCATGGTCTATGGTCCGTATTCTCCCCACTTCATGTAGTCGGCCCTCTTTGGGGGTCAGGCGGCATACAATGTCCAACCTTTGAACTGTCAGCTCCGTCTGCTCAAACTTGGTGACCAAAATTCCACGGCATACAATGTGTTGGTGGGTGCTTATGATGGTACCACCAACCCGGAGGACCACCTCATGGCCTACTACAACCTCATGCACATGCAGGGTTGGAGGATGCTATGTGGTATCAATGCTTTCCAACTACATTGAAGGGCATCGCCCAATAATGGTTCGGTAAATTTTAGGAAGCTTGCCTTCCTGTTTGCCTCAAACTTCTCACTGGACATCCCTGCCAAGAAAACAAGTCTTGACTTGAGCACCATCCGGTAGGGAGATAAAGAAGAACTTTGCTCCTATGTCAGGCGGTTCAACCTGGTGAGAATTTTAATCCACGGGCTATTTAACGAGGTTTCCTATACAGAATTCTTCAAGGGTCTGAAGGACGGGTCGACCTTTAAGTTCGACCTTGCCCAAAAAGGGTTTTCACGCTTCAAATGGCGATGATAGAGGCGGAGAGCTTTATCCAAGCCACCGACCTCTCCTCGTCTAGCCATCAGTCGGACTCTAAGAAGTCCAACAAGCAAAAAGAGAGTCGGTCTGCTCAGTCGGCTCAAAAAGCTGAAGAGAACAAAAAGGGAAGAAGAATGGGCGGTTGAGGAACCTCACCTGCCGTCCAAGAAGTAAAAGAAAGAATTCAAATCGTATGTCTCAAGGTATGAATTCAATAAAGACTGTTACACCATATTTACAAAGGTGAAGGATCGACTAACCATTGAGAAGCCGAATCCTATGAAGAGTTCCGTTCAGTCGCGGAACAAGAATAAATTCTACCACTTCCATTATAAAGTAGGCTATGACACCAAAGACTGCTATAGTCTCAAGCGGATGTTAGATCGTTTGGCTGACAAGGGCTTGCTGAAGTCCTATGTCTTGAAGTCTAAAGCGACTTCTAATAAGACGAATCCGGGGCATTCGTCAAAAACTGTCCAGCCTACTAGTAGCTCGGATACCGACAAGGATCCGGTCTACACTATAGCAGGCGGATTTGCATGCGGTGTCCCGACCATTTAGGGCACCAAGGATCATCTTTCGAGGATGATTATTTCATTTGATGAAGGACAAGCGTCCTCCAGTGGAACATTCCCAAACGTCCTCATCACTAAGAAGGATTAGGGCAAAGTTTGCCGATCGCATGATGACCCAGCCGTCATTGAATGCAAGGTCGCCAACCAGCTGGTTAGCCAGATCCTAATAGACACGGGTAGCTTCTCTGATCTCATAAGCTATAAGTGTCTATCCAGGCTTAATTACAAGCTAGACGATCTACGCGACGTCTCCCATCTATTAGTTGGCTTTGGCGGAGGAGTCGTGCACCCAGTCGGAAAAATTGATATACCCACCTGGCCGGGGGAGAAGGGAAAAGGGCGACACATGGTCGTCCGATTCCTGGTGGTTGAAGAGCTGACCCCCTACAACATTATTCTTGGCTGACCCACTCTGAACGAGTGCAAGGCTGTCATCATCTCATCTCTCATGCTTCTCAAGTATGAAAAGGATGATAGCTCTGTTGGCTCCCTCAACGGGGATTAGAAGACGGCAAGGGAGTGTTACCTCTCATACGTCAAACCGACTGATGCTGCAGCCGATCAGCCGAAGGAGCCAATAGACCTTTACGATGTCAAAGACCCTAATTCGCCCCTTCCATCCGCAAAGAAAAGAAAAACTGAACAGCTGGTGGAGGTGAAGAAAGAGAATAAATAGCAATCACTGACCGGGGAACGATCAGATGATCTCAGTCCCCAACCGGCTGGTGAGCATGTTGATATTCCTCTAGACAACAGCCGTCCAGAGCGAACTATTAAGGTGGGGACGGCTGCCTTTGAAAGGCTTGGTGAAGACTTGCACTTCTTGCTGAAAGAATTCAAAGAAATCTTTGCCTTAGAATTGGAATAGATGCTAGGCATCAGCCCGGATCTCGCTGTCCACAAACTCGCCGTGGACCCAACAAAGAAGCCCATCCAGTAAAAGAGGAGAAATCACGGCAAGGAAAGAAGTTAGACAGCAGCTACCGAAGTTAAAAAGCTGTTAGACGCTGGGTTCATTCGACCATTTAACTTCCCTGATTGGGTGGCGAATGTTGTGCTTGTAAAGAAGCCGAATGAAACCTGGCGTATGTGTGTTGATTACACACATCTCAACAAGGCATGTCCAAAGGATAGTTATCCACTCCCAAAGATCGATAGTCTTGTCGACTGTACAGCCGGGCACGCCTTGATGAGTTTCATGGATGCATACTCCGACTTCCATTAGATACCCCTGTGGAAAAAAGATAAAGAGAAGACAGCCTTCGTCACTGATCAGGGGTTATACTTCTACAAGGTGATGTCGTTTGGCTTGAAGAATGCGCCGGCTACTTTCAAACGAATGATTAATA
The DNA here is from genome assembly GCF_948465745.1 of Chenopodium album. Lineage (NCBI taxonomy): Eukaryota > Viridiplantae > Streptophyta > Magnoliopsida > Caryophyllales > Amaranthaceae > Chenopodium > Chenopodium album. The sequence continues at coordinate 32,946,489 of NC_137841.1, read as the reverse complement.
CAATCTTCAATAATCAGATTGGGAGGAATCTAGAGGCGTACACTGATGACATGATAGTCAAATCCAAGCTACAGACGGATCACCTTGCTGATCTCCGAGAAACCTTCATCATACTCAGGTGACATAAGGTCATGTTAAATCCCAAAAATGTGTTTTCGGTGTTGAGTCTGGGAAGTTTCTCGGATTCCTGATTGATCAAAGGGGGATAAAGGCTAACCCCAAGAACATATAGGCGGTAACTAACATGAAGTCGCCCCACACTGTCAAGGAAGTTTAGAAACTAACTGGTTTCCTGGCAGCATTGGGAAGATTCCTCAGTCGGTCATGTGACAAATGCCTTTACTTCTTCCAAGCAATTAGGAAGAAGACTAGATTTGAATGGGGGGGATGATGCTGAGGTGGCCTTCTAATAATTAAAAGAACACTTGCACTCTTTGTCAAGGCTAGTTAAACCTCTTCCCACATAGACGTTATACGTGTACTTAGTCATCTCAGCCCATGCCCTCAGTGTTGTTCTCCTTGCTGAAAGAGACAGCATTCAGCTCCTGGTCTATTTCTTTAGCCATGTACTTAGAAATGTTGAACTCCGGGACCCCATGGTTGAAAATTTTGGCCTCGCCCTTTACATGGCAGTCAAGAAGCTAAAACCATACTTCTTGGCGCATTCGGTTGTGATATACATAGATCAACCCCTCAAGCGGCCTATGTCATCTTTAGAGTCATCCAGTAGGATGCTTAAATGGGCTATCGAAATTCAAAGTCTTGAGATCACTTATGAACCAAGAAAGGTAGTGAAGGGTCAAGCATTTGCCCACTTCATTGTCGAAATGACAAGACCGGTTCCACCGGATAATCTTGATCAGGTTTGAAAAGTGTACGTGGATGGGAGCTCCACTATGAACGGTTGTGGTGCAGGAATTATTTATAAGTGTGGGGGAAAATTTTGAGTATGCTTTAAGGTTCAAGTTCCAAGCCTCAAACAATGAGGCGGAATATGAAGCTCTACTAGTCGGCATCCGCATGTGCAAGGCGGCAGGGGCAACCAAAATTGACACCTACTGTAATTCGCAATTGGCCGTTAGCCGGTACCAAGGTGAGTATGAAGCCACCCTTCCGGCTATGATCAAATAACTTCAGGTGGTAATAGAAGAGACTGGAAAACTTGAAGAATTCCACATACATCAGGTGCCCAGATCTGAGAACAATCAGGCGGATGCGCTGTCCAAACTGGCATCCTCCTGCTGTGATATGCTTCGGTTAGTCTTTTGGGAAGTTCTTTAAAAAAGAAGTACACATGAGGAGCCGATTGGAGTTCTTGACCAAAGCTCCACCTAGATAGATGGCATCCGGGCATATGTGACAGACAGTACGCATCCTGATTCACCACAGGAGGCAGCCGTCATTAGGGCTGTGCACCGGTCCAAAACCGGACCGAGACCATAATACACCTGAACCGGAATCTTGAAATTATCAGGATCGGAGACCGAATCGTAATCAATCGGTCCGGGTTCCGGGATGGACTTGCTTTTTACGGTCTGGTCCGATTTTTAACCAGTTGGACCGAAATATTGGACTTGTTTTTTTTTTGTGTTTGAAAAAAATAATTGGAACTATTCGAAAATTAAGAGCAGTCATAGATTACTTTCAAAACTAATGTAAATTAAACATTAAAATCAAAATTCAATAATTTATTACTCCCTCTGTCCCAGGTTACTTACAACATTTTGACTGGACATGCTTGTCGATGCACATGTTTGACTGTTAATATATTTTAGTCTATACTTATATAAGCAATAAAAAGTTTATGTTAAGAAACTATACATTAAAATAGACCCAATAACATATTACATGATTACATTGTCTTTCATATAATAGCTACAAAAGATGGTCAAAGTGAGATGTGTAAATAGTCTAAAAAGTCAAAACGTTGCGAGTAATTTGGGGCGGAGGGAGTATGATCAAGTTATTGGTGGATGGTGGGGTAAATTTAGGCAAAATTGAGGTGCAAGATTCAGGTTGTATTTGAGAACAATCAGTATGTGGTGTCAACTGTATAATTTTAGTATCACATTTGATATTATAGTAGAATTGGGTGTATCTTTGGGGGAAAAACTGATAGAAGAGGATCGATTTTTGGCTAGCATCGAATGGAATTACAGGAGATTCGTGGTCTGATTGAAGGCAGAGAGTGTCGAGAGAGGGCCATTGAGGACTGCTTTAGTCGCGCGAACTAGTAATTTTGCTTGTTACTCGTTCGGTGGATGGCGACTAGTGGGGTGGCCAACATTGGCCTGCTGCTAGTTAGTGAGGTGTGTGATTGTGTGAGGGAGGTTGAAAGTGTAGGAGGGAGATTAGAATTTGAGAGTATTACAGTAATTGAGGGATTAAGGATAGTGGCGTAGTGCAACAAGGAATTTAGGGTTGACACATCAGTGATATTACAAATATTTTCGGGAAAAATGTTGCTAGACAGGGTTTCCGATCTAGACCGGAAAAATAGGGGTTTAACCCGTACCGAATCAAAAACCCGGAATCTGTTATGTCTTAAGGCCAAGGACCGGACCGGAATTCCCAAGTCCGGGTTATTCCGGTCCAATTACAGTTTGATCCTGGTCCGCTTTCCAGTCAAGGTCCATTTTTGCCCACCCCTAGCCGTCATGAAGAAGCGAGCTGCAAACTTTGATATGAGAAACGGAGATATCTTCAAAGCTGGTTTCTTGAAGCCTCTAGTGAAGTGTGTTGCCCTTGAGAAAGGGAGGGAAGTTCTCGAAGATTTGCATGCTGGATACTGCGCCTCTCATGTAGGCGGCAGATCCTTAGCCGTTAGAGCCAGGCGACATTACTTTTGCCTACTATGGAGTCAGACGCCATGGAGATGGTTAAAAAATGTGATAAGTGTCAAAAGTTTGGCAAGCTAATCCATCGTTTGGCTACTGACCTGACAGCAATCAACAACCCAGTCCCGTTTGCTAAATAGGGCATGGACATTCTAGATCCTTACACGCCTGCTCCAGGTGGAAAGCGCTATATCTTAGTGGCTGTGGATTACTTCACAAAGTGGGTGGAGGCGGAGGCGGTAAAAAACATCAAGACAAAGGATGTCAATTCTTTCATATGGAAGAACATTATCACCCGGTTTGGGTTACCTATGTCTATGGTGTTTAATAACGGCCCTCAGTTTGAGACGCCTCAGATTAAAAGTTGGTTGGGAGATTAATGGATCTCAAATTATTTTGCATCAGTCGGCCGACCCCAAGCAAACGACCAAGTTGAAGCGTTAAACAAACTCATCTCAGACGGCATTAAAAAGAAAATTGAAAGAGCCGAAGTTTTATGGGAAGAAGAATTAATTCATGTCCTATGAGCGATCCGAACAACTACAAAGCGAGAACTAGAGAAACCCCATTTCTCATGGTATAGATGAGTGTCATTAATGAGTCTCATTAATGACACTCTTAGTCTAGGGAAATGTATGCTTTTTTTTTGTTTTCTTGTCACTTTGTTCATTTCTCGACTATTTCTTTCGTTTCCTTGACTTGTTTTGTAGGTGTGTTGAATTTCCCGAGGTTTGATCACCAAGGAGAAATCTCGAGCGCATTCAAGTGGGTTGAAAGAGCTATGTCCGGGATTTCAAGTATGCAATTCAAGCTAGCTCCGCAAGCTCGAGATACTTGGACTCAATGCTTTAGCTTGAGGCGTTCAAGTGCTTGGAAGATAAAGGAGATGCCCTTCTCATAAGCATCGCCTCGAGTGCACCAAAGATAGGGATGCTTGGGAGTGCAGAATTTGATTGAGCAAGCGAAAGAGCCTAGGCCACGAGCACCAAGCAAGGGTGCGCGCGCGCAGCATAGGGGGTGTGTGCGCGCAGACCCAACTGTGCAAGCGCACGGCTTGGGTGGTGCGCACACACAACCCCTTCCAGCCCCCTTCGCTCGTTTTTCCTATTTATAGCTTTTGACTTTCTTTTTTTGGGACGACTTATTTTTGTGCTTGAGGATTAATTTTGCAGAAATAGTAGATAAAGAAAGTAGAGGGAGAAGCTTAAGATTTACTTGATTTGTACTTTAATTTGGTCTTAAATTTCAATTGGATCTTAGAATTACTTCTTCAAATCAATGAAAATTTGTTAGAATTCTATTGTTTGATTTACTTTTATTGCAATTTCTTTTAGTTTCTTGAATTTTGATTTGAATTACATTCTTTGCTCTAGAATTTGTTGGTTGATTGATTTTCTTTTTGATTAAGCTTGAAATGAATATGATTGTGATAGAATTTGTTTTGTTTCTCAATTTCACCATGATTATTGAGTAGATTAATTGCTAAGGAGAAGGGGAAGCATGCTTGATTAATGATTTTTGCTAGTTGATGATCCTAAATATATTGAATTGTTGCAATTAAATTGGTTGACATAGTTGTGCATGTGATTAATTAGACTAGGGGTGATCAACCTATAAGACTAATCTAGATTGCATTGCAAATTTCAATGACATGAACCCTTGATTTGAGAATTGCTTTAATTCATTGAATTTGATTGTGATTTTCCTTGTTAACCATTCATAGTGAACCCTAGCTTGGCTTATAGGAGATAGCTTTTGGATTCCTTTAATTGCAACTATTGTTTGTCCTTTGTAATGTTTGAATTGATTGAGCGATCTATCAATTAGCATAATCATTGAGCTTGCATGTAGAACCTATATCCCTAGTGTTTAGCATATTGAATTTCTTGATTTATCTAGTTTCTTGATACCTTAGTAACCAACCATAACCATCCACATTCTTCGAACGAGCTTGATATAGGCTATAGCTTGCACCTACTCATTCCTTTGGGTTCGACCCTTTACTTAACATATACTCGTATTAGGTTGGTCAAGTGTTTACAAATTTAGTTTGGCTCTAGGAAATGGTAGAAAACGACCTACATTTTCCTCTTGTCAAAATGGCACCGTTGCCAAGGAGTGATATTGGTGCTTTGTTATAGTTATTGAGTCTATTTCATTCTTAATTGAAAAAAAAAAGATTTTTCTCTTTTAGGCTACACATGAAGCCGTGCTACTAATCATTTCTTTTGTAATTGTATGCATAGAGCACGTGGTCATTAACTAGTGCCATTTGATCCGAAGATTGAGAGGACTATTGCAAGATTAAGGGTTGCTAGAGGATCTTTGAGTTCTAGCACCTCAAGTGAAGAACCACAATAAGAAGAACAAGCAAGAATGGGAGAAAATCCAAGGGTGGCGTTGAAAGAATTGGGGATTCCCAGTGCATATAGATTTGAGAGTGGGATTGCTCCACCTACAACACATGTGAATGATTTTGAAATAAGGCTGGCAATGATCACTTTGATAGAAAGACAACAATTTAGTGGGGCCAAGCATGAAAGCCCACTTAACCATCTCAAGGAATTTGACAAATATTGCAATACTATCAAGGTGAGCGGAATTTCCCAAGAATTCATCCGCCTCAAGCTCTTTCCCTTTTCCCTCATAGAGCGTGCCTTGGAATGGCTAGACAAGGAGGTCAAGCCGAAATCTCCAAGGACATGGGACGAAGTTACTAAGGAATTTCTATCCCGTTTCTATCAACAAAAGAAAACGGCGGAGGCTAGAGCTTTGATTTAAGGTTTCAAATAAAAGCCAAGTGAGAGCCCCTATGAGAGAGATACAAAGAGTATCAAAGAGAATGTCCTCACCATGGAATTCCTACTTACCAAATTATTCAAATATTCTATGGCCTTAGTCCTCAAGGGAAATCATGTTTAGATGGAGGAGCCGGAGGTCCCATCATGAATTAAACGGAAAAGGAAGTGGTGGACATAATTGAAGACTTAGTGAGATACTATAGAGATTGGCAAGATGGAGAGAGAGAGTCGACTAGCAAGCTTAAATCTTCGGTGTACTCGGTTGATCATCAAAATGCAATCAACAATCTCTCCTCACAAATGACAAACTTGGGGAAGGAAATGTCCGCTATCAAGGCGAAGTTGGAAAGTGCTACCTCACAAGTCTCGTGTCTTCCCTCCCAATCTAAGGGAAGAGGTATGTCTTCTAATCCTCAACCTTCTCCCTCTTCTAGTACCATGCCTAGTGGATGCTTGTTTTGTGATGTTTGTGGATCAAATGATCATGATGCTTCTAATTGCCCTCATTCATGCATGGATATTTGTGATGATTAAGATGGAAATGTGAATGAACATGTGAACTATGCGTCAAACAATAATTATTCTAGGTTTGAGAATCGAATAGGCCAATGGAATAGGAATTACAACAATCATGGCAATTTTGACAACTATAACCGAGGTGGTGGTAATAGGAACTATGGGAACCAAAATTCCTGAGGTAAATATAACAAAATCCAAGGTTATAGTGGGCAAAATTAAAACCAAAATTATGGTAATCAAAACCAAAGTTATGGGAATCATAATCAAGGTAGTGGTAACCATAATCAAAGTTATGGTCAAAATCAAAATAGGGGTAATTGGAACAATCAAGGTAGGGGAAATTTTCTAAACAATGCTCAGAGAGCCCCCCCCCCCACCCCACCCAGATTTGTTCCAAAGACTCAAGGTGATAATTTCTATTCACAATCCTATTCTTCCTCTTCTAGGACTAATTTGGAAGAAATCATTGAAAATCAAACAAAGTTGTTGAACACTTACATGGATGTAAGTGACAAAAAATTAAATGAAATGATGACTCATACTAAGATGCTTGAATTGAAAACCAAATTTCTCAACTTGCCAATGCTTTTAAAGACCATGCTATTCCTTCCTCTTTACCTTCCCAAGGCCTAGATCCCAAGAGACCCGACAATACTATTGTTACAAGGAGTGGTAAGGTTCTTGAGGAGAGTTTGCCTAGGAAGAGTGGGACTAAGGAAGTCCCCAAGGAGGTTTTGGTAGAGGATGAGAGAGATGGTGCATCTTTAAGTGAGGTTGTGATTGAGACACCTAGTGAGGTGAGAGTAGAGAAAGTAATTGTGAAACTCAAGCTTCCTTATCGACAAAAATTCATTGAGACACAACTTAGATGAACAATTTGGAAGATTTATTAACATGCTCAAGCAACTTCACCTTTCTCTTCCATTTACCGAAGTTGTCACACAAATGCCCAACTATGCAAAATTCCTCAAAGACATTTTGAGAGGTAGGAGGACTTGTGATGTTGTAGAGACGGTGAACTTGACCGAGAATTTTAGTGCAATTATAATGAAGAAGATGCCACCTAAGCTCAAAGATCCTAGAAACTTCTCTATCCCTTGTGCCATTAACAAGATACCAATTGATAATGCCTTATGTTACTTAGGAGCTAATGTTAGCCTAATGCCATATTTAGTCTATCAAAGACTTGAGCTAGGGGAACTTTTTCCTTCCAACATTACCTTGCAATTGGCCGATAGGTCAATTAAGATTCCTAAGGGTAAGGTGGAGGATGTTCCTTTGAGAGTAGGGAAGTTTGTGATTTCGGTGGATTTTGTAGTTCTTGAAATGGATGAAGATGCTACCATTCCTATTATTTTTGGTAGACCTTTTCTTGCTACCTCGGGTGTCATGATTGATGTTAAGAGTTTAAAAATTTCACTTAAGGTAAGAGATGAGATAATTGAATATGACTTGAATGAAAGCATGAAGTATCCATGTTCTTCTTCAGAAAAACGCATGATGATTGACTCTCTTGATCATGTTGTGTCTTCCATGCATGAGCACTTGCTTACTTCTAACAATTCTCTTGAGAATATTTTGTTGAACAAGGAAAAGATAGGTGTTCCTAGCAAGGAAATGGCTTGGTATGAAGATGTGCTCAACAGAGGCATTGAGGATGTAGAAGAGCAAATTTGTATAAGCATTTTTAGCCAAGAAGCGTTGCAAGTGGCAACATTGAAGGAAGGTAAAGGTATTCCAATAGTTGAGCTCAAACCCCTCCCATCACACCTTAGGTATGAATTCTTGGGACCCAACTCCACTTTTCGAGTGATTGTTAGCTCTTCTTTGAGTGAGTTCCAAGCTCAAAACTTGTGTGATGTTTTGAGAAAGCATCAAGGTGCTTTGGGTTATACCATTGACGATCTCAAAGGTATAAGCCCCGCTTTATGTACACATCACATAACTCTTGAGGAGAGTGCTTTACCTTCTATTGAAAGGCAATGAAAGCTACATCCCCAAATGGGAGAGGTAGTGAAGAAGGAGATCACCAAACTTTTTGATGCGGGAATCATATTCCCCGTCTCTAGTTCTAGGTGGGTCTCTCCTGTTCATGTTGTCCCAAAGAAGGGAGGTATGACCGTCGTTGAGAATGAGAAAGGTGAGCTCATTCCAACGAGGACGGTCATGGGATGGAGGATGTGTATAGACTACAGACGTCTAAACACATTTACAAATAAAGATCATTTCCCCCTTCCTTTTATTGATCAAATGCTTGAGAGGCTAACAAGGCACAAGTTCTATTTTTTTCTTGATGGTTATTCGGGATTTTACCAAATCTCTATCCACCCGGATGACCAAGAGAAAACAACCTTCACTTGTCCATATGGTACATTTGCCTATAGGAGAATGTTGTTCGCCTTTACAATGCTCCTGCAACATTTCAAAGATGCATGATGAGTATATTTGGAGATATGTTGGAAGAGGAGATGGAGGTGCAGTGTTTATGGATGACTTCTCCGTAGGAGGTGTTTCATTTGAGGCATGCTTTGAAAACCTTGAGAAATGTCTTGCAAAGTGTAAGAAGGTGAAAACTTGGTTTTAAATTGGGAGAAATGTCATTTTATGGCGGAGGAAGGCATAGTTCTAGGCCATCAGATTTCTCACAAGGGGATAGAGGTGGATAAAGCGAAAATTGAGGAAATTGAAAAGCTTCCACCTCCAGTGAATGTAAAGTGAGTGAGATCTTTTCTAGGACATGCCGGATTTTATAGAAGATCAAGTTAGTAACTTGAAAAGTTGTTTTGGGTATTTTTATCCCTCGGGAGAGTTACGTCACAAAGATTGGTCTGGCTGAGTTGTACCTGCAAAAGCAACGGAGACTCCGGGTGGTTGGAGCTCCGCTTCCGTAGATCAAGTTAGTAACTTGAAAAGCGATAAAAGGACGGAAAATTAAATGAGATCTTCTCGGATTCCGAGATCAGGTGTTTCTCTGATGTGAGAGAATGTAGGTGTAATAAATGATTGAATGTGTCCTGTTTCGGGCATTTTTTTGATAACCCGAAAGGGGGGTATGGATTCCCGCGGGAGACAGATCCGGGATGCAACACTCGTACGGCCTGAACACCTGCAAAACAACGGATCTCCGGTGTGCCGGAGATCCGCCTCCGACGATCAAGTTAGTGACCGGAAAACGGAATTTTAGAGAGAGAAAGTAGAGAGAAGTGAGAGCATATTTTGGGCATTGTGCCTTTGGGAATTGTGTGTTGTCCCCTTCCATCATGAAATGATTGGGTATTTACAGGGAAGTGGGAGATCATGCTCCTAGGGTTTCATAACCTAGGAAGATTGGCTGCCCTATACGTGGTTGACACGTGTATTAGGGTTTCCTTCATGCTAGGCATGTTTCCTTAATGGGCTTTGAGCCCTTCATTTTCTGATATCTTTCTTTAGGCCACGTGTCATGCTCTTATTGGCCTTTATTTAGCTGAGCAGGATGCCACGTGTCGGCTTATAATCGGGCCACTTGTTGGCCTCTCATTTGTCTATCAAAAGGGGGTAAAAATACCCCGAAACATAAGCCCCTCGAGAGGGGTGATTTCTCTTTTCAAGAGGGATTATACCTCTCGAAAATGAATTTATAACTTCTTTGAATTCGACATCTTGTCTAGTTCAATTAAAAAGGTTTGATTAACTTGGAAAATTTTTATACCTTGGCCGGTATGATATTTTCTAAGTTAATCAATCATAATAATGATTGCCCTTGAACTAGACAGATGTCGATCATTATGCTTTTTAAGCCCTACTTTGATTGTCTTGCGACTGATGGGTTACTTACAGTACCTTTCTTTGTGGGTTTGATTAGCTATTAAGATTTTTCAATTCCTCTTATTAATGAGGTTTGCCCTATTTGGTCTACCCTTCTAAGGATTATTTTGGACCTAGGCTTGTTAAAAGATATTGTCATTTAGAAATTTTTTCTTTAATGGCCAATTAGGCTTAGATGCTTTTTTTTTTGCATTCATTCGGCATTTAGTCTTGAAGGTTTCAATTAACTTAAACTAGGATAATGCCGAGAAACATTTAACACTTGCCGAGGGGCTTTGCCTCGTGCCTGTGCCGAATTAGATATAGCATTTGCCAAGATTCTTAGTCTCGTCTTTATGCCACGTGGGATGGATCTTCCTTTATCTTTTCTAGGCGGCCAACGACTCTTTAGTTGTTTGGAATAACCTTTGAGAGGTAAATTGACATTATCTTTTTGGCCCTCTCAATAACTTCAAGTTCTTATTAACAAGAAGTTTCGTCCTATGCCCTTGTCACTTATGACTCAATTGGGCTCGGACTCAGTTGGGCGAAAGTTGACCATCTGTCACTTCTTGCCCTTGTTTTCAAAATTCTTTTTGGCGCATGGGCTTAAAATTCTTGCATTTTGGAGTACCTTTGAGATTTCTATTCGACATTTCTGCCGCCTAGAATCTTTGTACTTTGGAGGTTTAAGCTATACAATGTGTTTTTCTGATTAAATCTTCGGGATTATACTCGGTGTTTTACCATCGTATTGGAATTTATACTTGGCAATGTTACCGTATGTATCTTCCATTTTGGCTTTCTCCTTGCATAGGAGCTCGGCATATGTGCCATTTTGCTCTTTTGTATGGTAAGTCTTACTCATAGTTGGGGGGTGATGTATGAACATCTCAACCTCTTCTAGAGTTTCTGTACTTGTTTGGATGAAGGAGCCATTCAATGTACACTTGGATCATATAAAGATATGTACATTGCCTTATTAAGGGAGGCTTATCCGAAGGTATTAATACGTTTATTGGCCGAGGCCTTATAATAAGAGACCTTTGTCCTTAATTCATGAAGTGGCTACTCAATAAGGAACATTTGAACCTTAGTATTTCCTTATTGCCCCAATGGGGTGGCTTGTCTTTCAAAAACTTGAAAAAAAAAACGACGACTTAGTATTTGGTACATTAATTAGGTCGTTCAACTTGATTATATTGTAACGATACCCGACCTTGAAGCTATCTTGTAAGAAATGAGTGCTTGCATAGATGGTCGGACACTAAGTAGGCATCTTGAATTTATGGAGGGCCTACTCGGCCTGATTGCATTAGGCTTTAGAAATTTGTTGCCACTTGCGGTCTCTAGTAATAAGTCGGGGCATAATGGTCCTCGTGCACTTGGCTCTTCACAAGTGTCGTATCCTTCTAAACAAAGGTTGTTTTCTCATTAGCTGGTCAACACTTATACTCTTCCAATTTATCTTCCAAAAGGAAGATTATTTTCTCAAGCTAGGCCTTTCGGCTCATGCATCGGCCAGCTTGATCAGTTATTTTTCTATCATTTGCGTACTAGCCCCTATCCATTAGGACTTTATGTTGGTTAGCCTCATGTCCGTTTGATTATTTTCGGACAGGCCTGATCTTGGTGCTCGGTTTCACTTTGTTGTTGGACGAATCTCTAGAGGCCCCACTTCAGATGTTGCATGACGTCATACGGCAGGCTCCATGATTTGGCTAGGACCTAAATGCCTTGCCCTTGATCTATGTTGCTAGATACTCGTCACCGATGCCATTCGGCTGGAGCTTACTAAGTTTGGGTGACTCTTTCGATGCCCTTTGTATAAGTCTCAGGACTCCACATTTGGAAGCTCGGCATGCGTGCCGCCTAGCCCCTGCTCATTCTCCAACAATCGGCTGCCTACAACTTGGTTAGTTGTCGGCCGCTTAGTCTATTGAAGAGGGTCGTCCACTAGCAATGTGCACGTCACTTAGCGATATTGCTTTTTGAATGGGAGATAGGTAGGCTTCACTAAAGGGAAGCTCGACCATCTTACTAAAGGGAAGCTAGAAATGGTCTTGGCTTAGAGTTGTCTTGCATGCCCATCATTAAGGGATGACACGCAACGTTTGCTTAGACAAGATGTTGGTCGGTCTTAGCTCTTGCCCACTTGTCAACATTATTCTTGCCGCCTATTTTCTCAAAGCTAGCTTCATTTTTATGGCCAGCTCGGCATCATATCCATATTTGGCGAGGTAACCAGTAGCTAGTTGTTCTACTTTGGTGTCGAATTGTATGTGCCAATTAACTTCTTTTGCAAAGGCCGCCTAGAAATGAGAAGGAGGTTCCTTTGCTTAATAGCAGCTCGGCCACCTAGCTCGGCCAGGCTGTTAGCCGCACAAAAATGAGAAGGTGGTCTTTCGCTAAGTAGTAGCTCAGCCACCTATCTTGGCAAGATAACGTCCGCCTAAGAATGAGATGGTGGTCCTTTGCTCAATAGTAGCTTAGCCACCATCTAACTTCATTTGGCTCATTAGCCAATTCCTTCCATATACGCCGCCTCAAAGCGGTTAGGATGTCCTTTGCTACATAGCAGCTCGGACACCTAGCCATGGCCGACTTAGTACCTGTCCGCCTGGAATTGGTTAGGAGGTCCCTTGCTCAATAGAAACTCGGACACCTATCTATGGCCGACTTAGAACTTGTTCGCCTGAAATTGGTTAGCAGGTCCCTTGCTCAATAGCAGCTCAGACACCTATCTATGCCCGACCAACTATTCACTCGGCCAGGAAGCTCGAACGGTTTTTTTTTTTTTTTTTTTTTTTTTGGGCCTTAAATGAACCTGGGCGGCTAAAAAATCCTATTGATCCACAGGCGATTTTTCCTTATTTTACTCGGCCTCATTAGTGGCTTGACTAGGCTCTTGTCTTCCTAAAAGTCATTAGGTGACTCTTTGCTCGAAGGGTGGTCGGACACCTAGTGTTGGCCGGCCATCTATGCTTCCAAGGGTGAGCTCTTCATTTCACTTGGCCGATACGCTCGGTCAGATTGTTGGCCGCCTGAAAGTAGGAGCATGGACCATTGCTGTATAGCAGCTCGGCCAGCTTTCCTTGCCGCCTAAAGGTATTTGTTATACTTGAAAATCATGTCATATCAATGCTTGAACACAAATAAGCTTCTCAATTTATTTATAGCCCCGCACCTCAAGATTGACATTATATCTGGAGGTTTGCTCCCTTTTTCTCCACTTGGCCGAGTGTAGAGGATACACGTGTAAATGACACCCTTGCTGCGTACACATCTTTGATATTTATATATACATGCGTGCATCTCATTGCTAGGTGAATGCTTTATATATAATAATAATTCTTTTGATTTGAAATTATTATATATTCTATTTATCATCAAAATCATAAAACCATCATAAAGATATCTTTATCTTTGTAGTATGATTTAAAATGTCCGAATGATTTCTTGCACTTGCTCGGCATTTATAATAATCCATCAATTGCCGCATAGCCTGACTTGTGGTAGAACCTTGATGTTAGAAGAGCAATGATGGCCGCCTTCCTCACATTATACTCGGCATTTTTGCATCGTAGCCATGCCGAGCTGCTGTCTTTTAGAGGGCTTTCTTTGCTTTTTGACTCGGCCATGGGTGGACGCACAAAAATGATAACATGATGCTTCAGTAAGGGGCAGCTCGGCCAGGCTGCTTCGCCGTTGTGGCCGACCACCTATGCTCGCAAAAGCGGGCTCTTGATTTTACTCGGCCAGGCAACTTGTCCATCCTACCTGACCGTATATATTTAAGAACAAGGGGGGTTTACATGAGGGGACAACTCGGCCACCCAACTCATTTGTTTGCCGCCGCCAAACTTGTAGCAAAATTTAGCATTTTTCTTTATTCTGCCTCTTCACATCAGACATGTAAAAATGACTATTAATTAATTATGATAAATTATCATCATGGTAGCTTTTTGGAATTGCATGCCCACTTATATATTTGGCATTATTATGCTTGGGCAGCTTGCATGGCGATTTGACACATGCGTTCATGTGATGATGGCTGGCTTCATGTGCCATTCACCTTTCCTTTAATATTAATATTAATAATCCTTTGATTAAAAAGTATTCAATTTTCAGTTGACCCATATTATCATGATAAGGTTATAATCATGATAATTTTACTCTGCTGCTTGCCGCCCAGCTAGACTCCTAAGGAGGAGCTTTGCAATTTCATACGGCCACTCGGCCGCCTACAAATATAGAGGTGGGCCTTTGCTCATGTGCAACTCGGCCACCAAGCTTGGCCCTCTAGAGGCCGTATGAAATTAGGAAGGAGAGTCTACACTCTTAGGGAGCTCGGACATAGTTGCTTTCATGCATTCTTGCCGAGTTGCTATGCTGTTGAGGGTGAGCTTACCCATTTAACTCGGATGGGTTGTTGGCCGCCTAAAAGTAAAAATATGATGATTAGTCGATGGGCTACTCGGACACCCAGCTGCGGCCGACCAGCTATGTTTGTGATGACAAGCTCTCGCATTTTACTCGGCAAAAATGTTAGCCGCACAAAAGGGGAAAGGTGGTGCTTCGCTAATGTGCAACTCGGCCATGCTACAACAAGCTCGACCATGCCGCTCTTGGCCGAGCACCTATGCTCGTGTTAGCGAGCTATTTATTTTTGCTCGGCCAGGTTAATGACCGTGTGGAAAGAGAACATGATGCTTTGCGTAAGAGCAACTCAGCCTTCTGTTAATGCCGTCCAAAGTTTATATAAACTGATAATCGTATATCTTTAAAAATAATAATAATATTATATATTTAATAATATTATTATCATAATATCAGACAAGCATATTAATCATGCTCATGCTAAAAAGAAGTAGATCAAATCATGATTGCTCTCAATGCTTCATTCGGCCAGATGCCTAGCTCTACCACCTTGCCGCCTAGAAGTGCATAGGTGGTTCTTCACTCAAAGGTAGGTCGGACGCCGATGTGGCCGACCATCTATGCTCGTGAAAGCGTGCTTTAGGATTTCATTCGGTCAGCTCTCTAGGCCGTATAGAACTAATAACATGGGGCTTCACATGGGAGCTGCTCGGCCAGCTTGCTACTCGTATATCATTTAATGCCGCCTATAATCACGACAATGAACCTTCATTATATGGCAGCTCGTCCTCTTGGCAACTTAGACAAGCTGTTGGCCGCACAAAATAGCAAAGGGGGTTCCTTGCTCTAAGGCAGGTCGGACACCCAACAAAATTAAAAGGGTCGACTAGGTATGCTTGGAAAGACATGCTTTCCCATTACGCTCGGCAGAGATGTTGGCTGTTCAAAAGCATACTCATGATACTTCCTAGAGGTGCAACTCAGTCAAGGTGTCTTCTCGATCGGCCATGCTAGCTGCTGCCAACCAGCTATGCTTTTATGGGCAAGCTTTACTTTTTGCTCGGCCAACTTACCTTGGCCATATAGAATTTGGAACATGGAGCTGAGCTTCACGCCTTCACGTAAGGGCAACTCAGCTAGCCTAGCTGCTCACATGGCTGCTCGGCCAACCGCATGGCAAGGACGAAGCTTCGCGATTTCTCACGGCCTTAATGCCGCCTATAAGAAAATCCCATATACATCACTCGGCCATCATTATGCCAAGTAAATGCTTGAAGGTGAGTTTGAAATCACATGTGCCGAGCTGCAATCCTAATGACGGTGAGGTTCGACTTTTTACTCGGCATGAGGGCAGCCATACTCTGAGCTTGTAGCAGCCATGATCGACATTCAAGCTTGTGAGTTGATTATGTCGAATTGCTATGCTCTGAGCATCAAGCTTTGCATTTTCATCCGGCATTATTTTGGCATGTACGATCATCATAACTCATAAGCCGCTTATCTTGGACTTAATTGAGCTTGAACAATGAGCTAATTTGCTCACTATTGCTGGTCTAGTAACGGTGGTGCCGAGTTGCTATTCTCTAAGCCACCAACATTTACACTTCTTCCGGCATTTTTATTAAGTCATTATTGCAAACATGACTGGCTCATCCATGAATAATGCTAAGCAATTTCTTACTTAACTGGTTGGGCAACCTTAGTACGTATGGCTAGGTGCGAGACGGCTTCAAAGCTTTCATGCCCACTCGGCTCTTTAGGGGGCCGCTGAAATTGTTCTCGACCAAAGAGCTTCAGTAAAATTGATGTAACTAGGTAGCCAGGCCATAGTATTTTAGTAATATAGTACTTGATGAATACCCCTCACGAGATTAGCATGTACAGCTGGGTTGCGTTGCCATGCACATTGTAATATAATATACTATTAGTCTATAATACATAAATGTATAAACATATACTATTATACATAAATGTGTGTATATATATATATATATATAGTGCTATTAAGTATGCAGCTCCCAAAATTAGTTGGGCGGCATTTACTTTCTTTCCTTTTTTTCTCTTTTCTTTTCTTTTCTTTTTTTTTTTTTTTATATATATATTAATTTTGTATTATTACAATAATACAACTATCTTTTCTCGTTCAATATTCTTGGCCATTCGGCTTATATATATATATATATATATATATATATATATATATATATATATATATATATATATATATATATATATATATATATATATATATATATTTATTGAGTCGTCCTTTGACGCTATCTCTCGGACGTACTCATGAAATTTCAAGTATATTTACAACTTGCAAATTTCTAAGGGCTTGTACGCTTAGGAGTGTCCTTGCCCTATTTAGGTAAAATATATCTTGGGCGATTTTTAGGAAGTCTGATGTTTATCCGTCCGTCCATTATAAGGACGGATGGATGAATCGACCGTGTGGTCTTCATGGCCGAGTAATATAGCTAAGGGGTTCCCCTGCTTGACATTCTACTCGACCTGTATGAGTAGCTATGCTTGTGACAGCAGGCTTTTCAATTTGGCTCGTATAGGCTGCTTGGCTGCCCTGTACGAGTAGCTATGCTCGTGTCCACGAGCTTCTCAATTTGGCTCGTACAGGCTGTTTGGCTGCCCTGTACGAGTAGCTATGCTCGTGTCCATGAGCTTCTCAAATTGGCTCGTACAGGCTGCTTGGGTGCCCTGTACGAGTAGCTATACTCGTGTAAGCAAGCTTTTCAATTTGGCTCGTACATGCTGCTTGGCTGCCCTGTACGAGTAGTTATGACCGTGTCCACGAGCTTCTCAATTTGGCTCCTACAGGCTGCTTGACTTCCCTGTACGAGTAGCTATGCTCGTGTAAGCAAGCTTTTCAATTTGGCTTGTACAGGCTGCTTGGCTACCCAGTACGAGTAATTATGCTCGTGTCCACGAGTTTCTTGATTTTCCTCATCCATTTGATAAGTCATTTGACTATCTCGCGGGTTCACATCAAACAATGTAAGCTGACAAAAATTTTATTTGATTTTTTTTTTATAATCATAATAATGATCATGACTTTGGGTTTTAGTGCCGCCCCATCTTATCTTCATACAAGAGTTCGTCTCATTCTCTTAAGAATGACGACAATCTAAAAGAATTACAACTTTGCCCTTACAATGGGTTACATTTGTAACGAAGAGTTCTACTTCATGATTTGGTGTTCGGATATGGCTAAGTGCCATTGCAGATGTATCTCCCCACAGACGGCGCCAAATGTTTCGGGCATTTTTTGGATAACCCGAAAAGGGGGTATGGATTCCCGCGGGAGACAGATCCGGGATGCAACACTCGTACGGCCTGAACACCTGCAAAACAACGGATCTCCGGTGTGCCGGAGATCCGCCTCCGACTATCAAGTTAGTGACCGGAAAACGGAATTTTAGAGAGAGAAAGTAGAGAGAAGTGAGAGCATATTTTGGGCATTGTGCCTTTGGGAATTTTGTGTTGTCCCCTTCCATAATGAAATGATGGCGTATTTATAGGGAAGTGGGAGATCATGCTCCTAGGGTTTCATAACCTAGGAAGATTGGCTGCCCTATACGTGGTTGACACGTGTATTAGTGTTTCCTTCATGCTAGGCATGTTTCCTTAATGGGCTTTGAGCCCTTCTTTTTCTGATATCTCTCTTTAGGCCACGTGTAATGCTCTTATTGGCCTTTATTTAGCTGAGCAGGATGCCACGTGTCGGCTTATAATCGGGCCACTTGTTGGCCTCTCATTTGTCTATAAAAAGGGGGTAAAAATACCCCGAAACATGTCCCACAATTTAGGGAATATCTCCCTATTTATAGGGTCGTTGGAGAGTGTGCCCCTATCTAGGTCACTTGACCTAGATTTGGTGGGCTGCGCCGTTTTACGGCGCTCTTTGAAATTGGGCCCTTGAAGGCCGCAATTTCATGAGATATATGAAGGGGGCACGTGTCAGATGGCTATTGGTCCACTTGGACCATCCTGGGCTTGACACATGGCCCTGTCTCATTGGTCCACATGTTTAGGGTACTTTTACCCTAAACATTTGCCCCTCATAGGGGTCACGTGGCGGGTCACATGACGCTTGTGACACGTGTTCATCTGTGAGAGATGAACAGTGAAAACGACTATTAAATCTTGGGTATGACGGGGATGCCCCCATTTCACCCCTCTATAAATAAGGGTTTACCCCTCCTTCTCTTCTCTCACTGTTTTCTTTATTTTGACTTTCTAGAGAGAGAAAGAGAGATTCTTAGAGAGAGATACTCTGGTCCTTTCTCCGTCAAATTCTCAAGATTTCCGTGTGCTCACTTTGACAACACCCAGTCACCCGTCTGTAGCAATTTTCAGATTTTTTCAGAGCTAAAGTAAGGTAATCGCCTGTACCCTCTTTCAGCTTTTCCTTCATTTCAGTTTGTATACATTCCTTTTTCCATCTGTATACATAGTCTTTAGAACTAAAAATGAGCTCTCAATGCACACACTCGGCATTGCCTAAGACATTCAGCCGATCTCCTGGTACGGCTGAATCTAGAAAAGCGGGTGCCTTTTCTAGACTGTCGGAACTACTGTGCTCATCCCCGAATTCCTCCCTCTCTGTGTCTGTGACGGACATATTGGCCAGAGTTAAACAAACGGCTATTAAGCCTAGAAGCCGGCGCACTAGGGAAGTGCCCGCGGATGAGGTTGTTCCGAATGGGAAACAAGAGGAATCAGAGGAGAGGAGTGGTTTCTATGACGAGGCTCCTTCATCCTCTTGGTTCTGCAGCCGCTCTATGAGTATTTTGACCGTCCCCTCGAGGTCCTCAGCCTTCTTCTACGCCTCCTAGTGGGGCTTCAGCTTCTCCTTGAGGCCCTTGACCTCATCTTTGAGCTCTTTGACCCGCCTCCTCGCTGCGTCCAAGTTCTGCTGGACTTGCAGATTTGCCGATGCTTGGGAAGACAACATATCAAGTGTTAGAACTTCATTTTGGGAAATCTCTAACTCAAGTTTGTCCAAGGAAGAGGCGGCCCGAGTGTGTGCTGCCTTTACCTCTTTGGTCTTATCGTTGAGTGGCATTTTAAGACCACTCACGCGCAGCTTAGCCTGTAGTCGGCCAAAACAAAAAGAATACATCAGAAAACATTCGACTTAATCCTCAATCAAGTCGAAAGACACAAGTCTTACCTCGTAGAGAAGCGCCAGTATGGCGTCAAGGTCAAGAGTTCTGACTCCTATGACAAACGCCTTGTCCTCAGGATCAAGCGTCCGGAGCATCTGCTTGGCCATCTAAAGGACAATCGGCTTTGTTGAAGCATCTGTCAAGATAAGTAAAATAAACTAAGTGAGAACTTTGAAAAGATAGTTGCAATTTTATCAATAAAGAGCATGGCCGGATGTATTACCTTCCTCCACTCTTGTGGCATCGCTGCCGTCTGCTAAGCCGTCAGTAGTATTGAGTGGCTTGCCACTCTTCGACACTCTTTGCTGAGCCGTCACCGGTGACCGGCTCATCGCTAATCTAGGCCGTGCCAGGTGCGTTTGGGAAACCATTTTGGAAAAAGAAAAATGCAAAAAATTAATTAATGAAAAGATCAGGTGGTTACCTTAGATGAAGGTACTAGAGGCGCTTGGTCTGAAAAGGCGGACGAGCTGGCCGAGTGTCGGAGAATGTAGATGTCAAAGTCTTTGAAAGTCTTTGAAACCAAGGGAAGTCAACCCTCCTATTTATAGAAGGGGTAAAAGACTTGGGGTAAAACCCTAAATTCAAGTGAACAGTAAAAAGTTACTTCTCGGCCAATCAAAAGCTGACATTTATCACAGGCGTCACATGGCATGCCACGTCACTCCTATTAGGGGCAAATGATTTAGGGTATTTAATACCCCCAAACGGACCAATGAGAGAGCGACCACATCTCCCTCTAGGAGGCATCCAAATGGACTCTCCAAATGCGTGACAAGTGTCACTCAGATATTCCCCCTTGGAAATGGCGGCCTTCAAGGCCCAAAATCAAAGGGCGCCGCAAAGCGATGCTGCCCTAATCCCTAAGTCATCAAACCCTAGGGTAGGGGACGTTTTCCTAGGATCCTATAAATAGGGAGATTCCCCCAATTATTGGGACAGTCTTTGGACACCTCGAACTTTACATCTTAATCATTAAGGCATTTGTTCTTTAAAACAGATAACACCTGAGCTTGGAATCTGAGCAGATATCTTACTTTTCGCACGTTGTCACTTCGATTCCGAACTAACGTAATCTTTAGAGGTGGACCCCCGACCATTCAGAGCTCTGTTTGTTTTGTAGGTACAGGAGACCTTGGTGAACCAAGTCTTTTAGTTGTAACTTTCCCAAGGGACACAAAAAACCCCGAAACTGGATCAATGAAGAAGTGAGATATGTCACCTACTGGCTGGAAACTCGAGACGGCAGGCGGATGCCTTGATCTTGGAACGTAGACACCTTGAAAAATTACTACTTCTGAGACTAGTAAATTTTTATAAATAAAAAGCTTATGAATGAAAAAATTGCTTTTTGTTTCCAATTTAAGTTAATTGCTTTGCATATATATACATTTGTAATAATATACTACCGCCTGTTGACTACATAAACGGTCTATCAAATAAATAAGTTGGGTTAAAAACTTAGCGGCTAACTTGATATTTAAATTGGTGGAACTTCATATGTACAATGCACAACCGACCCCAATAATGAATAAAACTAAGCAAAGTTAAAAGACTTAGTGGCTAAAATGATATTCAAAGCAAGGCCAATGGCCGGATGCAAAATTATTTTTATAAATTCGTCTGCTCCTATTTGAGTATGGCGTCCGGTACGCCCCTCTAGGTGTTATCGTTGCATAGGGCTTTCTATCGTTTTCTCTATCAGCATATGCAAACGACAAAGATTGAATGACCAAATTGGCTAACTCATAGTTGTCTGACCCAAATTGTCCAGATGAATGATTAAGCCTAAAACCGGATGTCAAGTGACATCAGTCGGTAAATTACTGAAGTTCTCTATTAGACTATTTAACGAAATTGTACCAGTCACCCCAATGGGGCAAACGAACCAGGTGCAATGGATTGAAGGTATCCTAGACGACCTTTAAGTTGTCTGGGATCTATCAGACAGGCAGACAATATGTCCCTTGTTTCATTGACTGCCAGGCGGCAGTTACCCGTCTGGCTCACAAAGAAATTATATGCAAATACCCGGTTGGGTGCAACGGTTGTTGTTGACGGTTGTGTACTTGGTTTGGGGCAATCACTACTGTGATTGATTGACTTAGGAACATTCCATAATCTTTAAAGTGTCAAACATTTTAAAGTCAATCAATCAAAGAAGTAATGAAACCAATCACACAGCCGCTAGGGGCAAGAGTAGCCGGTATACCATTTGAAATTCCGCATGCTTTAAAAAGTTAGGGAAAATTGAAAAATAGAAATTGCAAAACTTAAATGCAAAAATGTAATAAAATTACACATTCATCAAGCCGACTAAGTAGGCAAATTTCATTTAAAACTGGTTAAAAATGGAAAATATCGTTAACCAGATAGACATCCGGGAAAATTGAAAGTATGATTGTTATCCGACCCTTAGTCGGTAAAATTACAAAAATACTCAGCACACAGGCTGGAAAGAAACAAAGGTTGGCATACTTCCGCTGAAATAAAAAAAGGGGGAGAAAGCTGAATCACTGTAGCTGCTAGGTCTATTCCGGCTAGTTCTGACCGATTGGGAGGCTTGCTTTAGTATGAGCGTCGGGAACCCGGCCATCCTGGACTTGATCATCTTAAACTTCATCAGTCTGAACTTGATTATCCTAGTCTACAGCCGGCTCCTCCTCGCCATCAGAAACCTCGTAGCTTTGCTTATGATCCATGCCTTGAAGGGAGGCGGGGCTTGCTCGTTGAGTTGCTGTGCATGATACACCTTAGTGGCGTAATCGTATCGAAGTTTCAGCACATCAAACTCAACCTTGGGATGGAGCATACCCTAAGCAATGCGCAGCCGGGCCTTTGTGTCCCGCTCATCCTCAGCAACCAGCCGCTTCTGCTCTTGGGCAATCTTATCCTTGTGTTTATTCCTTAGTTGGACGAGTTCGACCCCCAGGAGGCTGACGTCTACCCTAAGCTGGGTGTTTTCTATATCAGCTCCCTCTAAGGCCTTGAGGTTTGACTGAGCAGTCTTCAGCTCCCCTTCAAGCTTAACCACCCGTTCATTTGCGGCAGCCGTCAAATTCCTTATCAGCTCTTCCTGTTTTAACCTTACCTCAGATGATTTAATTTTAGTAGAGTTGAGAGCTTGAACGACCCTCTATTTAGCACCATTTACCTCTTCTCCCTTCCATCTGAAGGGGACCCTAAGCCTGTCTACCCTCAGCATCAGCTGAAAAGGTGGGGATAAACGGTAAGCAAAGTTAGCTAAAAATCTTAAAAAGTGAAGACATAAGTAGAAGATTACCTCAACCAGCTAGTCCTGGATCCGGCCGAAATCCACGACCTGCATATCCAGCATATAGTGTTTCTCTGTCCGGGTAAGAGTCCTCACCATCATCTTAGCAAACACCTGCATGTCAGGCGGAGCTGAGGGAGTATCTGCACCAAAAGAAGTACTTAGTGAGAAAGCAGCACAGGCGGCACCCGACTCATGCGGGCTGCTCATAGAACCTTCAGGCGGATTGACCCGAGTCTTGACTCGCATATAGTCAACCGGTCAAGGGATTTCGACTCGTGGCTTACCTTTGATACGCGGCTGAGGAGTTTCCCCTTTAGCCACTACAAAGTCGTCTGCAATAGTGACTGGCTTACCACCCTTTGATGCCGTTGAAGCATTCAGCTGTTTCCCAGAAGATCACCCCGAAATTTCGCTTAGAGCCTTCAACACAACAAGGTTCTTGCCCCTGGTTGTAGGACGATCTAGGTTGGCTGAAGAAGAGGTAGAAGGGTTCTTTCTTCCCGTCTTAGATGGAGTTTTGGTCAGCTCATCCCCCGGCCACTTAAATAGCTTAGAAATTAAGCGGGGGATTGACTTGCTTCCGCCCTACAAGCACACAAATAGAAGATACAAACGGAATTACAATCGGAAATTTATAAGTTGAATGAAGGGGGTACAACCTAAAGTTTGAGTTTGGCAGGCGGCTTACCCCTCCCTTCTTCGCTTCCTTGGCGTCCAAGGCAGCCTTCTTCTCCAGAAGAGCAGCTGATTTAACAAGCGTCATCTCTGGAGGCACCATGTTCTTCTTTTCGTCTGCAAAAACAAAAGCAACAGTTGGTCAAAAGATGAAAAAAAAACAAATAAGGTATTAATACAGACGATAAATTGCCGAGTGTGTTATAAGTCTACCCCGCTTGAACATAGGGCTAAGCCCACAAGCGAAGAGAAAGGCCTCGTTCGTAAAAGAAGTCTTGATGGGGTATCCGGTCGCCCCGGTGGGGGGGGGGGGGGGTTGGTGCAACTTCGGAATGAAAAGGTTAGGAACTTCGGTCAGTCACCGGCTGATGTCTGAGGACATCCGGTATTTCGAAAACTTAACCTTTTTTCACTTTTTCTGGCCAGACGGCTATGAGTTGACCAATTTAGTCGATCAATCTTTGCCGTCTGCATAAGGACGTAGAGCAAACAGGTAGGAAGCCCTCTGCGACGATCGCACCCGGAGGGGTGTTGCCGGACGCCTTTGTCCATGTTGGGATAGGCGATTTTATAAAACAAACAGCCATCCGGCAATTGGCCTCTTGTCTAGGTAGAGACCGGCTGTGTTTAGGGTAATTTTACCTCGCCACGTGGTCCAATCAGAGGATGACACCTGTCAGCCTCAGGATGGCCCAAAGTGGACCAATCCCCGCTTGACACGTGTCACTCCAGAAATTAAGGAAAAAAGGCGGCCTTCAGGCCCAAATCCCGAGAAAGCCGCAAAGCGGCGCGGCCCACCAATGATTAGGGTTCAGTGACCTAATAAGGGGCACAATTCCCAAGGACCCTATAAATAGGGAGATGTCCCTCTTTTTGAGGGCACGTTTTACCTTTTATTACACTTGCATTCTCTCACATCAGAGAAACATCTGAGCTTGGAATCCGAGCAGATACCCACCTAGATTTCCGTTCTCTTTATTCCGTTTCAAGTTACTAACTTGACCGTCGGAGGCGGAGCTCCAACCACCCGGAGGGACAAAAACACCCAAAACATTTGGCGCCGTCTGTGGGGAGAGTACCTCGAAGATGGTTCAAGAGTTTGTACCACCTCCTAACCGTCTGGGCGAAGACCTAGAAGTCTTTACAGACCAGGAGGATGAGGATCCTCAGCTCGAAACCTTTACAGCCGAGGATGGCTCGCTCGGAATCAAGAGCATCCGGCCTAGAGATGCTTACAGGGGTTGGTTGATGCCACTTGGTGTCGATGTTTCCCGGCTACGTTGAAGGGTATTGCCCAACAATGGTTTGGCAATTTGCTAGCCGGGTCCACTGATAGTTTCACGAAGCATGCCTCCCTATTTTCTTCCAACTTCTCAATGAACATCCCTGCTAAGAAAACAAGCCTGGACTTGAGCACCATTAAGCAGGGGGAGAGAGAAGGGTTGCGCTCCTATATGAGGCGGTTCAATCTGATAAGAATTCAGATTCAAGGACTGTCTGACGAGGTAGCTTTTACAGACTTTTTCAAAGGTCTGAGAGACGGGTCGACCTTTAAGTTCGACCTAGTCAGAAAAGGGGCTTTCACCTTACATGCGGCCCTGAGGGAGGCGGAAAGCTATATCCAAGCTACCGACCTCTGCTCGCCTGGTAAGCAGTCGGACTCCAAGAAGTCCGACAAATAGAAAGACAACCGGTCTGCTCAACCGGCCAAAAACAAAGAAGAGAGCAAGAAAAGAAAAGAAGTCTGGGCGGTTACTGACTCTGACCAGCCGTCCCAGAAGAAAAAGAAAGAGTTTAAACCGTACGTCCCCAAGTACGAGTTTAATAAAGACTGCAACTCCATCCTCATGGAGGTAAAGGACCGGCTGTCCATTGAGAAGCCGAATCCTATGAAGAGTTCTGTCCAGTCACGGAACAAAAATAAATTCTGTCATTCCATGAGGAGGTCGGCCATAACACCAACGACTGCTTCAGTCTTCAGCGGGCGTTGGACCGTCCGGCTGACAAAGGGCTGTTGAAGTCCTACATTTCTAAGTCCCCATCCGGGGCAAAAAAGAAAAACAAGGGTCAGTCCTCCAAGACTACCCCCCAGCCTGCTAGTAGCTCGGATACCGATAAGGAGCTGGTCTACACAATAGCAGACGGGTTCTCCTTTGGTGGCCCTACCATCCGGGGCACCAAGAGCCATCTTCGAAAGATGGACAAGGATGATGACGAGCAGGCGTCTGCAAGCACATCCTTCCCAGACGTCTTGATTACTGAGAAGGATAGGGGCAGCGTCCGCCGTCCGCATGATGACCAGGTTATCATTGAATGTAAGGTTGCCAACCAACTGGTTGGAAGAATACTTATTGACACCGGCAGCTCATCAGACATCATCAGCCTCCGGTGCTTGTAAAAGCTGAAATATAACGTCAGCAGCATGCATCCGGTCACCCACCCCTTGGTTGGTTTCGGGGGTGGGATGGTCTACCCAGCCGGAAGAATTGACTTACCCATCCGGCTGGGAGAGAAGGGCCAAGGACGACATATTGTCGTCAGATTCTTGGTCGTTAAGGAGTTGACTGCCTACAACATTATCCCTTGTCGGCCGACCCTCAACGTAGCCAAGGCAGTAATCATCCCATCTCTCATGCTCATCAAGTATGAGATGGATGACGGCACTGTGGGTTCCCTGAATGGGGATCAGAAGACGGCCCGAGAGTGTTATCTCTCAGTCGTCAGAAACACTGTGGCCCCAGACAGCCAGGAACCAATAGACCTTGACAATGTCAAGGATGCCGACCCTGCGCCTGTCCCACCAGTAGCTGGAAAGAAAAGAAAGGCACCTCTGGTGGTGGAGGTGAAGAAAGAGAAAAAATAGCAATCACTGACAGGTGAACGGTCAGATGAGCTCCGCCTTCAACCGGATGGTGAAAGTATTGATCTCGTTCTGGATGAAAGCCGCCCAGAACGTACTATGAAGGTTGGGACGGTTGCTCATGCTACTTTGGGTGCAAGCTTGCACCTTCTGCTGAAGGAATTCAAAGACGTTTTTGCCTTTGAAGTGGAAGAGATGCCAGGCGTCAGCCCGGATCTCGCTGTCCACAAACTCGCCGTGGACCCCAAAAAGAAGCCCATCCGGCAAAAGAAAAGAAACTACGGCGAGGAAAGAAGTCAGGCGGCAGCTGCCGAAGTCAAAAAGCTGCTAGACGCCAGGTTCCTCCGGCCCTGTAATTTTCCCGACTGGGTAGCCAATGTGGTCCTTGTTAAGAAACCGAATGGGACCTGGCGCATGTGTGTTGATTACACAGACCTCAACAAGGCGTGTCCAAAGGACAGTTACCCGCTACCAAAGATCGACAGTCTGGTCGACTCTTCAGCCGGTCACGCCTTGATGAGCTTTATGGATGCCTACTCCGGCTTCCATAAGATACCCCTGTGGAAGAATGATCAAGAGAAGACGGCCTTTGTCACTGATCAGGGGTTATTCTGTTATAATGTGATGCCGTTTGGCTTGAAAAATGCGCCTGCCACTTTCCAACGGATGATTAATACGGTCTTCATTAATCAGATTGGGAGGAATGTGGAGGCGTACATTGATGACATGATAGTCAAATCCAAGCTACAGACGGATCACCTTGCTGATCTCCGAGAAACATTCACCACCCTCAGGCGGCATAGGGTTATGTTAAATCCTAAGAAATGCGTCTTTGGTGTTGAGTCTGGGAAGTTTCTCGGATTCCTGATTGATCAAAGGGGGATAGAGGCTAACCCCAAAAAGATACAGGCGGTGATAGACATGAAGTCACCCCGTTCTGTCAAGGAAGTGTAGAGGCTCACCGGCTGTCTGGCTGCCTTGGGGAGGTTCCTCAGTCGGTCACGCGACAAGTGCCTCTACTTCTTCCAAGCAATCAGGAAGAAGACCAGATTTGAATGGGGGGAGGATGATGAGGCGGCATTCCCGAGGTTGAAAGAGCATTTACATTCTCTACCTAGGTTGGTCAGTCCTTTACCTAGGGAGACGTTGTACATGTACTTAGCCGTCTCAGATCATACCCTCAGTGCCGTTCTCCTTGCCGAGCGAGACGGCGTGCAGCTCCCGGTTTACTTCATTAGCCATATTCTTAAAAATGCTGAACTCCGGTATCCCATGGTTGAAAAATTTGGCCTTGCTCTGTATATCTCTAGGCCGGATGCTCTTGATTCTAAGCGAGCCATCCTCGGCTGTAAAGGTTTCGAGCTGAGGATCCTCATCCTCCTGGTCTGTAAAGACTTCTAGGTCTTCGCCCAGACGGTTAGGAGGTGGTACAAACTCTAGAACCATCTTCGAGGTACTCTCCCCACAGACGGCGCCAAATGTTTTGGGTGTTTTTGTCCCTCGGGAGAGTTACGTCACGAAGTCTGATCCGGCTGAGCTGTACCTGCAAAATAACGGAGACTCCGGGTGGTTGGAGCTCCGCCTCCGACGGTCAAGTTAGTAACTTGAAACGGAATAAAGAGAACGGAAATCTAGGTAGGTATCTGCTCGGATTCCAAGCTCAGATGTTTCTCTGATGTGAGAGAATGCAAGTGTAATAAAAGGTAAAACGTGCCCTCAAAAAGAGGGACATCTCCCTATTTATAGGGTCCTTGGGAATTGTGCCCCTAATTAGGTCACTGAACCCTAATCATTGGTGGGCCGCGCTGCTTTGCGGCTTTCTCGGGATTTGGGCCTGAAGGCCGCCTTTTTTCCTTAATTTCTGGAGTGACACGTGTCAAGCGGGGATTGGTCCACTTTGGGCCATCCTGAGGCTGACACGTGTCATCCTCTGATTGGACCACGTGGCAGGGTAAAATTACCCTAAACACCTTGAAAATCCATGTCTCAGCCAAGGACAGGGGTCACATGGAGGACAACTTAGAGAGATTTAAACAAATGCACCCTTTAGGAGACGGGTACAAAATCAGGGTGCCGTCTGAGGAAGGTACCATCGCCTGGGAAGATGATCAACAAAACGCCAACAGCTACTTCGGCTGTTATGAGGCGACGTTCAAGGCCGGTCTTCGCTTTCCCCTTCACCAGGCGGTGAAGGCAATCTTGAGAGGCTACGGCCTCGGAGTCTGGCAACTTACCCCCAATTCTTGGGCAAACATCTTGGGGTATGTTGCCGCCTGCGAACTCCAAGGGCTCCATCCCGGCTGGGAGGCTTTTGCTAAGATGCATTGTCTTAGCCGAAGCCTAGGCGGCTGGAGGGCGTGGTACACTTTAACCCCGTATCCCCAATACATGATGACCTTAGACAAGGTCTCTAAATTTGACGGCTGGAAGCACAGGTTCTACCTGTTGACGGCTCCCAGCAGGCGGGAGAACTATGAGTTCCGCCAATATAATAAGAAGCCCGAACTGATGGGCCGGAAGTGCTGTCTTCCCCGGATCCCAGATGAGGACTTCGACAAAATAATTGAGGCATACTTTTTCGGCCTCACAAACGCAACCTTGTCAACCGGGGAGACAATAAAAGTCCCCAAGAACTAGATCCCTAAGAGCGCCTGGTTCAGGGACGAGTGTTTCTTAGCCACCTGCGGACTAGGAAACATGTTTACCAAATGTATGCGCCTAAGTTCACATCCACCTGTAGTACTTTTGTATCAGAATTGCTTGATGATATATTGATCAACTTTTTTCTTTTTGCAGAAGAAGCTTTACGCATGTTGCAAACTGAGAAGACACCCAAGCGGTCCTCTACAACCATCCGCAAGGAGCTTGCGGAAAAACTGGCGGTCGCAGTCAAGGCCAAGGTAAAAAACGCTTGACTCTTTCTTAGGTTGGCCTCAAAGTTTACTTTCTCCGGATGCTAACTTTAACTTGGTTATTTTCACAAGGAGGAGAGGTAGGGAAGACGTTTGAGAAAGATCTCAAACGGGCAAGGGAGGAATCCGCCTCCACCCCCAACAAGACAAAAAAATCCAGCTCTGCCATAACTCCTGGCGCCTCAGCCGGGAATAATCAGATGCGGATAGGGGGGCGAAATGAGAGGATAGGCGGCAGTCTAGGCCTCGACCTCGTCAACCCCATATCAGCAACCGGGGGGTTTAGCACGCCTGCAAGCGGCTCCTGCTTGGCTAGTTCTGAAGGTAAGAACCCATTTGAATCCCCGCCTGAGCTGGGGTGGCCTTTGCGAGTGAAATCCCACTCCAAACAGACGTCATCCTCAGATGGTTGGCAACAGATAAGTGCTACCTTAATTTCGCACTCATAACCTGTTGATTATGGTGCAGATCAATCTCCCCGCTGGCTAGACGTCCAGAAGCATGCTAAGGCCATGTTGGAGGCGGTGAGCAGGAAGGACAAGAACGCTATCCCTGGGATAGAGACGTTCAATCTGGAACGAATCCTGTCCCTTCTGGCTAAGGTAAGATACTTAACAAATTTTTCTAAGTGCTTTACTCCGCCTGCAATACTAACTTGATTTGCTTTTGCAGGCTCTGCTGCGGGTAGACGGGCTCAAGCGTCCTTATACCCGCTAACGGGAAGAGGTAAAAAGGGCCAAGAAGTCCGCAACAGACGCTGATAATGTTGCTTTAGACTCCACTATCGTAAATGAACTTGAAACTAAAGCAATCACCATGACACAGGCGTCGAAAATCCAGTAGCTGGAGGCGGATATGAAGACGGCCAACCAGCGGGTGAGCGACGCAGAGACGACTCAGAAGAAGGCGGAGGAGGCTCAGAAAAAGGCGGAAGAGGGCCTCAAGAAGGCTGACGAGGCACTTAAGAAGGCCCAGGCGGACCTTGGCACGCTCTAAGGTGTTTCTGAAGAGAACACCAACTTGAAAGCCAAGGTTGAGAAGCTGGAGAAGGAGGCTGCCCAGGCTCAGATAAACTTTGCAGCAACTCTAGAGGTAGAGAAAAACCGCCTGGTTGCTGAAAGCGATGCTAACAACGATGCTAGAATGAAGATCGCCTGGGCTGCCATGTACCCAGACAAGGATTATGGCGTCTGGGCACTGGCTCACATGTACGCCGAGGACGTGGTGTACTTGAGAGAGAAAGGTGAGCCAGAGCCTGAGTCCTTCAACGCCTGGGCAAACGCCAACACTGAGCTTCCCGCGCCTGAGCTACCCGGTCCTGGTGAAGCGCATGAGATTCCCTCAGATGATGAGGAAGAGAAGGAGGACCAGGAGGAGCCGCTTGTGGGCTAGAAGTGATTTCAGCGGCAGTATGGCAACTCTTTTTTTTTTTTTTTTCTTTAATCTGCGGCAGTACGCCAAAAACTTACTTTTCCAGCCTGCGTGCAGAGTAACCTTGTATTTACCGGCTGAGGAGCCGGGTTAATCAACAATTTCTCTCCTCTCCCGGACGAGGTCCGGTTAACATTTGATCTACTACAACCGTTTGGTTGGGTGGACTTTCAATGAATGCACTGACTGGGTCGGTTTTGATCATTTTGCATTTGTGTTTGGATTTCAATTTTTGCATTTGTGCGTATATGCCTGAGTTTTGCCTAACTTATTAAAAGCATGCGGCGATTTTTTGCCAAACTTATCAAAAGCCGACTGTCTTTGCCCCTAGACGGATGTGTGGTTGGTTTAAAATGGAGTTGGTTGATTGACTTGGGAACGTCTGATGCTGCAAAGAGCATGATACGTTTGTAAGTCAATCAATCACAGTAGTGATTGCCCCAAACCAAGTGCACAGCCGTACACCAACAGGCGTTCCAGTCACTATCCAGACGGTGTTTGTACGTCTTGGTAGAGATTACATAGCCATTGCACAACTCTTTTACCCCAATTGGGATAGAAAGTGCAACTTTGGAATAAATAACCAAGTGAGAACTTCAGCCGGTGGCCGACTGATGCCCCAGGACATCCGGCATTTGGTAACTTGATCGTTCTTCATAGATCATTATGGTCATGCGGCTATGAGTTGACCAATTCGATCGTTCAATTTTTGCCATCTGCATAGGTATGTAGAACCAATGAATAGTCTGTTCTCTGCGACGATTGCACCCGGAGGGGTGTCGCCGGACGCCTTTGTCCATGTTGGGACAAGCGGTTTTATAAAATAAGCAACCATCCGGCCATTTTAGCCTTTGGTCTTGTTTGGGACCGGTTGTATAGCCACTAAGCGTTTTTTTGCATAGTTTAAGCAATTATTGAATTACACTAAGTATCAAACTTAGTTAGTTAAACAGAAGTCTTCCTGGGTATTACCCAGGCGAACAGGCAATTATTAAATTATACCAAGTATCAAACTTAGTTAAATAAACAAAGGATCCGTCTGAGTATTACCCAGGCGGTCAAGCAATTGTAACCTCTACAAGTTTAAACTTAGTCAGTTAAATGAAGAATCCGTCTGAGTATTACCCAGGCGGATAATAAAAAAACAACAAAACAAATCTGCAAACAATGTCTGAATTCTCATTAATTTACTCACTGCTTACAAAAAATTTACATTCTCAGAAGTAGTACTTTTTGGCACATCTTTAACTTGGCTACGAAACTCTGCCATACTGGTAAACCTTATCCTTATGCTCGTTCCAATCGTTAGCTTCGGTAATAGGAGTTTGATCGAGGTCGGATTTAGGAATAGTAACGGGAGATAGCTGGTTTTGTTTCATTAGTTTGTTAAAATCTGTATTTAACGACACTAGCATACACTAAGAAGATAGTTGTTCCTTACTTTCTTTATACTAAACACGTACGTGCCCCTTTCAAGGGATCCCTTACTCCAGTCAAGCATATCGTTAATTGGGGTTTGCTAGAGTCGATCAAGGATCTCCTTTATCCGGTTCAATGAAAATAAGAAGGTTTAACCCTAAGGTAAGAAACGATCGAGTATCGAACTACCTTAAACCTGCTAAAAACCGTCTTTCTCTCCGAACAATTAAAGGATATTGCTCTCCTAGAGAGCGTTTAAACCAATGTTAAACAGCTATCACATATCAGAATACCCGATACTGTTAAACGACAGATATTCCCTTGAACAATTCAAAGGCATTGATCTTCCTCGTTCCTTATTGTTTGAGATCTTATCATTTGAATGAATTCCAACTCTCTGCCATACTGCTAGCCCTTATTCTTTTTTATCTTTAGACTCCAACGAATAAGGGACTCTTTTTTTAGTTCGAATTGGTTTATATGACGACTTCTGAATGTGAATCATTGGATCATTCAATCGATGCCTTATTTCACACCCTCCGTTACTTTTAACGTATGTATACCATTCTTTCATAAAAGGAACAGGAAACGAATCCCTTAAAAGAAGCGTCGTAAATGGTTTTGGTAACAAGTACTTTTAAAATATTGATTCCTTTTCGTACATAAATGTTTTTTTTTCATCTATTGAATTGAAACCTATAGCCATATAACTTCGAAAGCGCGCATATTTAAAAACAAGATAGCAATCTTTTATAAACCGATCGATATTATCCATATAAATATCAAATAGTATATAGCTCAGGTACGGAAGTTTCGAAATACTATCAATATTGGAGCTACTTCTACCCCCTTCACAACGGATAGGAATCTTAATTAATGACGCAAAAAGTCGATAGAGATTATCGTTATTATTAAAGATTCTTTTCATTTTATCTAATACTCCACAGATTTGTATAGATTCATAAGAATTAGAGCAATCAATAAGAAGGAGACCTTCCAACTCCCACCATTCCGAAATATAATGATGGAAACTATTTATTGATTCTATATCACTCATACAATACAACTCATATCTACAACTATGTAATTGATATTGTCTCTGAATTTGAATAATTATCATTTGAACCAATGAATAAATAATCAACACGTCTTTTTTATCAACACATATTTCACACTCCGACATATTAGTTGAAAGAGCATCAGGATCTTTAATTCTAAAATAAAAAAAATTATGGGAGATACAAACACCCGAAAATTGATAATCATCGGATAGAAGATGCTTTTTAATACCAATGAGTAAATCACCAGCATGAATATGACTACCGGAGTCATGCATCGCAGGGAAGTTAGCTAAATTAGCTGGAAATTGATTCCCTATCCTACATATAGAATGCTCCTACCTCTACAATAGAGGACGAGATACTTTATGCTACTATGAGCAGGCAGAATTTGGTATAAAGAGCTTCTGCCTGGCAGCTCTAACTCAAAAGGGTAATTAACCCCACATGAACAACCTGACTCAAGGATTTCAGTAGAGAAACTACAGGAGTCATATCTAGCTATCAAAGAAGAAGCTTACAGGCATTATCCCAATTAAAGTTAGTGAAGGAAGACAAAGATAGCTACACACAACTCTTCTATAATACGACACACAATCTCTATCATCCCTTAGTCTTGCAACTACCTGGTACGGAGTGGAAGAACAAAGGTTCAATGAAGATTCGCCGCCTAACTAAAGCCCTTCTTCCTAGCCTTTTGCAAGGTATCCCTCTGAGTGGGCAAAGAAGTTTCATCTTCTGGCTTTACATAACCTTTCTCAACTATCTCCCAAGGATCTTGTGATCCTAGCAACGCTCTAATTGCCCAATTCTCACAATTCTCTTTTGTAAGTCTAGGAAATTGAAACGGAACCAAACTGATTTGGGTATTTTTACCCGGCCAGGTGGCCAAATCAGAAAACACCACGTGTCCTCAGTAAAGGTGCCATTTGGACCTATGAGATGATGACACGTGGAGGGCGGACATTCCTCTGTCCTAAACAGACTGATGATCCAGCATGGACCATTCAGACGACGACACGTGTCACCCAAAAGATGCCCAAAGGCCTTTTGGGCTCAGTGACACGCGTCACTCAAGCATTGCCTCTGTAATGGCGGCCTTCAACGGCCCAAATCCTGAGGCGGCGTTTTGCGGCGTGACCTAATTCCTAGGTCACCAGATCCTAGGGAGGGCACACTTTCCAAAAGGACCCTATAAATAGGGACATTCTTACATTTATGACAAGAGAGAGAATACACGCAATACGAGACAATACGTCACTTACTACAGAGTTGTCATTTTCAAGAACAGACAACACTTTACCTGAGCTTGGAATTCGAGCAGATAAACTTTATTTCCGCACGTTTTATTACCGAACGCTTACTAACTTAATCTTCGGAGGCGGACCATCGACCATCCGGCGGTCCGTTTGCTTTGCAGGTACAGACGTTTTTTGCTTAATCCAGTCTCAGTGTTGTAACTCTCCCAAGGGACAAAATCCCCCGAAACATTTGGCGCCGTCTGTGGGGAGAGTACCTCTGAAATGGCTTCACAAGTACCTGTACCGAACCTAGAGGCCAATCGGCCTCCAGAAGACATAGTGGTCCAAACGGACCATGACTCAGGTGACGACGAAACCTATGTGGATCCAAATGGATCCCTCATCTCTAAACGCATCCACAGTTAGGAGAGGCGGGAGCGTCACCATGACCAGGCAGGGCCAACCAAAACTGCTGGTCAGCCAAAGAAGCCCTCGGGGCGGTCGGTTGATCCTTCCCAGGAAGCAGGATCAACTCCCGTCACTCGAGATGAACTAATGACACTCCTAAGCAGCCTCAGGGGTGAAATCAAACAACTCGCCTCAAAGAAGTCGCATACTCCTAGAAAGGAGCAGTCGGTCAAGAAGCCAGCCTAAGCAGGCAAACAGAAGTCGGTCAGGGACCGTCAGCCGAGTCCTCATCCTGCCCCTACGGAGAAGGCCCGGCCCCAATTTGACCTTACTCGGCTCCGTTTCCCAGAAACGGGCACAAGAAAAGCCATCCGACACATACAACCGGATGATAGCAAGAAAACATTCTCTGACGCTCGGCAATACATTGAGCTGAAGAGGACCTAGCTATCAGAGTCGGCTTCAACGTCGACTTATCATGATAGCTTTCGAAATACCTCTGTGAGGTGTTCCCAGTCTATACATGAGACTCCAGCAAGCATCCCACGGGTTCAGTCTGGTCCTCATATGATCCAGTCGGCCCAGTACATGGCACAACCATTGTACCAGGCGCCGGTTTT
This sequence comes from Chenopodium album, assembly GCF_948465745.1. Lineage (NCBI taxonomy): Eukaryota > Viridiplantae > Streptophyta > Magnoliopsida > Caryophyllales > Amaranthaceae > Chenopodium > Chenopodium album. The sequence goes on along the minus strand of NC_137841.1, from coordinate 32,911,079 downwards.
ACCTTACATGCAACCTGCCCTCTTTGGAGGACAGGTGATGAGGGAATAATCGCGTCGTCAAACAACTATCCCTAGATCAAATACAATTTATACAACCTAAACAAACCTAATACGAGTATAAGGCAAGCATAGGGGTCGAACCACAGAGAACGGATAAACACCACCAAATGTTATCGACAATTAAGCTAGTCCGGAATAGGAGAAAAATAACTAAAGTCTAAATATGCTAAAACAAGAAATAAAACATTAAGGGAAATGGTCTAGGAGTAGCATTCACTTGAACATAAACAAAGGCATAGGAGTTGAATTAATTATGAACTAAACATGCTCGAATATCGAAGTAAGGTCCAATCTAACCGCCTTCCGGGGCTAATCGGCTTCTCCTAACATAGCCTCTATGTTTCCACATTAGAACCATATACTAGGAGGTACTATCAAATAACAATCGATATAAATGAACTTAGCTAAGTCAACTTCCGTTTCATGTTAGCAAAGATTCACTCCCAATCAACTAACAACATGCATTTTGCAAGTAGATTGAAGAACATCAAGCATATAAAGACTTTAATCACAATAAATCAATTCCAAACCCTTGAACATTCTCAAGATCCAACTACACCACAACCATCCCCTTAATGGGGAAATTACTCACTAATCATGATAATAACAAGATTAATCAACAAATAATCAAGAATCAACATGATCAACAAGCAATACCAACAACAAAAATAATAATCAAAATAAAACAATAAAAATAGAGGAGAGAGAGTTAGAGATTCTCATTGATTGAAGATGAAAGTCTACAAACAAGATGATCAATCTTCTTCTTCAAAATCCAAGCTCAACAATGGTGAAACCCTCACTTTCTCTCTCTAAACTACTCTAATCCTAAGCTAAACCTAGAGAGAGAAGCTCTCCTAAAACTAGGGAAAAAGATCTAAAAGAATGAAGTTCCCCCTTTCTACAAAACAAGACTCGCAATATATAAAGAATCGCGCAAAAACGCTGAACAGGACCCGCTGTGCGCCCGCGCAAGGATCTGTGCGCCCGCGCATGGTAGCTGTGCGCCCGCGCGTGCGCCCTCGCAGCGGTCTGTGCGCCCTCGCAGCGGCCTGCGCTCCCTCGCAGCAGCCCGCGCGCCCGCGCAAAGTAGCTGCGCGCCCGCGCATTTGTGGGTTGTGCGGCTTGTGCTTGGGTGTGCGCGCCCGCGTGGTGTGGGTGTGCGCCCGCGCACATGTCGCGCACAGGCCGCGCAAAACTTTCTGCCTCGATTCTGCAATTTCGCCAATTTTGCGCGGGTTCTCACAGGGATGCGCGCCCGCACATTATTTGCGCCCTTGCACCTTGCTTTCTTCGATTCTTCTCTCATGCTTCCTTGGCTTCTTCTTTGCAATCCAAGACTTCAAATACCTAAGCACAAACACTAAGGGAAGCAATAAGGTATAGGGAACGGTGCAAACACGCAATGAAGGCAAGCATTCAACAATATACGCGATTTCATTAAAAATACATCGAGACATGTATGCACGCATTATTTGAACAAAACAACTACAAAACACCCTAAGACAAGCTAAAACAAGGCATAAACATTATCCTAGGAGTGACATAAATGTCACTCATCAAATTCCCCCAAGCTAAACCTTTGCTCGTCCTCGAGCAAAGCTAAGGCAAAAGAGAACAAGAGGAAATTATGGAAAGCAAAAGAAACAAAATAGAAACAAGGAGAAAGAATGTACACTAACTCACTGTCGTAGGAATCACGGTTGTTTTTAGCTACAACAAGCCCTTAAAACCCCAAAGTCGCCTATGAGGACGAGTGAGGTCTCGTGAGGGTTTCCTAAGAGCTTACACCACAACTCTTGAGAAAAACCAAGGCAAGGCAACAAAAGGAAAAGGAAAAGAAACATAAAGAGAAAAAAACAAAACACAAGCTCATATATGGACAAGAGATAAGGACAAGTACTAATGAATGCAAACCTTTCTAAATGGACAAATGTATGCACGTTCCAAGATGTCAGTGGTTGATTGAAACATAACACATGCTAAGCATAGAGAACTACTTAGGACTCAATCCACCCTAGCCCCAACCAAACGGGCCACGTTCTCTCCACTAGCTTCAAATCAACCCTTAAGCTAGCTTCTCAAGATTCCACGAAGGAACCGGAAAAAGATAAAGAAATGAAAAACTTTGAGAAGGTAATCCCGACGTCTCAACTATGCATACTCTTTCCATAGGTTTGAAGTCTATCTCCCTCCACCGTTCTTTTGACCTAACCCACTAGAGTCTAAGGGTCTTTTTATTGGTTGTAACGTAAGGCTAAGGGTTAAGGCGGGGTAAAAATTTTAAATTTGGTGATAATTCCTAAGTGAAGCAAAAAGTGCGGCCGACACTCAAAAATAACTCAAGAATTCACTAAATATCAAGCAAAAATACCACTAATGCCATTCCCCAAAGCTTATTCAACACAAACACACAATATTCCCCCCCAAGCTTGAACAAAGCATTGTCCTCAATGCTTAAACTAAGGAAGAAAATGAAACCAACTAAAATATTTTTGCTTTTTTTTTTGTTTTTTTTGTTTTTTTTTTTTTTAACTTTATTTATTGTCCTTGCCTTTTTAACTTTGGACGGCTTTTTCTTGAAACTTCATTTGATTTCCATAAATTTGCATATTTCGTTACAAGCTCAACTCTAACCAAATCTCAAAATGCATCTTGTCTATGATCAACAACTCAAAACTCAAACCTCACATGCTAATGCTTCACTAACTAAAAGGTTGGTAAACATAGGCCATTAGGTTTGTAATGTGGTTTAAACAAGAGCGGGAAACATAAGGCTCAAATTGGTTAGCAAGTAGGTTTATGCAAAATAGAAAATCAAATTTGTAACAAAATAAAAAGAAGATAAAGAAAAATGAGAAAGAAGTGCCCTTTTCCTCCCCTAGAGTGCTTCGGTCACGATCTTGGGAGCTATAAGTCAAAACAAGGATCAAGACATGCATAGCTAAGGATCCAAATGTGCCACACAACAAAGTGATGAAGGCTAGAACAATGTTACCTCACACGGGATTATAACTAAGCAAATACCAACTAAGGGTGCCAAATCCACTATAGAGAGAAACACCATCTTACCACATACCCGTGAACTAAGGCTTCATGGCGCCCTAAAAGTTCTTAACCCGGCTACCTTAGCATGTAATATCCTAGAGTCAACCAATGACACTCTCAAACCGTGCACACATTAACCACTTAGGAAGAAAGGCATTCAAGAGTAAACAAATCCAAAAGATATAATGTCCAAAATAAGTACAAACAAAACACATTTTGCTAAACTTGCCTTGAAGTAAACAAAAATCTTTTTGGATTTTCCAAAAGCATGAAAAACATGGAAATGCATATACTCAAGTGCATGACATGTATGAATCAACATCCCACCAAACATGATAGAATACCCTCCCCCAAGCTTGAATGAAACCAAGCTCTCAAATCATAAACGATGAAACCAAGGAGGGGAAAAACAAGGAAAAATTAATCCAACATTACCAACACATGATCTTCAAGTCACAATAAGTAAGAGAGAGAGAGGGAAAAGAAGGATATTACCGGATATGGGATAAATGCAAAATCACACAAAAAACCCGAAATAACCTCATATGAGCCACAATCTCTACAAATAAGGCTTGAATTCCACATGATAGGTAAGTTGAGGCACATTTCCTTGATTCTTGATCATCACCAATGCGCAAGAGTATATCAAGTTGTGTACCTAGCAAGGAACACAAACACGTCCATGAGAGAAAATCTAATCTAAAAACAAAAGAAAATGAAAGCAATAAAACACGGGTTACTTCCCGCAAAGGCTTGTTTAACGTCTAAGCGAGACCGCTCTAGGAAATAATAATTCAACGCACGCAAGAGCTTGTCAAATGCACTACTACACATTTCATGGGGGTGTAAATAGCCGGCAACGGCGCCAATTTGATGAGGGAATAATCGCGTCGTCAAACAACTATCCCTAGATCAAATACAATTTATACAACCTAAACAAACCTAATACGAGTATAAGGCAAGCATAGGGGTCGAACCACAGAGAACGGATAAACACCACCAAATGTTATCGACAATTAAGCTAGTCCGGAATAGGAGAAAAATAACTAAAGTCTAAATATGCTAAAACAAGAAATAAAACATTAAGGGAAATGGTCTAGGAGTAGCATTCACTTGAACATAAACAAAGGCATAGGAGTTGAATTAATTATGAACTAAACATGCTCGAATATCGAAGTAAGGTCCAATCTAACCGCCTTCCGGGGCTAATCGGCTTCTCCTAACATAGCCTCTATGTTTCCACATTAGAACCATATACTAGGAGGTACTATCAAATAACAATCGATATAAATGAACTTAGCTAAGTCAACTTCCGTTTCATGTTAGCAAAGATTCACTCCCAATCAACTAACAACATGCATTTTGCAAGTAGATTGAAGAACATCAAGCATATAAAGACTTTAATCACAATAAATCAATTCCAAACCCTTGAACATTCTCAAGATCCAACTACACCACAACCATCCCCTTAATGGGGAAATTACTCACTAATCATGATAATAACAAGATTAATCAACAAATAATCAAGAATCAACATGATCAACAAGCAATACCAACAACAAAAATAATAATCAAAATAAAACAATAAAAATAGAGGAGAGAGAGTTAGAGATTCTCATTGATTGAAGATGAAAGTCTACAAACAAGATGATCAATCTTCTTCTTCAAAATCCAAGCTCAACAATGGTGAAACCCTCACTTTCTCTCTCTAAACTACTCTAATCCTAAGCTAAACCTAGAGAGAGAAGCTCTCCTAAAACTAGGGAAAAAGATCTAAAAGAATGAAGTTCCCCCTTTCTACAAAACAAGACTCGCAATATATAAAGAATCGCGCAAAAACGCTGAACAGGACCCGCTGTGCGCCCGCGCAAGGATCTGTGCGCCCGCGCATGGTAGCTGTGCGCCCGCGCGTGCGCCCTCGCAGCGGTCTGTGCGCCCTCGCAGCGGCCTGCGCTCCCTCGCAGCAGCCCGCGCGCCCGCGCAAAGTAGCTGCGCGCCCGCGCATTTGTGGGTTGTGCGGCTTGTGCTTGGGTGTGCGCGCCCGCGTGGTGTGGGTGTGCGCCCGCGCACATGTCGCGCACAGGCCGCGCAAAACTTTCTGCCTCGATTCTGCAATTTCTCCAATTTTGCGCGGGTTCTCACAGGGATGCGCGCCCGCACATTATTTGCGCCCTTGCACCTTGCTTTCTTCGATTCTTCTCTCATGCTTCCTTGGCTTCTTCTTTGCAATCCAAGACTTCAAATACCTAAGCACAAACACTAAGGGAAGCAATAAGGTATAGGGAACGGTGCAAACACGCAATGAAGGCAAGCATTCAACAATATACGCGATTTCATTAAAAATACATCGAGACATGTATGCACGCATTATTTGAACAAAACAACTACAAAACACCCTAAGACAAGCTAAAACAAGGCATAAACATTATCCTAGGAGTGACATAAATGTCACTCATCAACAGGCGGCATACGACTATCAGCCGATGGATTGGCAGCTTAGGCTGCAACACCTTGGAGATCAACCCTCTGCTTTCTCCAGGGAAATAACTGAGGCCGTATAGCCAGCTAAAGTTAAAAACGTGCTGGTTAGAGCCTATGACGGGACCTCCAACCCGGAAGACCACCTGTTAGCATATACCCACCTCATGTATCTACAGGGGTTGGATGATGCCGCATGGTGTCGTTGCTTTCCAGCCACCCTGAAGGGCATAGCCCAGCAGTGGTTTGGCAATCTGCCAGCTGGTTGCATAAATAGCTTCAAGACGCTTGCGGTCTTGTTTGCTTCAAACTTCTCTCTGAACATCCCTGCCAAAAAGACTAGTCTTGACTTGGGCAATGTACAGCATGGAGATAGAGAAGGCTTGCGTTCCTATCTCAGGCGGTTCAATCTGGTCCGAATCCAGATTCATGGGCTGTCTGATGAGGTCGCTTTCACATACTTCTTTAAGGGTCTGAAGGACGGGTCTACTTTTAAGTACAAACTCGTCCGCAAACAAATCTTTACTCTGCAAGGAGCCTTGCGAGAGGCGGAAGCCTATATACAGGCGACCGAACTCTGCTCCTCCAATAAGCAGTCGGACCATAAGAAGTCCGACCGGCAGAAAGAGAGTTGGACTACTCAGCCGGCTCCAAAGCAAGAAGAGAGCAAAAAGAAAAAGCAAGTCTGGGCCATCGATAACTCTGATCAACCGGCCCAGAAGAAGAAAAAAGAGTGGAAACCGTACGTCCCAAGGTACGAATTCCACAAGGACTGCTGCTCCATCCTCTTGGAAATTAAGGACCGGCTGACTCTTGAGAAGCCGACTCCTATGAAAGGTTTCGCTGAAAATCGGAACAAGAACAAGCATTGCCATTTCCATAAGGATGTTGGCCATGACACGAACGACTGCTTTAGTCTCAAGCGGGAGCTCGACCGTCTGGCCGACAAAGGACAGCTGAAGTCCTATGTGAAGTCCAAAGTGAATTCAAAGGAAAATCAAGGGCAGTCCAAGAAAAAGACTCCCCAGCCTGTTATGAGTGCTGAAACTGATGAAGAACCGGTATACACCATAGCAGGCGGCTTTTCCGGTGGTGGCCCGACCATTCAGGGCACCAAGGGCCATCTAAGGAAGATGGTCAACTCTGTTGGGGAAGGGGATGCGGCAGGCACATCACCGAGCAGGACAGAGGCAAAGTCTATCGGCCGCATGATGACCCTGTTGTCATTGAATGCAAGGTCGCCAACCAGCTGGTTGGCCTAATTCTGATTGACACAGGAAGCTCCTCTGACCTCATCAACCTCAAATGCTTATCCAATCTCAAGTACAAACCGAATAGCACGATGGAGGTCTCCCACACCCTTGTTAGGTTTGGGGGAGGACTTGTGCACCCAGTCGGATGCATTCCGCCTGAGAAGCAGGGGAGACGGTCGGCACATGACCATCCATTTCCTAGTGGTTGAATAGCTCACAGCTTACAACCTCATCTTTGGCCGTCCCACTCTTAATGAGTGTAAGGCCATCATCATCCCTGCACTCATGCTACTTAAGTATGAGAAGGATGATGGAACAGTCGGTTCCCTTAATGGGGACGAAAAGACGTCTTGAGAGTGTTACCTCTCGGACGTCAAGCCCGCGGCCGTAGCATCCGGTCGAGGCAAGCAAACGATCGACCTCGACGATGTCGAGGAAGAACAGTTCGCCCCACCAGCCGGAAAGAAAAGAAAAACTGATCAGCTGGTGGTGATCAAAAAAGAAAAACAATAGCAATCACTGACCGGGGAACGATCGGATGATCTCCGTCCCCAGCCTGCTGGTGAACACATTGATATCCCTCTGGACGACAGCCGTCCAGAGCGGACTGTTAAGGTAGGGACGGTTACATTTGCAAAGCTGGGTGAAAGCCTTCACCAGCTGCTCAGAGAATTCAAAGACATCTTTGCCTTTGAAGTGGAGGAGATTTCAGGCATCAACCAGGATCTCGCTGTCCACAAACTCGCCGTGGATCCTAAAAAGAAGCCCATCCGGCAAAATAAAAGAAACCACGACGAAGAAAGAAGTCAGGCGGCAGATGCCGAAGTAAAAAAGATGTTGGATGCCAAGTTCATTCGGCCGTGCAATTTCCCTGAGTGGGTAGCTAACGTTGTGTTAGTAAAAAAGCCGAATGGAACTTGGCGGATGTGTGTTGACTACACAGACCTCAACAAGGCATGCCTAAAGGATAGTTATCCACTGCCTAAGATCGACAGTGTGGTCGACTCAACAGCCGAACATGCCTTGATGAGTTTTATGGACGCCTATTCAGGTTTCCATCAGATCCCCCTGTGGAAAAAAAATCAAGAAAAGACGGTATTCGTCACTGATCAAGGGTTGTTCTGTTATACTGTGATGTCGTTTGGTTTGAAGAATGCGCCTGCTACTTTCCAACGAATGATTAGTACGGTCTTCATTAATCAAATCGGAAGGAATGTAGAGGCGTACATTGATGACATGATAGTCAAATCCAAACAACAGGCGGATCATCTTGCTGATCTCCAAGAAACATTCGCCACACTCAGGCGGCACCAGGTCATGCTAAACCCAAAAAAGTGTGTCTTTGGTGTTGAGCTGGGAAGTTTCTCGGATTTTTTATTGACCAGAGGGGAATAGAGGCCAACTCTGAGAAAATATAGGCGGTAATCGACATGCAGTCGCCCCGTACTGTAAAGGAAGTACAAAAACTAACAGGTTGTCTTGCGACCATGGGAAGATTCCTCAGTCGGTCAGGCGACAAGTGTCCCTACTTCTTCCAGGCAATAAAAAAGAAGACCAACTTTGAATGGGGGGATGATGCAGAGGCGGCCTTTCAGAAGCTGAAAACTCATTTGCACTCTTTGCCAAGGCTTGTCAGCCCTTTGCCCAAAGAGACTCTCTTTATGTACTTAGCCGTCTCTGATCATGCCCTCAGTGCTGTTCTCTTAGCTGAAAGAGACGGCATCCAGCTCCCGGTGTATTTCATTAGCCATGTTCTGAGAAACGCGGATCTTCTGTACCCCATGGTAGAGAAATTCGGCCTTGCCCTTTACATGGCCATCAAGAAGCTAAAACCCTACTTCTTGGCGCATGCGGTAGAAGTCTATACTGACCAACCGATCAAACGGCCACTCACAACCCTAGAGTCTTCTGGACGAATGCTTAAATGGGCTATTGAAATGCAAGGATTGGAAATCACTTACAAACCAAGGAAGGCAATAAAGGGGCAAGCATTCGCCGACTTTATTGTCGAAATGACAAGGCCGGTTGTACCGGACAATACAGACCAGGTTTGGAAAGTGTATATGGATGGGAGCTCCACTGTGAACGGCTGTGGTGCAGGGATTATCTGTCAATCTCCTGAGGGAGATAAGTACGAATAAGCACTACGGTTCAAGTTCCAGGTCTCTAACAATGAGGCCGAGTATGAGGTCCTACTGGCCGGGATTCGGTACTGCAAGGCGGCAGGGGCAAAGAAGATAGCCGCCTGCTCTAATTCTCAACTGGTCGTACTCCAGGTTAATGGAACGTACGAGGCCACTCATTTGGCCATGATAAAATATTTGCAGGCGGTCAAGAGTGAAGATGGGACACTTGAAGAATTCCATCTAACTCAAGTGCCCAGGTCTTCAAATAATCAGGCGGATACTCTGTCAAAACTAGCATCATCCGCCTCTTGTGAAACGCCTCGGTCGGTCTTCTAGGAGGTCATTGAAAAGAGAAGTATATCTAATGAAGACCCCATTGGAATTCTCGACCGAAGCTCTACCTGGATGGACAGCATCCAGGCTTATCTTGCAGACGGCACGCTACCTGATTCACCCCAGGAGGCGGCAAACTTCGAGCTGAGACAAGGAGAACTCTTCAAAGCTGGTTTCTTGAAACCCCTATTGAAGTGTGTTACCCCGGAAAAGGGTAGAGATGTCCTCAAAGATTTGCATGCGGGTTTTTGCGCCTCCCATATAGAAATGGTCAAAAAATGTGACATGTGTAAAAAGTTTGGCAAGCTCATCCATCGTCCGGCCACAGACCTGACGGCCATCCACAGCCCAATTCCCTTTGCCAAATGGGGCATGGACATACTTGGGCCTTACACCACGGCCCCAGGCGGCAAGCGCTACATATTGGTAGCTGTGGATTACTTTACCAAGTGGGTAGAGGAGGAGGCGGTCAAAAACATCAAGACAAAAGACGTTATTTCCTTCATCTGGAGGAACATTATCACTCGCTTTGGGGTGCCCATGTCTATGGTTTTTGACAATGGTCCTCAATTTGAGACGCCTCAACTCAAGACTTGGCTGGGAGAGCAAGGGGTCTCAAGCCTCTTTGCATCAGTCGGCCGGCCCCAAGCAAACGGCCAGGTTGAAGCCTTCAACAAGTTAATCTCAGACGGGATTAAAAAGAAAATTGAACGGGCTGGTGGTCTTTGGGCGGATGACACGTCCTCTGGTCCATCAGAACAACTGCTAAAGGGGCAACTGGAGAAACCCCGTTCCTCATGGTGTATGGTGCTGAAGTTGTCCTGCCCATTGAACACTATGAGCCGACTCTTTGAGTCATGTTATATGATGAGGAAGCTAACTGGGAGGCCATGCGGCTGGCATTGGACTCGCTTCCAGAGCGCATGGGCAACGCTGCCTTGCGCCATGAGATTTACCGTCTGAGAATGACACGAGCTTACAACAAGAGAGTACACAAGCGTCCTCTCAAAGTGGGGGACTTTGTGATACGGAAAATGGAGGCAGTCGGTAGGGCGAATGAGCAAGGAAAGTTAACCCCAAATTGGGAAGGCCCTTACCGAATAAATGAGGAAGTAAGAGACGGCACCTACCGCCTGGAAGAACCAGACGGCAGGAAGCTGCCTAGGACTTGGAATGTAGATAACTTGAAAAAGTACTACTTCTAAGTACGAATGTAAATACCTTAAATTTTGTCATTTAAAAATTTGTTTAATGAGAATATGCCTTCATTTCCAGCTTGTCTTTTCTTATTATTACTGGCGCCTGTACAAAATACAGACGGCTAATGCATTTGGATGGCGTCTGTCCCAACAGCAAACGTCTCGATCCCTCTGAAGAAGCCGATTGCTTTAAAGTAGTCGTTTCTACGAAATTCTTTAAATTTACGCCAACACTTAACTAATATTTGCTTAACTGTTTAGAAGGCCTAAGGCCAGATAAGATCATTTTGAGGCCAATGGCCGGATATTAGGAAAAACACATAGTCACATAGAGGCCAAATGGTCACAGTCTGGTCCAACATGAGTATGACCGTTTGCTCCAACATGAGTCAGATAACCGACGACGTCCATTCGGGCGAATTCGTCGAGGAGAAGCATCTCCCATTTGGGTGGCACATTGCTCTACAAATACACTAAGCGGCCCTACTGAATGCTAAGGCAGCATTCGCAGTCGTTTGATTTAATCGAAAGTGAAATCTAAAAGGCCAGAAATTTTCTAACTGTCCTAGCACAGTCGGAAAAGGGTCACTGTTTCATAAGTAGAGGCTATTGAGGCATTAGGCCGGATGCGCCTGTTTTTGCCCAAACGCAGGACAGGCGGACTATTACTTATCAAGAACACAAGCTAAAATACTTAGCAGATTAAAAAGAGACTTGTGGGTCGAATGCGCTTGTTCTTTGCTCTTAGGGCAAGACAGGCGGATTATTCTAAAAGTAAAATTAAGATTAAGTTAAAACTTAGCACCTTATCTCGTCGAGGCCTAAGGCCGAATGCGCCTGCTTTTAGTTCTTGGAACAAAACGGGCGAGGGATTTCTTTTTAGCAAAATTTTCTAAGTAAAAAATATTGTATTTCGCTTGAGCCAATGGCTGAATGAAAATAATTATTCATTTGCTCCTAATGGTCGTCTGTCGTGTGGTTTAGGGCAATCACCATAGTGATTGATTGACTTAGAAACCATGTATACTCTTCTAAGTATCAATAATTTCTAAGTCAATCAATCTACTCAACCGAAACCACTCGACAACCGTCCAGGGGCAAGAACATTCGCATGCTATACAGGTTATAATACTTAGCCAAAAAACATGCAATGAAAAAATTTAAAGAACAACAATATGAATAACTTCAGCCAAATGGCCGAATGATTTTAAATTAAAAAGGCCCAATCGCCATCAGACGATTGGGTAAGATTTTTAGCTGGCAAAGCTAGAGGAATTGTCAAATCACCCGACCCCTTGGTCGGTAAAGATATATGGATACTCGGCACGCAGGCCGGAAGATGAAATGAATAGCCATTCGGCCGTAGAAATAACTACTAAAAAGCTTTAAGGGGCAGAGGGATTGTCAGCATTGGCAGCCGCATCATCAGTTGCCGGCTGCTCTTCATTGTCATCACCATCCTCTTCCCCGTCTTCATCCCTGGAGGAGCCTGAAGAGGAGTCGGCCTCTTCACCATCCGCATCCTCCTCTTCAACCCGGCGAAGGAGTTCAGCATTGTAATCCTCGTTTGCCTGATCAAACTTGGATTTCCAGATGCCAAAATCAGCACCCGGCTGTACCGCCTCCCATGTCGCCCGCATGATGGATTCGTAGTCTTCCATCATTTGTTTGACAAGGGCCTGTTTCTCCTCCTCAGCCCGAGACTCGAACTTGGCCTTCAGCTTCTGCTCCTGGTTCGCCAGGCGCCCCTCCAGGTGGCTAACCCGCTCCTTGGCCCTCTCGGCCTCTTTCATGGCCTCTTGTAGAGGCTCAAGTTTTTCCTTAAGGCCTTTAACTTCGGCCTTAAGTTCATTGACTTTGGAGCGGGCCGAATCCAGGTCCTTCTTCACCTGCAGGTTGGCGTCCGCCTGGGAATACATCATATCAAGGGTCAGAAGCTCATTCTGAGCCATTTCAAATTGAGCTCGGTCTAAGGCGGACTCGGCTCAAGCTTTAGCGGCTGTTATCTCTTTTGATTTTTCCTGGATTGGCCGTCTGAGCCCTTGGACGCGCAGCATGGCCTGGAAATAAGAAAAGACCGAATGGTCAAAACCAGTCGGATATGTGTTAAATGTTAAGGGAAATTTAGCTAACTCTTTTACCTCGCAGAGGTTCCCCAAGATGGCATCCAAGTTAAGCGTGCCGACTCCTCTTATGGACGCCTTGTCCTCAAGATCAAGCGACCGTAGCATCTCCTTGGCCATCTGGACGACGGTCGGCCTTTGTGGGGGGGGGGGGGGGCTGCAAAATTATAAGTTAGTCAAGTTCCAAGAAGCAACATTAAGCATTGAAGTTTAATAAAGATGCGGCCCATACCGTTCGGCTGGGCCTCCTCCTCCTTCTCCTTCCCCTGACGTCTCTTCTCTCCTGCTGAGCCGACAGCAGTGCTGGGTTGCTTAAAGCCACCCTTTGATGCCTGAGTGGCATCCGGTTTGCTGACCTCCCTGTCAGCTTCGAGAGTAGAGCCGTCCCCTTTCTTTGGCCTGTGAGCGATGTGCTTCCGGTTCTTGACGGATGCACTCACATCACCCGCCCCTGTTTTTTGAATTTTGGGTTGGGATTGCTTAGAGGGAGAAGGCCTGGTGGAAACGCTCTGCATGAACAAAAAGAAAGGCGTCAGAAAAGCAGGCGGCCAAAATTTAACCTCTATTGAAAAAATATACCAAGTGTCATAAACAACTACCTTGGGAGTCCCGGTTGCTTTCTGCTCGTCACTCGCCCTGTTAAGGACGTTGGTGCGGTACTTAGCTACAGAGACAGCAACCGGCTTCTTCGTTGCCGAGAGCTTTTCCATTGCTTTGTCTCCACCAAAAAGAGGGAGTTAGGCTTTATAAGCATACACTGAAAACAATTTTAAGTTTACTTAAAGACAGACGACCGACTACCTCTCGGCATCTCAAAACTTAGACCACAAGCGGCCAAGAACACCCCATCTTCTAGCCACTTGTAAAGGGGAATGTAGCTCTGGGGGACGACTATTTTCTCCCCATGCTCGTTTGTCCGAACGGACACTGTAAACAGACCCCGGTCAAAAATTTCCTCCTGGGCCCGCCTAGGGAGAGGGGGCCAGGCACTCTTGCCAGCCAGAAGGGGCGGATCCTTGTTCCACCGATTGTATTTTTGGTTCAGTCGGCTTTCAGGGGAATGTACAAGGTAGAAATTAGTTCTCCAGTCCTTCCAATTGTTCTCTTTGTCGACTGCCATCATGTACCCCTTGCTGGTGGTCAAGGTGTACTAGCCTTCGCCGCCCTTGGCAGGCGCTCGGCTGAGATAGTGCATGTGGGCGAATGCCTCAAAGCTGGGATCCACCTCCAGCATTTCACATGCGGCAACGTACCCGATGATATTTATCCATGAATTCGGGATAAGTTGTCAGATACCCAGTTGGTATCCATCCAGTATCCTCTCCACGGCCGGATGGAGAGGGAAGCGTAAGCCAGCCTGAAGGACCGCCTCGTAGCAGCCAAAGGTTTTGTCCTTATAACTGGCCAGGGAGGGGCAGGTTATAGTATCCTCCTTGTTGGGGACAGACAAGGAGAAGCCATGCCCCATTACAATCTTGCACCTGTAATTGGCAAGACCGGATGTCATGGAGGCCCGCTTGCTCTGCGGGACATGGTGAAAATAGGGGGTGCGCTCCAAGCGCCTGGAAGCACTCGGCTGCGCCTAGCCTTCCCCTTTTTCTACTGACAAGGACTCCCTTGTAGTATCTATTTTTGCTCGGACCTCCTCTGACTTAACAGAGGCTCTATCAGAAGATGACGAGGCCGAATCGTCATCAGAACTTTCCCCAGAGCTAAGGGACTGCCGGCTAGGGCCAGCAGGGTCCTCCCCTAGACTCTCCTTAGGTGCCTGTTCTGAAGGCTTGGCCTGGTTCTGACTGTCGGCTTCCCGCAGTATAGAATCACTGGGGGTGCCGCTTAAAGAAGAGGGAGAATAGTAAGTTGGAGTTTGGGGAAGGTCAGAAGAGGGGTTTGGGGGGTGCTCAGAAATCCCACTAGCTGGCACCCTAATGGAGCCGTCTGAATTTGGAGTCTCACTGTCCGAATGGTAAAAGGAACCATCCGGTCTATATCTCCTTGTTGTTTGCTTTGTTCGAGCCATCGTGTCCTGCAGATGCACAAACACTGTCGGATTTGGAGATGTACTTAAAGGAAAGTTCTCGAACGAGCATTCGGCACTCCTAGTTCTAGATTCAGCCGTCCCCGGTGACCGGCTGATCGCTAACCTAGGTCGTGCCGTGTACGTTTGGGAAACCATATGAATAAACGAAAAACACAAGAAAAAATAAAAGAAAAGAGCATGCGGTTACCTTAGAAGAAGGTATTTGAGACGCCTAGTTGGCTGAAGCAGTTGGTAAGAAAGGCCGAGTGTCAGATGCTTGACAAAAGTTAGGGTCTTTAAGAGTCTTTGAGAGTCAAAAGTCCAGAGATTCTACAAGATTCGCAAAGGTGTGAAAACAAAAATGAAGTCAAACCTTCCTATTTATAGAAAGGGGAAACCCTAATTTTTTCCCCCAAAATGTAATTTGAAATTCCCCCCAGTCATATGATGACATCTGTCACAGGCGCCACGTGCAATGCACGTGACCCCTGTGAGGGGCAAATGATTTGGGTATTTTTACCCGGCCAGGTGGCCAAATCAGAAAACGCCACGTGTCCTCAGTAAAGGTGCCATTTGGACCTATGAGATGATGACACGTGGAGGGCGGACATTCCTCTGTCCTAAACAGACTGATGATCCAACATGTACCATTCAGACAGCGACACATGTCACCCAAAAGATGCCGAAAGGCCTTTTGGGCTAAGTGACACGCGTCACTCAGGCATTGCCTCTGGAATGACGGTCTTTAAGGGCCCAAATCCTGAGACGTCGTTTTGCGGCGTGACCTAATTCCTAGGTCACCAGATCCTAGGGTGGGCACACATTCCAAAAGGACCCTATAAATAGGGAAATTCTTACATTTATGACAAGAGAGAGAATACACGCAATACGAGACAATACGTCACTTACTACAGAGTTGTCATTTTAAAGAACAGACAGCACTTTACCTAAACTTGGAATCCGAGCAGATAAACTTTATTTCCGCATGTTTTATTACCGAATGCTTACTAACTTAATCTTCGAAGGCAGACCACCGATCATCCGACAGTCCGTTTGCTTTGCAGGTATAGGCGTTCTTTGTTGA